>NC_091122.1:78210079-78534454 GCF_040183065.1 Periplaneta americana | reverse complement strand
AGATAGATAGATAGATAGATAGATAGATAGATAGATAGATAGATAGATAGATAGATAGATAGATAGATAGATAGATAGATAGATAGATAGATAGATAGATAGATAGATAGATAGATAGATAGATAGATAGATAGATAGATAGATAGATAGATAGATAGATAGATAGATAGATAGATAGATAGATAGATAGATAGATAGATAGATAGATAGATAGATAGATAGATAGATAGATAGATAGATAGATATGCGTTATTAAGTTTGGCTTGTGTCTACTGACAATCAAAGTAAGAAAAAGAAACATAAGTCAAAGTAACACAATCCCCAGATAAACCTACTGACCTATATGTAGGACAGCATATATTTTCTCAATTTAAACCTATCACTTTGTGTTCCTACAAGTTGGCAGTCCTGTTGCTAATGTCACAGACATCTATTTAGTTGTTGATGAGACAGCCGATGTTGCAAGTGTTCATATCGTGGTATACTTGTATTTGAAAGTTGTCTGTGTTTTACCATGACACACACTTTGTAAGTGTAATTCATTTTATTTACTTTTAAGTGGATCTAGAACTTTGTAATTTTATTTGTACACTTATAAGACATGAATACAACGTATTATTATGTAAGATTGCAATTTACTGTGACTACTTCGCGTTTATAATAGGCTAAACTGAAGCGACCTATATGTAGGACGGTAGGATGATCCGCGTACATTTCAGTTAAAATAATTTTGTCTCTTTAATATTTAAAATTCTGTAATCCAGCAATATGTATTTTACATAGTGAATAAAAGAGGAGATTTTCAAGAGCACCATAGCTGCAAACAATTTATCAAGAATAAACCCATCACCCTGATGCAGCCTATCACTTTTTCTTCGACAACTTTTTCACCAGAATTCCTCTATTTGTGGAGCTAGGAAAGCGAAAAATCAGAGCTACTGCTACAATTCGAGACAACAGGAAGTCAAACTGCCCCTTGGTGACTACTCTTGAGATGAAGAAAAGATAGAGAGGATCTTATGACTTCCAAGCAGTTGAAGCAAAAGTTTTCGTTTGCAAGTGGAACGATAACAGTGTCATTACTGTAGCATAAAATGCCATGCCTGTGAACCCAGTGCAAAGTGTCTCTAGATATTCAAGACTTGAGAAAAAGAAAATTCTAATTTCTCAGCCCAGAAATACATCTATCTACAACAAACACATGGGTGGAATTGATCGTGCAAATCAGAATATATCATTGTATAGAGCTATCATTCGTGGTAAAAAATGGCACTTCCCCATAATCATGCAGTGTATTGACATGGCTGAGCAAAATGTATGGCTTCTCCACAAAAATAATGACCGAAAACTGGATCATCTGGCATTCAGACGACAAATAATCGCTCAACAAAAAGAGGTCCAAGCAAGGCATCGTGAATGGAAGAAATATGCAGATTCGAGATACGACAGGCTCGAACATTTGGTGATCTAACAGAACTGTCAAACCAGGTGTAGAGTGTGTCATCAGAAGACTTCCTGTAGGAAAGAAGTGTGGCATTGGCATACATGTCAAGTGTTTTCTTGTATATCACACTAATGTGTAGTAAATATTCAGAACTTCGCATGTATGTGACAGTTTATTTATGTAATCACTGTGATAAGTTAATTTTCATTTTCAAGTTACAATATTGCACAATTTACCGCTGAATTTTATATGTGGATTTATTTTGTTGCAATTCACAGTAATGAACACTGAATGTTCATATTATTACTTTTCTCACTTCAGGAATATATAAGAGAAAACAATTTGTGTTTACAGTTTATAATATATTATCACAAGAATGAGTTAAAGTATTCAGTCTAAAATTACATTGTTGCACTATATTATTGTAGTTTTGATTTACATTGAGATCACAACTCCCTATATCCTACCGACCTATATGTAGGACGCCACTTATTTCAAAAACCAATGCCATGATTACACAGTGGTTGTTAAAAACTATATAAACGAATATTTTAAATACATTTTATAAGGATATGATGAAATTCATAGTAAAAAAAGTTTCATGCTTATCTGGGTTGCATACCATGAAAATCACTTATTTTATAAAATGGATAAGTAATAAAATATTTTCTTAATACAATCTTAAAATGTCTCATATCCAAAATTTTAACATCAATAAGCAACATGTTATAAAACTTTATATTTTGTTTCATAAATGAAGAATTAATTTTTTGAAGTCTAACCAATGGTAACTGAATATCATTACAATCTTGTAGCGTGCCCATGATAATCTTTACGTAAAGGGAGCTGAGATTCATTTGCTCAAACCTGGAGCAAACATGCATATATACAAAAATGGAAGTGTCATAATTTGAAATCTAATATATATATTGGTTTGTAATGTGCTACATCTTAACTGCCAGATAAAATTCTAACAGAATAATGTCATTAATACGTGAACATTTTCAACAGAGTCTAATACCATAATTCAAGTGACAATGGAATAAGGCAGAATATATTTTAACTAGCATGTCTTGTGCAATCACAGGTTTGATTCTTCGAAGCAGATACAATGTCTGAGGTAATTTCTTGAGTAAATCATCAATATGTTTATTCCAATTTGACTTACTACCAAAAGTAAGACCAAGAAGCTTAGCATATTGAACTTCAATATTACACATTTTAAATAATACATTTTGCGTCTTATCATTGTTGACCTACAAACCATTGTTATCAAATCAATTTTCAGAAAATTGTATTGTTCACTAACTTTCAATCGCATTTCATTTATATTTTCACCAGTTATTATGAAAATGGTATCATATGCAAACATAAAACATTCAGAAGTAGGTGGCATAAAAGCAGGTAAATAATTTATACGAATTACAAATAATAATGGGCCCATAACTGAACCCTGTGGGACCCCAGTTGTCATCGTTTTAAAATCAGACCACTTTCATTAACAATAAACACCATGTAATCTACCAGAAAGATGTGTTTATGAACTTAAGTACAGTACCACTAACAACATATTATCTTTGTAGCTTACCAATAATTATCTCATGGTTCAAACAACCAAAAGCCTTAGGCAAGTGTGTCACACAGTTATATTCTTATTTTCGCCCAAAGCTTAAAATTATAGAAGTATACACATTCTCTAATGCATCAACAGTAGATCTATGAGGCAAAAATCCATATTGTAATGGAGAAAGTAATGATTGTGACTCAATAAACGCATACAATTGTTTCATCATAATATGTTCAATATCTTTGGATAAGATATGTACGAATGATAATGGTCTATAGTTTGTTATCTCATTTTTACTTCCCTTTTTGTACAGTGGTATCATGTGAGATATTTTTAGTTCCTCACGGAACACACCTTAAGAAAAACAATTGTTAATGTCAACTGAAGGTATTGCAATTACCTCAATTACTTCATTTATAAACTTATTTGAAATGTCATAAATATCTCTAGCAGTAGAATTGATCAGTCTACGAAAAATGTAAATAACCTCATAAGGTGTAGTATGTATCCAATTTATCATTTTATCGTTGTTATTTGTTATGTGGTTATTAGCATTATTTACATTAGTGTGAGTTGCATTTCGCATTGATTTTACAGATGTTTAGAAAACTCATTAAAATCATCATCTGTGAACGGATGAACATCCACCGAAAATTTGTTACTATTTAGAATTTCTGTTCTTAATATATTTCATGAAGCCTTTCAATAGATTCACTATCCTGAAATTAAAGGACAAGGAAACCAAAGAACATAATCAGGTCGAAATTTCAAATAGGTTTGCCACTTTAGGAAGCTCCGACGAAGTTGAGAAAGAGTCGGATGTTAATAGCGTGATATTTTCCCAAAATATCACAGATAGTATCAAAATTGCAGCTGAGCAGAGCATAGATTATTACGAAACTAAGAAAAGGAAACTGTGGTTTGTTGAAGATTATTACACGGTAGTAGAAAGAAGGAAACAGGCATTGAAATTCATACAGGATTCAGGTGAGAAATATTGAGGTAATTATTTCAATGAAAGATGGGAAGCAAGTCGTACACTTAGGAATAAAAAAAGATATTACTTAAAGGAAAAACTGAATGAAGAAGAAACAAATAGTAAGAATAAAAACATTACAGATTTATATAAGGGTATAAAGGAATTTAAGAACGGATATCAGGCAAGGGTAAACGTGATCAAGTATGAGAATGGTGACTTGCTTGCAGACCCTCATTCACTCCTGAACAGATGGAAGAACTATATTGTGCAGCTACTAAATATACATAGGCCAAATAGAAATGATCGGGACGAAATTCAAATACAAACTACTGATCCATATATACCCAAACCCACACTTTCTGAAGTCGAATTTGCGATAGAAAATCTGAAAAATTATGTCTCCAGGTATCGATCAAATTCCAGCAGAATTAATACAAGAGGGTGGAAGCGCATTATCTAGCGAAATTTATAAGCTTGTACTTGCTATGTGGGGAAAGGAAATTGTACCAGAACAATAGGAGTCCAAATTCAAATTATGGTTTAATGACGCTCGTTATATCAGAGTCGCCAGTGTGCCGGAATTTTGTCCCGCAGGAGTTCTTTCACATGCCAGTAAATCTGCTAACATGAGCCATTTAAACACATTTAAATGCCATCGACCTCGGCCGGGATCGAACCAGCAACCTCGAGCATAGAAGGCCAGCATTATACCAACTACGCTACCGGAGTCTATAATTGTACAGTTGACAAAAGAAAAAGTGGCCGCTCTCCAGAAGGAAAGTTCCCTTCTCGTATCTTCGCTACAATTCGGAGATAGGCGATGTTACATGTTGTTGAACCACGTTGCTTGGTATCTACAGTTATAATTAAAGTATTCAGTGTGTTACTTGATAGCGTAATAGTAGCGTTCCGGTCTTGTATTCGTGAGGTCCTGCGTTCGAATATAACCTAATACTTTTTATGTTCTTTTTTTTTGTTTTGTTTTTAAGAGAGAGAGAAAATATACTCTACATAATTGCTCCTTTCTCTTTTATGATTATTTTAGTAATTAACATCAGGTTCATGAATGTATTATGCCATGACTTATCATTATGACATTGTGGCTGCAAATGGAAAGAAAAAAGATTTTATTCTCAACAAAAATATCTTTCGCGGCATAAATAAAACAAACTTACTGGCGTCTGCCTTAGAACATTCAAACAATTAAGCGTTCAAAAAACAAAACAAAAAGCCACGATTGAATATTTAGCTTATCTTCCCCACATCTCGATCACATCTTGCAGTCGAATGGGCATGGAATCGACGAGAGTCTTTCCAAATAGCGACTGTTCTCAGCCACGACATTCCAAGCATCCTGGACATACCTAAGTGTTCTGCCCATGGGCAAGTCTTTCACTGAAAATCCAGCATTCTCCAATCTTTCCTCTTTCCTGCCTTTCTCTTAGTCTCCGCATATGATTCACATACTTTAATGTTATCTATTATTATTATTATTATCATTATTATTATTATTATTATCATTATTATTATTATTAGGCCTATTATTATTAGATATCTTCTTCCACCCAGAGCTCTTCTCCCCTTCACCATTCCTTCCAGTGTATCCTTTAGTAAGCAATTTCTTCTGTATCAGTGACCCAACCAATTCCTTTTTCTCTTTCTAATCAGTTTCAGCATCATTCTTTCTTCAGCCACTTTTTCCAAAACAACTTCATTTCTTATTCTGTCTATCCACTTCATACGCTCCATTCTTGTCCACATCCACATTTCAAATGCTTCTATTCGTTTTTCTTCATTTCGTCATAATGTCCATGTTTCTTTCCTATGCAGTGCTACACTCCACACAAAGCACTTCACTAGTTTCTTCCTTAATTCTTTTTTCAGAGGTCCGCAAGCTATTAAAAGCTTCCTTTGCTCATGTTTGCAGTAGATTTCATGAGGCCCAAGCATGGAGTTGAAGAGAGTGGATTTGACAAATTGGGCCCTACGGACTTAACCTAAATTCACCGCAAGGATTAAATATTAGTTCTATCAAGATTTTTGACCTGATCAGATACCGGGAAAGCCACCGGCGTAGCTCGGTCGGCTAAGGCGCTTGTCTGCCGATCCAAAGTTGCGTTCTGGAGCGGGTTGAATTCCCGCTTCGGCTGATTACCTGGTTGGGTTTTTTCCGAGGTTTTCCCCAACCATAAGGCAAATGGCAAGTAATCTATAGCGAATCCTTGGCCTCATCTCGCCAAATATTATCTCGCTATCACCAATCTCATTGATAGTAAATAACCTCGTACTTGATACAGCGTCGTTAAATAACCAAGTAAAAAAAAAAGATACCGGGAAATCCCGATTAGCCTTTGCCCCCCGCATCCTGGACGAGCTTCTACAAATAATCAGAAAATCTTGTAGGGGAATTGGGCCAATTTTTCCGCAAATATTTCTATACTCGTGCTCTCGTAGTTCAGCCGGAAGAACGTCGGAATTTAGATGTCAACGTCTTAGGTTAAATTCCTCGTTACTCCTATTCATTTTATTGTGTTTCAAGATAGTATAATGTAATAATATAATAAGAAAAAACTAACACCAATATTATGCAACTGTATCGTTCCAAATCTAATATTAAATTTATGTTATTTATGTCGCCAAAGAACAATAACAAAATATAAATGATAACTTGAATATTATTTATTTCGTTAAGAACGATGACATATTATAACTAACTTGAATATTATTTATAGATGTCAAAAGTGTTATGCATTTGCCCGGTGTTGCGTTTTCGTAACATTCAATTTTGAGAATATTAAGTACCTTATTCGACAACTTTTACGTTTTTTGTGTTAAATACCATCATACCAACTTCCTCCATCAATAGCTATGAATAATTATAATTGTGAACGAAAAAAGTTCTGGGCATAAATGGGCATAATTCCAATTGTATTAGCAAAAACTGTACCGGCGTGATGTAGTATTGACTGTCGAACAGATGGTCTGGAGAACCGTTATCTGTTTTCTGACAGGTGGAAAACACTGTAGTGGCACTCCATCGGAACTATAAACATGTGTGCAAGCTGAAACGATAGACACTACCAGACAACTAAGTTACGATATTTACAGTAGCAGGACCATTCGGATGTGAAAAATTATCCCTAATCGTCAATCCATACTCCACATGTCAACAAACGTAACGCAAAATCTTTTCGCGTTCCGATCGCTGATTGGTTTTATGTTCGCGCCGGAAAATGAGGGATGCATCGACACATGTGGAGCAATGACAGATAATCTGACGTGACAGGTAGACAGATATGCCGCATTGTTTTAAAGTAGCAACGTAATATAAAGCATCGAATGCAAGTGGAATATTTTACGAGAATGTACTTAAAATATGAAAAGTCCACGTCAAGTAACGGACTGTTTGTAAATGGTTTTTCCTCGTGATGTTTTAGTTCTGAATTAATAAATAAAGCCTACACTATTACAAATGTCACAGGGCATTAACAACACGCAAATTTTAACCCAGCACAATACCAACACCATATTCTAATAGGGTACGATGTACAAACATAAACTGACTGATCGATCATCGTTCCCTCTTCGTCTTTGAGTTTGTGTCTTGAGTGGTGATGTAGCCATAGATAAGTTACAAAACTTTCTTTTTATATTATGACTCCTCATTGACAACTGCCCGTGCTCGACCCAGCTTACAAATCACATTTTTTTTTCTTGACAGCTTTCACTAGTTTTTCAACTGTTTCACACATCTCATTTCCTTCTCGTGTTTAGAAAAATAGGAAATTGTCCATTGAGTCTTAAGAAATAAATTAGTGTGTGATTTCCGACAGGTAACTAATTAACGTCACAATCTTGGCTATAAAGTGGTCCTTTGTCCAGTTGCCAATGTAAAGACTGTATAATTTGCTAATTGGAGGTGTGTTCAGGAAATCAAGTAGGCCTGATGCTAAAACGATTATTTTTAGCTTAATGTCAGGGACTTTTGTGGCCTTATATATGAATCGAGTATTGTAAAAATAGTTCTAAGTCACCATTTTCGTAATTTTGAGTTAATTACATTCCGTAATTCTTGCTAATAGCCCTATGTTTCGGTTAAAAGGGACTTCTGTCGGCACTTACGTAATAGTGAGATGCATGTTACGCGTATCACGTTGTGTGTAAGAAGGGATCTCAGTCAATGACTTAGGTACTGTTTTACACTCCATGTTGGTCTCACGGGAAACTTTCATACACTGGCAGCACTAGAAATTAGTTGTTTCATTCTTTATCTGCGGAGTGTGAAAATACAGTGGAAAGTATTGTGGTGACAAAAGAAAAATTAATGTTAATGAAGACTCTAATGTACTTAAATCTCTTAAAAGGAAAAAAAGGATATGGCATTATGAATCCTGAAGAGAAATGTGACTAAAAAAGGACAAATTATGTGGTGAAGAATATGTTGGGCATATAGGAAACTTTCAACGTGGTCACACTTCACGTTCTCCTTGCAAGTAAGTTATACAAGTATACAGCGCGTTCTCATTGTTATATTAATTTTGTGTTAAACGAAGGCCCTAATAACAAATGCATTAGTAAATAATTCGAACGATTTTATTGCTTCTATTCGGACATAAATAACAACCCCAATATAATATCATATCATGGCCATTTTTACAGAACATTAATTGTTGTTTCTAGTTTATATTAATGATTTAGCCTTGACCATAAACAATTCATCCCATGTAATTTTATTTCCAGATGATACAAGTGTAATTATTTCAAGCAAACAATACGATCATTTTATAAACACTTCTAATACAGTGCTGAATCTAATGAATGAATGGTTCCATGCAAATAAACTAGCACTTAATGTTGATAAAACCAGTGCAGTCAAATTTAGTACACACAATAGTGCTCAGGTTTCCTACAGTATTCGATTAAATGGAACTCATCTCAAAGAATCTATAAGCACAAAGTTTCTTGGTTTAGAATTGGATAATCACTTGAACTGGAAAACGCATATAGAATGTATTACTCGTAAATTGAGCTCTGCCTGTTATGCATTAAGATCCTTATCTACTATTGGTGATATAAACTTACTTAAAATGTCATACTTTGCATATTTTCACTCTGTAATGAAATATGGATTAATACTCTGGGGTAACTCGTCTGAAGCTAAACACGTTTTTGTTTTACAAAAGAAAGCTATAAGAATAATGGCCGGTGTGCATAAAAGGACCTCATGTAAAAATATTTTCCGAAACTTAGAAATCTTGACTTTACCTTGTGAATACATTCTTTCCCTAATGATGCTGTATATTAAGAACCAAGATAAATTCAGTACTAATCAAGACATTCATCATTTTAATACAAGACATAAATCACATCTTCATCTACCCTCTGTTAGTCTAAGCTGTTTTAAAAAAGGAGTTCGCTATTCATGTATAACAGTCTTCAATGCACTGCCTAATTATCTTAAAGATTTGAAGAACAACGAGAAAAGGTTCAGAAAAGAATTAACCAAATTTCTACATACTCATACCTTCTACACAATTGATGAATTGTTTATGCTTGTGAATTGAATTATTCTACTTAAATGACATGTACAATTTTATATAGCTCAACTAAAATATGTTTTTATATTGACTTAATCTGTTTACTATGTATTGTATTTTTTGTTTAGCATAACTGATGAATTGTATGTACTGTAAATTGAATAGTATACTGTATAGGTCAACTGATGAATTGTTTAAGCTTATAAATTGAATTAATCTAATTCATATGAATTGTATAGCTTAACGAAAATAAGTTTGTAAATTGAACTAATTTGATTGTATATGTGTGTATAGTTTGGCTGATGAATTGTATATGTTCTTAAAATGATTACTAGTCAGTGTAGCTCTACTGATGAATTGTATATAGACCTACTGTAAATTGAATGGTAATATGTATAGCTCAACTGATGAATTGTTTATGATTATAAATTGAATTAATCTACTTGATATTAATTGCACAAATTTGTATAGCTTAATGAAAGTATGCTACTTTGTATTGCATATATTTGTATAGATTTGGCCGATGAATTGTATATGCCTTAAATTGAATAGTAATATATATAGCTCTACTGATAAATTGTTTGTGTTTGTAATTTGAAGTAGTTTGCATGATATGTATTATCAATTTCTGTATATCACAACTGGTTGAATTGTTTATGCCTTAAATTTAATTAAATTGTTTTGTATTATAATATAGCTCAACTTATGAATGATCGTTTGCGTTTGTAAATTTAATAATCTGATTGGCTATGTATTGTATACTTTTAGTAGAGCCATCGATGTTGGTCAGTCGACAGACTCGCTGGGCTGCTGATCCGGAGCTGCGTTCGGGCTTGGGTTGGATCCCCCTTTGGACTTTGGTTTCTTCGGAGGTTTTCCCCAGCCGTGGGACTGAAGCCGGATGGTCTATGGCGAGTCCTTGGCATCAACCCCTTTGATTTGATTACCCTCTTTGATTTGATTACCTGGTTGGGTTTTTCCAAGGTTTCCCCCACCGAAAAGGCAAATGCCGGGTAATATTTTGGCGAATCCTCGGACCTCATCTCATCTCACTACATCTCGCCAAAATGTAAAAAAATGTAAAAAAAATTGTACAAAATTGTAAAAATTGTAGAAAATTACTAAATTGTAAAACAATAAAAATTTGTAAAAATTGTAATTGTAATATTGTAAAATGTTGACATGTTCCTCATCTTAAAGCTTCATTGCTCATGTAAGATCTATGGAATAAAATAAATGAATGAATGAATTATAATATGACCATAGCCATCTTAAAATATAACTTTCACTAAATGTGCTTTTATTTTTTATTTGTAAAATAGCTAAAGAGTGCTCTTTATTTTTTCATAGACTATCAATATCTCATTTTATCTCAAATATATTAGCAATGTTTGTCCATCTTCACACTGAAAACTGCTCTGGCCAAAACAAGAACCACGTGGCTTCAAGAATTTACCTCACACTTATTGACACAGCACGCTTTAAAGCGAACAAGCAATTTTTCCGTATAAGGGGACACTCGTATAATCCTTGTGATCGGAACTTTACCATAATCAAACGTCTTATTAGGAAATGTGATAGGATCTACACAGCAAAAGAGTATGTGCCCTTGTTGCGATTTCCTCCAAGATATCGCGCTGCACCCTGATCATGATGAATACAGATGATATTTTTGACTGTTCAAGCTGGTGGAGCAGGTTCTACAAGAGATCAACTGTCTCACTTGAAGCACAAGGTAGACCACATACAGAGAGGCTACCTTTCAACATTTCAATACTTTGAGTACTCATCAGAAATGAAAGGAGTGATCAAAGCAATTGACGAAATCAGTACCCCAGCAAATATTCATCCATTTAGGCTGAAAAAATCTGAAATAGTTGAGTTGCCGTCTGTGAAAGAATATCCTGCAGGGAAAGTACCGATAAACGAAAAGAAAATCAACGATTTGAGAAAGGTTTACGAGTATATTGCTCATGAATTTAAAGACTTTTATGATGAGATTTCTTGTGGCCAAGATCTCAATACACAACAGACTCTTGAGATGATACTAATCCTCTTTTCTTTGTGGTCTCAAAAAGTAGTGTCTTCGTTTCTATATTTGTTTTCAACATGATTTTGTTCGTACCTGAAGCTGTACTTGATTATCTGAGCACAATAGTGTATTTCATGTATAATTTCTCTCAATAAATCAGAAGAGTATCGCCATTCACTCAACAGATTGTAAAAGGAACCCAAGTCAACCATTTTCAAAACAGAATTTCTAAATTACAACAGAGACAAAACTAAGAAATACGTCCATAAAACGAAGTGTTTTCACATATATTTGTACCACAAAAATTTTTATTGTCTTCAGTACATGCATAATGAAATGAAATATTTTTTATCTCGAAACTAGAAGAAAGTTACTTAGGTCTCTTTTAACAATACCTGAGTCATATGTTTTTTGGAGGAGTATTTAGCAGAGTAGATATTCTGTGGGCTACTAAATCTATCACCTCCGCATACAAAATTGACAAACTGCACCTCTATTGTTGGTGATAGTGCAAAATTTATTGCAGAAAATCATTAGCTTCTATAGCCTCCAAAGTAGCATCGCTTTATGATTTTCGATATAGTAGTCTTATCACAATATTGTCTGGATCACATATTGGAAAAGGATGAAAACATATCAACTGCATGAAGAATTATGAGAATACTGTGGTGCAGTGTGAGGTTTTAGTTCCTCACCACTAGATGGTACCTCGTATTAGTTATTACGTATTTACGTTAGATGTTGCTGTACATTTTGTTTTGCCTCTATGCCCACTAGGCGGCATAATTGAGCCTTATTTATCATTGGGTCCGAGATTAACCAGCCTTACTAGAGTTAAGACGAGCTATCTGTTTGGCCGGTTTAAAGTCTAACCGATTTTCTTGTTTGGCTTGGCGAGCTCGTTCTTGGAGAAGGGGTTGACGACGAGAGTTCATTACTAGAGTTCATCACTAGAGTTCATCATGAGGAGAGGCCGACGACAGTACATCTGGGAGAGAAGTTGGTTGCAGGACGTCGCAGAAGAGACTCGGTTGGCGTTCCTCTGGGAGAGGACCTAAATCCAGGATACGTCAGAGAGAGTCTGACTACAACACGGGGGTTGGGGAATAGTCGACTGGACGTTTCCGCAGACTGGTATTCCTGCAGTGGACTTTGAGTCTGGAGATATCTACGCGTCGGGAACGGGCCGTGAGCGTGCCCGCTCACATTCGAGTTCGTGTTTTGCTGAGTACATGAAAGCACCGCTTCGTGTATACGATAGCGATCCGGCGGCTACGTACTGGGACGGATTGGTGTGTCCGTTCAGAGTGGAATCCGCTGGGAGCGAACCGCTACGTTGGAAAGAAAGCAGCAAATTTTGATTGGGAATCACAATGTCTGCGGATGGTGTACAGACTACGCGGCATCGGCATGGCGAGGTCGAGTTATCCACGGAACGTCATACACCTGTGTCACGAGTCGTTGATGGATTGTCAGCGGTATGTTGGAAATATGCTGCCAGGTAGTGGACTTCTACTCAAGCCGCAGTGGTACATTTCGGGTTTGTTACGGTGCGAGTGATACCGAGGTATGTACTCAATTTGATGGTAGAGGTCAAAGTACGGTTGCTCCCTTTTGTGGGAAAAGACATGTGCGTCAGCGAGACAAGTTTGTGCTTATTGGAACTATGTGTTCGTCTCGCATGGCGAAGTCATCGGCAAAATGGACCTCTTTTCTAATTGTAGTGTTCGCGGGATTTTCCCCAGGACTCATTAATCATCCTCTCACTCATTCTAGTATAGTTAGATGTATCTCTCATTTTTGTATAGTAACGCGTATCACACTTTTATCATTGTTAATTTTTAATTTCTCATTTAGGTTAATAAATCATCAGTTAATTGTTAATGGTTTAATTTTTATTTGTAATCTATTCGCTCCCCTTATAACAACGAGACAACTCGAAGGTGCTTCAGTAGAAGCACGATCCACGGACCAAGGGAAATTGGACATGATGTCTACGCACTGAAAGCTAGGACTCAGAGCCTACGTCACAACAGTGGTAGCATGAGATTTCGTTACTTCGAGTTGCTTCGTTGAAGTCAGAGCGAATATATTTATTAATGATTTATGTATTTTGTTCCATGATGAATTGGGAGCTTACAGTCAGCAGTGGCGTCCATTTGACCGTTGAAGTACTGAGCCATGGTGCAGTGGGTTCCTGTGGTTTGTTTGCTGCTCATCAGGGTGGTCAGGTGTCCTTAGTTTACGTGGTATTACCTGTTGATTGTGAAGGATTTTATTGTGTGTTAGGTTCAGATATTTTTGATCATTACTGGCTGAGGGGTAATGTTCGGTCTCCATATATGGTCCTCGGGGTTGGTGGATATTTCCGGCGTGATCTGTATATGGCAGGTAATTTTTGAGTTGCGGGGATCCACTCCTTGGGTGCAGAGATAGATTAGTTGGGTCATTGCTTATTTGGACGGGCCATCATGTATCGAATTGTTATCGCACGTTTTTGGTACTTGCCTTATAGGTTTATCATTTTTGGTTAGTTTTCATGTACCGTTATTGAATTACAAAGGGCTATGACGAATCCAATGGTTATGAAAACCCGTTGCGATAAATTACATTATGTGCCTGCTGTTATTCTTCCCCTTGGTTATGATTAGTAGGGCCATGGCGTACCGGATTATTTGGTTACAGTTCTGGTAAGTACGTCATGTATTGCAGATTTTTCTTGGTTATTGTGTTATGTGGGTTTTCCTGGGGTGCTGTTGGGCCATGGCGTACCAGATTTTGTTTTTTTTTTTTTCTGCCAAACACATCATACGCATCTCTGTTCAGCTAGGGTTTTTCATATTCATTATGTTGTATGGGACTTGCCCGGTGGTGGCTGAGCGACCGTAGTGTACCGGACTGCTGGGAGCCGTCGCGGTAAATTTCATTTCGTGTCTTGTGTTATATTTGGTTTCTCCCTTGTTTTCTTAAGTAAGATATGTTGTTTGGGACTCGCCCGGGGGGCTGAGGGACCGTAGTGAGCCGGACTGCTGGGAGCCGTCGCGGTAAATTTCACTTCGTGTCTTTGGGTTATATCGGGGTTTGATCCCTTTTATGTGCTTTTTAAGGGGTATAGTTACCTTATATCTTTGTTATTAGTCATTATTTTTCCGTCATTTATTATTTTTCCGTCTTTTCACCGGTTACTTTTTTTTTTTTTTTTGTTAGTTTCAGGGATAGTTATGGTTTCATAGTTTCTTTACATTTTGGTTGGGCTTTGTACCATTTTTATGGTCGTATGTTGGTTGTTTTATCCCGATTCATACTGGAATGTGTTGTATTAGTGTATTTGTAACTTAAGTAGCTTAATTTCATGATGTAACAGGTACATCTTTAAGTCTCTCTCCTTGATTCATGTTTCTGGGTGTTTTCAGTTTAACTAAGGTGGCTAATAATCGGGCCTGTATGCCTTTCACCCTCCCCCCGGTGGGATGGGTTTCAGGGGGGGGGGAGTCTGTGGTGTAGTGTGACGTTTTAGTTTTTCACCACTAGATGGCAACTCGTATTAGTTATTACGTATTTACGTTAGATGGTGCTGTACATTTTGTTTTGCCTCTATGCCCACTAGGCGGCATAATTGAGCCTTACTTATGATTGGGTCCGAGATTAACCAGTCTTACTAGTGTTAAGACGAGCTATCTGATTGGCCGGTTTAAAGTCTAACCGATTTTCTTGTTTGGCTTGGCGAGCTCGTTCTTGGAGAAGGGGTTGACGACGAGAGTTCATTACTAGAGTTCATCACGAGAGTTCATCATGAGGAGAGGCCGACGACAGTACCTCTGGGAGAGGAGTTGGTTGCAGGACGTCGCAGAAGAGAGTCGATTGGCGTCCCTCTGGGAGAGGACCTAAATCCAGGGGCGTATTTTGCGGGCTACCAGCGGTAGCCCAAGGAAATTACAAAAGAAAAAGTTTATAATATAACATAATGTAATAATTTTGTATTATTAGTTTTACCATAGTAATTAAAAATAAAGTAATTGTTAGATATATTTTGTGTAATAATAGGGTCAGCGGTAGCCCAAACCCTTTAACCAGTAACGCCACTACCTAAATCCAGGATACGTCAGAGAGAGTCTGACTACAACACGGGGGTTGGGGAATAGTATAGGGAAGACCAGGTAACTTGATACCCTAAGGGTGAAACCTAACCATTTTTCCCCCATTACTACAAATGCTAGTGGATTATGGTGATTTTCTAGTTTGAAGGTTGAATTTTCTTTTGCCAACTTCGTTTCGAATTTCGATACTGACAAATACTATAAATGGTAGTGATTTTGTAACCGGTATGTTGGCAGCTGAGGCAAATATCGACAATATTTGCCGGTACTGGAGTTCCATGAAATTAAAATTGTACTAGATTTCTCAGCCGGTTACTGGAAGATAGTGAAATTCGAACTTATTAATAATTAATTAATATTAGTATTAATATTAATACATTATAGTTATGTTATGTGTTGCGTTGTGGTTATAATTCAAGAATAGTCAGATAAGTACGAATGAATATAATATACTTGGGCGTGATAATGCACGTGGGTAATGGATAGAAATATTATTTCAAATTTTAATGAATTTCTTTCGTGTTTAGATTTTTATTACTATGTCAAAAAAATGAAATAGTGTTGCAGTGACTCCTCCAAGGAAGAAAATGTGTGGCATTCAGAGTACGCTTCAGAAATCTGTAGTTCACGTGTATAATGAGTTGAAGAAAGAAGGTAATGAAGAAGGAATTATGCTAACGGAGACAGCAATTACAACCAGAATAGGACAATTATTAGGAGTAAGTATTCTTAAGCATACATTTCAAAGTGGTATTCAGTTTTAGGAGTTTGCACTAATAATTTCATGATTGTGGTCAAACAAAACAAATTTTTAGGTTAGGCCTAATGTTTAATCAAGTCAGTGATTTTCATATTGCCAAACTAAATACATTTAAGATACTGTAATACTGCAGTAGGTGATAGCTTAAATACATTTACAAATTAGACGAACAAGTAATCAAACAGCACGAAAGTAAATTTCCAGTTTTCTCTTTTGGTATTAAATTAACCGTTCAGATCACAATTTACATGCCACATCGGCCGAAGAAAATACAAGTCATATTGTAATTATTAACTTGATATTGCAGCAAATATTACATGAATGTTGGCCTGTTATGGTGCTTAAAAATAATTCAGTTTTATATAATAACTATATAACATACTCTATAAAGCATAGGAACGTTGACTCTGGCTGAATAATTTATTCATGACTGGTCTAAGTAATATTAAATATGGTGTTTCTTCAGAAAAGCTACCCCACCCAAAGTACTTGTTAAGATATAACACTCGAGAGGATGAGGACGCACTACTGGGAAACTAACCATTTCTCTTCGTCCTGGACCTCTCGCATGTTATATTGGTAATTAGTAACAAGTTTGAGGGAGGGACTACAACAATGCATTAGAATATACAGGTAAGTGTCAAAGGATTTTTGTGCTGAAAGTATTTGTGGCTGTGCACTAAAACCACGTGTTCATCACTATGTAAATATCACAGAAATCAATTAAACAAAATAAAATTATGCCTTCTTTGGTGTAGCTTTTCTGGAGAATTACCTAAATATTAGCCTACTTAAACCTATCGTAGACCCAACCTAACATGTTGATCATTTTCTATTCATATAGCTGTAAATGTTGGTATTATGCATGAATTTTATGATATAACAATTTTTAGAAGTATTATGTTATTGTTTGTTATTACAGCTTGGCTTAACTACAGCCACGAAAGTGATCAATTCACACAAGGGGACCCCACTCGTGACACTAGGAAAACATAGACTACGTAAACATCCAGTGACTGATGCTGATGATTTTACGGAAGATGCAATTGCGAGATTTATTTATGACAAGTTACATAAAGGTAGGGAAGTTACAGGAATTATTGTGTTGATTTATGCAATGTAATTCTGATATTAGTCATAGGCCTATGTATAAAAATATGGCATAATTTTCATTTACTGTTACAGGGGAAGTACTAACAGCAGCAAAAGTTCTGGAACATATGAATGATGATTATGAAACATATTTATTTAGAGTATCCTTATCATCGGTGAAAAAAATTTTGAAAGAGATGAAATTTCTATGGAGCAAAGGGGATCCTTATACACATGTATGAGAAAGTGATGTTATTCGTTTTTAAGAGAATATATAAGAAATGTGGAGCGTGAGAACCCTAAACCCGTAGTATTCTTGGATGAGACTTGGATTTTTATGAATGGTAAATTTCAATGTATTGTGAGACATTGAGTGATTGAATTTTTTACTAACAAATAGATTAACACTTATGTGGAATATGAAATTGCAATTAATATAGGCTACTAGTAATGAATTCAGGTGGGAACAACATGTTTTGCAATTAATAGTTTCATATTATAACTAGAGGTTAGTTATAAAATTCTTGAACGGTTTTCCTGTCTTTAAAATTTTTGTGTCTCTTAGAGTGTCAATGTGAATTGCTTTTCTCTCTCTGTTTTTTTAAGTAT
The DNA here is from genome assembly GCF_040183065.1 of Periplaneta americana. Classification (NCBI taxonomy): domain Eukaryota; kingdom Metazoa; phylum Arthropoda; class Insecta; order Blattodea; family Blattidae; genus Periplaneta; species Periplaneta americana. The sequence continues at coordinate 78,516,337 of NC_091122.1, read as the reverse complement.
GATCACCCACTTATTCATGAAATAAACCAGGTGAAGTTTCCAGTGACATGAATGGTGTTATTCATAGACCAACAAATGAGGGTGGAAGATTAGATGCCGGAACGAAAGGTGGATTTATACTCGGTAAGTTATATTGATTTATATTTTACGTAAATTTGGCAAGAGTAATTTTTTAAATCAGGGTACAAAAATATAAAAATTGGTGACTAAATAAAAACGTGGGAAAGCCTTTCACCAAAGAGGATCTCATGTCATGTCATGTTATGTTATGTTATGTTTTATTTTCTTTATTTAAATGCTGTGAATTCATGTGACGTAATTATATGCCCAGGTATAATTTTTATTGCAGGTGCTGATTTAATTTTTTCATGCAATTGAAAGAAAAGTCAGGACTACCATAGTGCTATGAATAGCCCTGTAGTTGAGAAGTGGGTGCAAACACAGTTGTTGACCTGAGAACATTAGGGCAATGCGTTATTGTCATGGATAGTGCTGCATATCATAGCAGACTTGTGAAAAATCAGCCAACAACAAAATGGAGGAAAAAACAGCTACTGGTGATTGCAACTGAATATAATAGATTTGTTGTACTAAATGATAAGAGTTGTACTAAATGATAAGAGTTGATGGTGTGAAATCACCTTTTGATATTACATTGCAATATTAATTTCCATACTTTACAGTCATTATTATTATTATTATTATTATTATTATTATTATTATTATTATTATTATTATTATTATTATTATCTTTACTACTACTACTACTACTTATAGATGCTACTTTTTTCTTTCAGGTGAAATTGAATCTACATAAGAATCCTAAAACAACAGAGCCTTGCCAATTACTGTTCTGAAGCTGCCTTGTCTTATGTGTTGTGTCTATATACAATTAATTCTTTCAGTTTTTTTTCCCCTTTAATGTAATGAAGTTGTTGGTTGATTGATACCAAGTGTTCAGCAGTTGATGTCATTTGTTATCTTGCACTCCAATATTTAACCAGATGATTGAAAGCTGTGTAAAGTTAAACAGTCAAGACAATGATCCATATCTTCATTGAGATTTCAGAAATGGCATGGGGAGATTCTGAAATATCAGTTCTTTGTAAATATTTGAGACAATCATGGCCTGTGATAATATGAGTACTGCCACTGTAGATTTTCATAGAAGTTCAGTTATTAAATTAGGTGTATTATTTTTACTATGTATTGTACTATATTTTTGTTTCGCTTAATTGATGAATTATATATGCTGTAAATTGAATAGTAGACTGTAGGTCTATAGCTTAACTGATGAATTGTATGTGCTGTAAATTAAATAGTAGGCTGTATACCACAAGTGATGAATTGTTTATGCTTGTAATGTGAAGTAATTTGCATGATATTTATTATCAGTTTCTGTATATTTCAACTGATTGAATTGTTTATACTTTTAAATTGAATTAACTTGCTTGCTATGTATTATATTTTATAGCTTAACTGATGAATAATTGTTTAGGTTTGTCAATTTAATAATCTGAGTGCCATGTACTTCATATTTTTAGTGGAGCCACCAATGTAGCTTAGTCAGTAGACTCGTTGGCCTGCAAATTCAGAGCTGCACTCGAGGGTAGTTTGGATCCCCCATTTGGTCTGATTAGTTGGTTTCTTCTGAGGATTTTCCTCCATCGTGGAGCAGACGCCGGATAGCCTATTGCAATTTTTTCATTTGCTTTAGAATCATTCCGATTTTTGTTACCACATTGTCATGTTCTGATCTTGTTATTCTTTTAACAGTGTGGTAAGATGCAGGTATAGATAACCTTACAGTAATTTTGCTACCTTTCAGCTACCTCATTACCTCCCACTCCATAAAGTTCATGGATCCACGGAAGTACCAGTCGTCGATGTAATTCGACCATTTTGCTTAAAATATTAAAACACTGTAAAATATTGAGATTTCATGCTGTTACGTCCATTACTGCAGCAAGAACATCTGATTTTGAATCTGATAGTATGACAGCCTTCTCAGATTTATGAAGTCGATACTGGAGATTTTGTAAGCTTAAAAGTGTATCTAAATTTTCACTATCAAAATTAGTCAGTGTTTGAAGTTAGTTAGTTAGTTAGTTAGTTAGTTAGTTAGTGGCGTTTAAAAAGGGCGCGTCAGCTACTATGGCTATTTGCGCCCTTATCTAAAATCTTTCACTAAACACAAACACAATACAATAACCAGAATGTTTAAAAAGCTAAAAAGCGTTGTCACGGTTAAAATGGGGCAAACAAGTGTTTGAATATAATTCCCTGTAAAAGGGAATATACTGGTATTGTACTACAACACCACTACATCTATGGCTTGGTAAACAGGATCCATCTATAAAAAATACTGTATGTAGTCACTCACTGACCAGATCATTTATCGTTTCTAATGATTTTTAAAATGTCTGGAGAAGTATCACATTTCTTAACATCATCTGTTAAAGTTAACTTATATACTATTCATTTTGAAATAACTTGGGATTGTGTTTTATTAGTAAAGTTTCCCTTAATTGAGCAAGTTTGAGTTCTCCAAGTAGAGTCAAAAAGTCTGTTGGGATTTTGGCTCAGTTTATTAATATTTGTGGACTGTGATTTTTTGTTCTAGACAACCATATTATCTGCAAATGATGAGATTATCATAAGATCTATTTCTTTAGTTAGACCATCGACATTAATATTGGAAAATGTATTCCTGAAAACAACAATGTGGGAAGCCCAGATGAATCTGTCTCTATTTACATATTTGTGACAATGAATCAAATAATCAAGTCACTGACCCAGTGTAACACTTTATCATGGACACCCTAAGTTTGCAATTTCTTAAGTGATTTATATCTACAGAGCCATATGATCCTTGAAAATAAATTAAAATTGTTAAGTTGTTTTGTTTTCTGTTTAAAATATCTTTAATATCTTGACTAAAATTTAAAATCTGTCCATTTGTTGAATGCAATTCTCTAAAGTCAACCCAATAAAATGAAAGTTAGTTACTAGATTCCAGGAACCAATTCAATCTATGAAATCATCTCTTCCATAATTTTGGCTATCATACTAGTAAGTGGTATCTGTCGATAACTCGAAAAGATATTAGTTGAATAATTGCTTTTCAAAATTGATGTTATGATAGATTTTCTCCAGACAGATATTGTATTTTAGATGAGATTACAAGATAAAAGTAGTGAGTTTGCTTGTTTGCCAACATGTTTAAGAAAATCAGCATGAGTATTGTCTGGACTTGGAGATGTTTTGGGTCTTATGTTATTAAATTAATAGTAATATTCAGTTCTTGATTAAATATTGTTATATAAAGTAGATAGTAGATTTAATATTTCTTTCAGTTTTTCCTTAATAGTCTGACGTACACAGATAAAACTAACAACCACACCACCAACTAATCTAATAGAAATTAAAATATAATTAAATGTAGTAAAAGTAATTAAAATTATAAATACACGTAATAAACCATAACCCCCTAATTTCAACAATATACTATTTTATTCCCTTTTACAGCTTGTAGATAATTATTAATTATAGTTATTACTTATTAGCATAATATTTATTGAACTTATTGGCTATTTCACTTCGTTTGAAAGATGTTATTGTGTACAAAAAGCATTTTTTGATGATCGTTTCATGCTGTATGTTGTGTATAAATCTATGATTTCTGGCCATCTGTTCTGTGTAATCCATCTTTTGTATAGAATTAATAAAATATTCTTTTGGTAGTAATTATTTTATTAATTGAGTATTTAATTTTCACCAGCTCACATTTCTTGAATCATTTGCTTTTTCTTATTTAAATTTAGGACACAAGAGCCAAAAAGAGACTTCACAGTTATGTATCATACATTTTTTCAATGACAGACGTGGAGTTGCAGAAATAATAAGTGTAAGTGTAGCATTATTAAGCAATTTACAAACAAATGAAATCTTTAAAAAGGTATCTAGAAGTGAAATTACTTATGGCTTTTAAGGACCAAAATTATTTTTGTAAGTTGATTTATTATTATTTCAGTTTTAGCATAGTTGTATTATCCATTTCCTTACTAATTTCAAAAGATAATCAGAAGTTCATTCGAATTCCAACCAAAAGTCAATTGGTTATTAATTTATCTACCTTTAGGAAGTACAGTATATGTACGCTGGAATCTTTGAAGTGAAGTGACAATAATTTAATTGGTCTTGGAACAGATTTGATTCTTGAATATTATATACTATACTTTGTTGTATATTTACGTCTAGTAACCTATTAATGCTAATACTAATAATAATGTAAAGGAATAAAAGAATAGAACATAGCAATACATTTCTCATTATTATTGAAACTATTTAGAATAACCTTCCAACATTAAGGTAAAGTACGGTGAGTAAAGAAGTCATTCAGTACATAGGATCGTGATTTTACTACATGTGGTGATATCTGGTAACAGTTGGCAACACTGACAAGGCGGAAATATTTGCTGTTTGGGAACTGAACTTACGTGATCCTCACTATAGTACTGGACGTTTCCGCAGACTGGTATTCCTGCAGTGGACTTTCAGTCTGGAGATATCTACGCGTGGGGAACGGGCCGTGAGCGTGCCCGCTCACATTCGAGTTCGTGTTTTGCTGAGTACACGAAAGCACCGCTTCGTGTATACGAGAGTGATCCGGCGGCTACGTACTGGGACGGATTGGTGTGTCCGTTCAGAGTGGAATCCGCTGGGAGCGAACCGCTACGTTGGAAGGAACGCAGCAAATTGTGATTGGGAATCACAATGTCTGCGGATGGTGTACAGACTACGCGGCATCGGCATGGCGAGGTCGAGTTATCCACGGAACGTCATGCACCTGTGTCACGAGTCGTTGATGGATTGTCAGCGGTATGTTGGAAATATGCTGCCAGGTAGTGGACTTCTACTCAAGCCGCAGTGGTACATTTCGGGTTTGTTACGGTGCGAGTGATACCGAGGTATGTACTCAGTTTGGTGGTAGAGGTCAAAGTACGGTTGCTCCCTTTTGTGGGAAAAGACATGTGTGTCAGCGAGACAAGTTTGTGCTTATTGGAACTATGTGTTCGTCTCGCATGGCGCAGTCATCGGCAAAAATGGACCTCTTTTCTAATTGTAGTGTTCGCGGGATTTTCCCCAGGACTCATTAATCATCCTCTCACTCATTCTAGTATAGTTAGATGTATCTCTCATTTTTGTATAGAAACGCGTATCACACTTTTATCATTGTTAATTTTTAGTTTCTCATTTAAGTTACTAAATCATCAGGTAATTGTTAATGGTTTAATTTTTATTTGTAATCTATTCGCTCCCCTTGTAACAACGAGACAACTCGAAGGTGCTTCGGTAGAAACACGATCCACGGACAAAGGGAAATTGGACATGATGTCTACGCACTGAAAGCTAGGACTCAGAGCCTACGTCACAACAATACTAAAGGTGGCATGAAAATTGCTACAGCTGTCATTATTTGCGAAAGATCTGATACAGAACGAGGAGTTCAATACATTCAGTTCATCAGAGATGGTGACTCAAAGCCTATAAGTGTGTCTGTGATAGTAAGCCATATGGAGTTGCAACCATAGGAAACTGGAGTGTGTGGAACATGTTCAAAAGGGGAAGGGTAGTCATATTCGGAAATTAAAAGAGAGATTAGGGAAACAGCACTCTCCGATGAAAAAACAATCAATTGATTGGTGCAAATACCTGAAGGATCATAATGTTATGTAGTGAATTCTGCTCTGTGTAGGACTTGTGAAAGAAATTGGTCTAGACAGCTCTCATCGACACCTCTAATTTGCCACTATTCTCCCTTATGGAGTTCCCGTAATAGGTTTCGCCTGGCAGTTTCGCTGAGGAGTACATGGGTTGGACATTATCTATAATGTCTGTAAATCAAAAGTACTAACACCAATTTCTTAATGTTGAAGTTGCGTTTTAACGGTGTAATTCTCAAAGACATGCCAGGATAAATCAAGGGCGTCTTCTAATGAAACTTCTGGATGACTGAGATCGAAACGGGTCATACGGCACAGCTCCATGACAATATGATGAGGAGTGTATTTATTAATAACAGAGGGGTCGAAGTCATATTGTGTGCCTTCGATAGCTACACTCACAAAGATGCTATTGCAAAAGCTGTGATTTTAGCTTTGAAGTCTGTGTATGATGAACTTTCCGATTCTCGTCTAGTCGTTGAATAATGTTATATGGACATGAGTGTCAAAAATAATAACATTATATTGGGGAGAATAACATTATAATTGAGGATTCATGATGTGGTCAGTACATTCTGTGTGGGAAATGTAGGTCAGATTAATGTAGGTTTGAAAATTTGTAAGAACGCAGTCGCTTTCTACAAAGTGTTGGATCATATGAGAATAATTGTCAAAGCGGATGGGGTAATGCAGAATGACCAAAAAGGCCAGATCCAGGAGGAAGAGAGCTAGACTGAAACAGGAGGACATATAGGGAATGTTGATCACTATGCAGGAGAATTTTAATTGGGAAATACAGTGAAAATTGTTTTTTTTCTCTTAGTTGACATTTTCTCAAATTTAAATTTTTGTTATAAATGTCCAATTTTTTCAGGAACTATAAATGATAGGAGGATTCAATTTTAAACACATGTTGACAACACAATAATAAAATGGACTGACATTAAGCGATGTACTGCACTACGTCTACTATACTTATTTTGCATAAAATAACAAAATGAAATCAATATCCTTCAAAATTTTCAGAATATCTTCAGTAGTTCCTGAGATAATGATCGTTAAATAAGAAAATTTAACTTCGGCGGTGTAGGGTAGTTAATTTCCTCTTGAGTCACAATGGGGGTACATAATATCTTACAATGTATTAAAATTGTTTTATCCACACAAATGAACATAAGGACAAAGGATTACAGAAAAATACAATTACTTCTGGGGCAAATATATTTAAAGATGAGAGCACTGCACGCAACAGTAGCAACAAGTCCCACGAGCTGTAAGGCCGAGGTCTGATAACGTTGTGCGACTTCCTATTGTTCCTCGTAATGGTCGGAGGCTTCAGGAAGAAAGGTGATCTTCGTGCAGTCATAATGCCTGAATGGGATGACGACTGTATTGACCGTATGGTTTTTAAATTTTCGATGCTAGAAATTGGGCCACCACTGCACACAATATGCCTTCGATCCCTCTGTTATTAATAAATACCCTCCTCATCATATTATCATGGAGCTGTGCCGTATGGCCCGTTTCGACCTCAGTCATCCAGAAGTTTCATTGAAGGCGCCCTTGATTTATCCTGGCCTGTATTTGAGAATTACACCGTTAAAACACAACTGCAATGTTAAGAAATTGATGTTAGTATTTTTGTTTTACAGACATTATAGATAATGTCCAACCCAAAAGAAGCCATATAAAAATAACGACATAAAATTTCGCGTTCCGTTTGAAGTTTGTGTTCTACTGTTTTCTTAATCCAATAGGCTGCTTATTCTTCCTCCCATACCTAGGCTTGATGCCCGCTTGCTTTGACATCACTGCTCTACATCCTCCGTTCATGTTGGAACTACGTAGTTAATTTTGTATTTATCAGTTTTTCAATATGGGTTCAGTTTTTAGTTTCTTGTGGATGTTTTCATTGTGTTTGTGATTTTGCCTTATGTATTTTAACTGTTTTCTACTCGTGTGATTCTTGATTTGTTTTGTTGTTTTAAAGTCCAGATTTAGCACGTAGTAGAATAGTAGCTGATGCTAATATGTAGCTAATATAATTTCTTCCACACTACTACCAATACAGTACAAATAAAATAATATTAATAAAAATAAAAGTCACACTATAAAAAAAGAAAAGCTGCACGAAAATAAACACAGGTTGGTAGGTCCATAGCTAAAAAAGCCCCAGCTGACCTGTTTTAAATATAGGCTACTTCAGGCTACTGTGCTACTTACAGTAGCCTATATATTTTAGAGTCTATTTGAAATTAATTTTTATGTGCTATCGAGGATTCGATCTTTCTCTTATGAGAGTTTTCCAGGCATGCAGTTCAATGTGTTTCCAAAAATGTCCGCATGAAATTCATTGTTCATTTTTTATAACTATAGTGTAATTCCGGGGAGATAACCATATGGGTGAGAAGGTCAATCTCTCTCGTTTTTATTCTAATCATCTGTTTGAATTGAAATTGCCGCCAGATGTTAATTAAACAAAGTGATTGTTGTACCTGCCAAATTTAAGGTTATTATTTCCACGTTTTGTAGCCGTTCGTGATTTTGTGAAAAAGCTATAATTTTAGACCTCCTGAAATAATGATAAAAGAATACTGTATTTTGTGAGGACATTTGCTGGAAACATTATTAAAGAGGTAAGGCATCTTTAAACATTCTATCTTAACTGTATCTGTTCTCTTCACTGCTTCAGTTGTTATTATGCGGTATGGCTATTTCTCCCGTAAAAAGGGAGAGATGGCCAGCATTTTTCCGGGATATATGGCCTACAGTTGAGGAGTATTATTATGTTAAAAGTATCGATTTTTTATAATTATTTCTAGATGCCGACAAAACATAATGCAAAGCAGGCAGCAACTGCGTCTTTGAAATGAAGATGAATTAAACAGTGCTTTTGAAGCCGTTAAATATGGTACTTCTTTATGTCAAACTTTTATTACATTTATTATTCCAAGAAAAGTCCTGGAAAGAAGAGTCAAAACAGGAAATTCTACAAACAATGCAATGGATGATTTTTTCAGTGGTGAGATAACTGATCAAAACGATAAATGTGTAGGATGTAATGAGACAAGGCAAAAAGTGTATTCAATCAAATGTGTACATCGCAAAAGACGACTGCACGAAACATATTCTTTGGAAAATGAAATTGCAAAGAAGAACATTGAAAAATGCTGTTTACTTTAACCTTTTAGAATTTAATTTCATTAACATGTTCATAACGTTTCAGTTTCTTTCTGTATTGATTTAAGAAAATTCACTAAAAGAGAAAAAAAAATTATCAAGTTGTTGAAAAATTCCAGACAACTATAATTGTGAACTTAGACACTATATTTATGGATCCACTACATGAAAACTCATTGTTTTCCAAAAAATTGTTACGTATTTATTTAAAAATATTGGTGGTCATCTATCCCTATATCCTATGGCCATCTCACCCATACATGATGGGAGAGATGGCCAGTGTCTTATTATATTTCAAACGTATTTTTTTTATTGAGTGCAGCATTGTATGGCCAAAAACATGGACATTACGATGAAGTGAAGGAGAGCGACTAGAAGCATTTCAAATGTGGATTTGGAGAAGGATGGAGGGTGCGAAATGGATAGACAGAATAAGAATTAATAAATTTATTATCATTCAGGTGCCACTTTATGTGTCCGAAAACTGGATTCTAGCAAAACTTCACATGCAACGAATTGAAGCTGCTGAAATGTGGCAGGATATAATATCCTCCTGAGTCCTCAGAGTATACTATACTATTTTTTTCTAGATATCAGCTCAAAGAATATGTTTATGATATAAGATATATGTGCAGTGCCCAGAAGTGTAGTATAATATACCTGCACTAGTGTGACTTGCAGAATTTTTTGAGCATTTTTCCTCATATCAGTGCCTGTTTTTTTAAAGTGTAAAATTATATTGAAATTTAAAAACAAAACAACAAATGCCTCAGGACACATGAAGTTAAATACTATACGAGCTAATAAAATAAATGAGGAAATACGTTAAGAACTTGATATTACTAGCGTTTGGAAATTAATTGACCTATATGGAAATGATTGAACAATACATTAGCATAAATTGGACAATGGACACTTTCCCAAACAGATCTACGAATACAGATCCAGAGAAAAAAGGGGCGTGGATCGTCCCAGAAAAAACGTAGGGAACAGCTTCAAATGGTTAAACAGAGTATGAGATCGGAACAAACCAAATTGTTTGGTCTTTGATTGATGATTATGATTATGATGATGACAATGATGATGATTATGATGATGATGACGATGATGATAACGATGATGACGACCTTTTTAACCGAATGGACTTAGAAATATTTAAATTCGTCAGCTTCTTAAGCGAATGGACTTACAAGTACGTATTTAAATTCTGCACCTAATTAAAGAAAGATACTGTATTTAGAATATATATCCCGTGCCATGGTGTCGTGGTGTACAAGATGCGTGCTGGTACGGGTGCTCATGAGGTAAGAAATTTTCTCATGAAAATTCGGCCATTGTATGGAGCCGGTACCCATCTAGCATCGTGATGCACTTGGGAAACTATAAGAGGTACCGTAGCTAAATCCAGTTAAGAAAACCAGCTATAAAGGCTGGGGGAATCATTATTATTATTATTATTATTATTATTATTATTATTATTATTATTATTGATAATATTTAAACTCTGTATCTTGTTAAGCTAATAGACTTAGAAAATATTTCATCTAAAATAGTGTGTTCAATCATTATTTTGTTGAATAATATTATACAATCTCTTACAGTTTATGAGATAATGATGCTGCAGCTAGAGCGATAAAACATATTCGCAATGCCAACTTCAACGTACAAAACGTTGACGTAGAAGTTACGATGTTAACATTGTAACCATTCTATTTGGTTCCCCTTGCCATTTTTCTGAAGAAATTCATTCTACGGTAACAAAAGCTATACTGTCTTTCAGTTTCATCACTTCTTTCTGCAGAGTATTTTTATCTTTACCTTATTAAATCATTCAAACATCCTGATATTCTTGCTGCATTATTCGCATCTCAGTTTGCATGATCATAAATTTCATATTTCTGTTCCCAGATAATTGAAAATTATTACCTGTTCTATTAGCTTTTCCTCAAATTTCAATCTGCAGTGTATGGGTTCTTCGCTTATTTTTAACATTTCCTTCTACTTACAAGAATTTCGAAATATTTTGTCTACAAAATTGATGAAATTGGTTTGCAAATTTCTCTTAACAGGATATAGCCTAGTCATGTCCAAGGTCATATCTGTAGAAATAGCTTACACACGATGGATTATTGTTAATAACTTCTTAAATATTAATACAGTGTGGATAATAAGTATGGATTATTGTTAACAACTTCTTAAATATTAGTTTTACAAAAAAACGTTTCTGACTTCCACAAAGAGAAGGCTGTGGTTTTAGTCCCTGAAGGTGTAGTCAGCGACGATACCATTTTGCCTTCATGTACAGTAACCGCGGTAAACAATGCAAAGAAACTCTTTAGGGTATGTTTAGGCCTAAGACGAAGTTTCGTCAGTCAAGCTGCGAACGCGATAAAAGCGGCTCATGTTAAGATCTGATCGTAATCATTTCACTCGTAAAGGTAATTTCCATACGACTTTCTCAAGTCAGAAGTGTACTACATACGGTTTATTATTTTCAAGCGTGGACAGCCGTGTTTGTTCTACGACATTACAATGACATGCATTATGGTAATGTGCAGAATACGAAATCACAACCAGAGTATAATTTAGAAAATATGTAATTGTAGGCTACTGTTCGTTCAAATGAAAATATTTTAGCATATATTGTATATAAGGTGAAAAGTATGTATGGAATATTGTTACTAACTTCTTAAATTTGAATTTTAAGAAAAAAAAGTTTTATACAGAAACTGTAGGACATAAAACATAAATATTATGCCAGTGTTCGAAAACGTTAGTTATTCATACATACAGGGTGTGACAGTAAACTATTTTTTAAATAGCAGCCTCTATTAAAATGTATATATTTCGAATCTCCATTAAATTTTACGTAGGATTACGTATAAACTTCAAACATTTTCCTCTTTCTTGTCTCTTAACTATTTATTAAATTTGTTTCGTGGACTTCAAATTTGAGACAAGCAAGTATGTAAAATCATGTTGAGTATTCCATAAAACTAAACAAAACACTATAACTAACAAAATTTTATCGCAGATGCTTAAACTGAGAACCAGCCAAAAAGTTCCATCTCATATCCACAATAGGCTGTTTTCGTGATAGACTAGAATACTGTTTAGTTGTGAATGGTTCTCATTTTAAGCAGCTGTGATAAAGTTTGGTTAATTATAGTGTATTGTTTAGTTTTATGGCTTACTCAACATGATTTTACATACTTGTTTGTCTCAAATTTAACGAATAATTAAGAGACAAGAAACGGGAGAATGGATCAAATTTCTACGCATTCCTACGTAAAATTTAATGGAGATTCGGGATATGTAAATTTTAATATAGGATGTAATTTAACAAACTAGTTCACTGCCACACCGTGTGTGTCTGAGTAACTAACTGTTTTCGAACACCGGCATAATATTGTGTGGTTTATCTCCAACAGTTTTTGTATAAAACGTTTTTTTGTAAAACTAATATTTAAGAAGTTGTTAACAATATTCCATACTTATTGTTCATCCTGTATTAATATTTAAGAAGTTATTAACAACAGTCGATACTTATTGTTCACTCTGTATTATGTCTGTCTGTAGATGAACCTGGAAGAACTAAATAAATTCGATGTTGTGAAAATGATATAACTTAAATATGTTCTCTTTTTTTAATCCAAAGCAATTTTGGAAGACCATAAACGAAGCTACTGACACCCAATGTAATAAAATAGTATATTAAAGACAATTATAAGTCGAAATGGAATAACAATTGAAAATAAGGAAACTATCGCAAATGAATTTAACGATCATTTTACTAATGTAAGTCATGACATCGTATCTAATATAAAAAAGAAAGTATTTGGTACTCATCACTATAAGCTGTATAATAAAAGTATATCATCTATGTTTATGTTTCCTGTAAACGAATGTGAAATCATTAATATTGTAAACAGTTTAAAAAATAATGTGGCTCCTGGTATTGATGGTATTACAACAAATACCCTGAAACTTATTATCGAAGCTATTTCTAAACCACTTGCCTTTATATTTAATTTGTGCATATCTCAAGGTGTATTTCCCTCAGCCCTAAAACATGCTGTGGTGATACCAATTCACAAGTCTGGTGACAAAAATAATCTTAATAATTACAGACCCATTTCACTATTACCCAGTCTCTCTAAGGTATTTGAAAAATGTATAAAAACACGGTTAATAACATTTTTAGAAAAAAATAAACTACTAAATGATAATCAATTTGGTTTCAGAAAAAATTTGTGCACTGATGATGCTATTATGGCAGTTACCTCAAAAATAATTCAACAATTAGATGTAGGAAATAAATGTCTAGGAATTTTTCTAGACTTACAAAAAGCTTTCGATACGGTCAATCACAGTATACTTTTGAATAAAATGGATAGATTAGGAATTAATGGAATTGCTTTAAAATTATTTAAATCTTACTTAAGTAACAGAACTCAAGCAACTAAAATAAATGATCACCTTAGTAAATCACATAACATTGATATAGGTGTACCTCAGGGGACGGTTTTAGGTCCTGTTTTGTTTTTAATATATATCAACGATTTACTTAAAATTGGCATTGAGAAATATTCTGGTACTCTGTATTCTTATGCTGATGATACTGTGGTTATATTTAGCGGTTCGAGTTGGAATGAAACTTATCAAAATTCTAACAGTGGTATTAATATTATTAAAGAATGGCTGGATGCTCACTTACTTTCTTTGAACGTTTCTAAAACAAAATTAATACCATTTTCATTAACATTACATGGCCTTGAGCAACTAGAAATAAATAATAATATAAGTATAACTATACATGATTGTAACCTACCTACTTGCTCATGTAACGCTTTGAGTATGTCCTCACAAGTTAAATATTTAGGCATTATTATTGACCAACATTTAAAATGGGACAAGCATATCTCCTTTCTGTGTAACAGATTGCGTAAAACAATCCACAAATTTTCCATTCTACGCTCTTATTTACCTGTTTATGTTCTGCGTACTGTGTACTTAGCTCTGTTTCAATCAATAATTCAGTATGGTATTTTAGGTTGGGGAGGAATGGCAAAATCGACTCTCCGTCCTTTAAATCTGCTCCAAAAAAGAATTATCAAAATTTGTCTATATAAACCTTTTGATTTCCCAACAAAATTAATTTTTCAGGAATTTGGCGTATCAAATCTAGAACAAATTTATAAACAAAAATTGCTGATTTACTTCCATAAAAACCACAATAAATTTAAATTTGATCCTCATGAATACCAGACGAGACAAAACTACAGTTTCTTTCTAAATACTCCCAAATGCCACACAACTGCTGGATTAAAACACAGCAGAAATTTTGGACCCAAAATATATAATACATTAATTAGAGCTTACCCTGAGCTAAGTACACTTAACACACATAGATTTAAGAAACAGATCAGATTAATTATTTAATTGTTTAAGCTAATTGAGTTAAAAATTGATACTCTAATATTCATGTACTTTTGTATTTTCTATTTGTATATAGACCTTATTATTACATGCTGTATGTATTTTACCATTTATTAATGTGATTGTGCTCAATGAACTCTCGTAATTTTGTGATATATTTTGTATAACTGATCTGAACTGCGCCCGAGCACGAGCTTCTGCTCTTTCGGGCTGCAATGCCTAATGTAGCTCAAGTGTATAGTATTAATAAATATTATTATTATTATTATTATTATTATTATTATTATTATTATTATTATTATTATTATATGTTTTACGTCTTTCGTAACAATTCTGTTCCTTATCATATTGCCAATGATATTACTGTCAATAGCCTTTCGTTTTTGAACGAAACAAATCATTTGCTATGAACTGAAATAAAAATCACTTATCTCTCCTAGATTTTATACCAAAATCATTTTCATAAGAAAAAGCAATTTCGTTGTTGATGTCGACGCTGGAGGGAGTAGTCAATGTTGCCTGTTCGCACGTATTTTCCTTAGTCGATCTTCTTCACTTCTACCAAGAAGTTTATATTATTCAGCAGTCTCAGGTACTATGTCTTCCTTCATACGTTCTCAATGGGTTTTCCAATTGCTTTCGTACTTTTCATGTTTAATAAAGTTAATGTAATGTTGAATTTATTTCTTATTTCCTCATTCTAAATCCTGTCTCGTGTACCAACTCATTTCTTTTTACTGTAGTTTGGAGACATCTCTTTTTCTTATAAACCAATTTTCATCTCTATGTTAGAACTGGTACAGTTATAACCTTACAAAATTTTAGTTTTGTTTGTCTTGTTTTATTTTTCAATTTTCTCTGTATTCCTCCACATATGTTTTCGAAATTTGTTCTTTTATCTACTAGGTCTATACCCATTTTTACTATTTTGTAAGTAATGTTACTGCCAAGGTATCTGAAGTATGTTACTTCTCTAATATTTTATTATTCTCCATAATGTTAGATCTAAACATTTTTGACTTTGAAATACTGCAATTTTGGTCTAATTATCTTATATTTTTATATTTCATTACATATTTGCTTTAATTTAGATATTATGTGAGGTGATGTAAATAGAAGAGATTGAAATGTTCCAATAGTCAATGCAGCAGAAACGTTGTTCAAGACAAAAGAACTTATTGTTAATTAGGTATAACAATTTAAAGTTGAATAATATCCTCCATTGAAGGTCTCGCTAAAGAATTCTACTTCTGTTTCTATTACTAATCATACTTCTACTACTACTACTACTACTACTACTACTACTACTACTACTACTACTACTACTACTACTACTACTACTAGTCTAAAATATAAAATATAGCATCATAATAACATACTGAAATATACCAGTAATAGAGTCTACCGTATGTAAAGGAAAATTTATGGACTTTAAAATGAATAAATTTCAAGAAAATACATTATATAATGCAAAATATTTAGGGCACACAGGCATCTTAGGTAATAAGGAAGTAGATGAACTGCCGAAAGAAAGAGCTACGGTAGATCAATCTTACTCCTACAAAAAGTGTCCCGGTAGATTACTCTTACTCATACAAAAAGTGTCCCGCCACATATATTAAATTAAAACTTAAAGAACATATTGTCACTTGTACGTGGAATTCATACTCAACTGAAAGTGACAGAGGCTCAGTTACCAAATACTTGTATCTTCCTCAAGTGCAAGACTGAATTCGTGGGTGCGTAGACAAAAGCAGATAGGTAAATCACCAAAACCAAGTTTTGAGATAACAGCATAAAACATTTTCACAAAATATGTGAGCACAATTCTCTTTCGTCTTTAATTTCAAAGCTATAACTTACTGCATTCTACATAACGTTCTACTCACATTTCTCTATCAAAATGTACTTTTTTAGAAAAAAAAATTGTTACAAATGTTTCCCCTAATTCATTCTCTTCATTTAATTAAAATTTTAATAAAGATATATTAGTGTATATTTGTTATGATTAATCTAAACTATAGCGTAATATACTGTATGTACTCACTTTTAAATAGGGTTTTATAAATTTGGAACAAATGCTACAACTCCTACTATTACTATTACTAGGTACTATTACTAATAATACAAAATATTAGGAAAGCCATATACACCTATTATATACGTATTAAAATTACATTAAAAGCAAAAACATTTAATAATGAAACTTGAGTTATGAGGGATAGATAAAAACCAAGAACACAACAATTACAATTCTTAGACTATTAGCAAGTTATAGAACAATTAAGATTACTTTAGACTTCTGACAGCTCGCTAGCCGCATGGCTTACTGTCGCTAACGACGTGGGTTACGGGTTGTTGTCATGGCAACCAAGGTTAGCCTTGGAAGTAGCCAATCACCGTTTGATGCTTCCTACTTTCTTCGCTTTTGCTTGCGGGCAATGCTGCCACATTATTGAGCTTATCACTCTTGACTAATTGACAATAGCAGCAAGTGACAACGTTGCCATGACAGCAGATCAAACCCGACGCAGCTAGCGAGCTGCCACAAATTGAAAGATACGTTAATTCTACTGTGGTTTCAAAGAAAATAACAAAAAAAAAAAACCTAAGTTATTCGGAACAAATTACCAGGAAAATAATATCTTATTTCAAATTTATAATTAGAAAGAAACTTAATGTAAGGAAGCAATATTTATTAAAATGAATAATGCAAGTGTAGCGAAGAATAGGCTACCTGTTAATACACTCAGGGACAAAAAAAAAACCGGACACTTTAATATTTGCTGGTATTTTGCAAAACATTATCTTCTCATACAATATTATGGTAGCCATCTGTTGTTATGGAGACGTGTATACATTGTTGATTGTTTTTTGTTTTATAAACAAGCCATTACAACCAAATATTCCAATTTTGCTTTAGGAGTCTCAGCTATAACAATTTTGTCTCAACCATTTTGTGCTTCATTATCGTTATCATTCGTCATTTCTTTATTTTTACATTTTCTGAGTTTATGTGGGGTTGTAACATTTGTCTTAAAACAAGATGCGACCTGAAGATGTGGCTCGAGCTGTAGCCCTTTACGATGATGGACGCAGTGTACGTTACATTGCAAATGTTATGAATATGGCTAGTAGCATAACCCCTGAGAGACCCTAGAATATACCAGAAGACCAGGTTCGGGTCGTCCAAGAGCTACAAATCCAAATGAAGACAGGTATATGGTGTTGAGAGTTCTTAGGGAGCACAACCTGCCAGCTACTAGTGTAGCCCAGCAATTTGTTAACATGCATGGACGCCCAATTTCGGCCAAAACAGTTAGAAGGAGGTTGAAAGCAAGTGGACTGATATCAAGTAGACCTGCAACTGGTCCCAGACTTCTCAGGATGCATCGAGTTGAACGACTGCGTTTTGCAAATGATCACAGGGATTGGAGAAATGGACAATGGAGCTGTGTTCTGTTCACCGATGAGTCCCGTTTCAATCTGTACTCACCTGATGGACGTGAAAGAGTTTGGAGAAGGAGGGGAGAACGATTTTCACAGTGTTGCATTTCCGAAAATGTGCCGTATGGAGGTGGTGGAGTGATGGTTTGGGCAGGAGTGTGTACGGATGCTCGTACAGAGTTGGTTTTTGTTGAAAATGGAAGACTAACAGCTGATAGGTATATATAAATGAATGTTTGGCTGATCATGTTGTGCCACTTGGCCAATTTATAGCCGATAATTTTGTTTTAATGCATGGTAATGCATGGCCGCATATTGCCCATGTGGTCGGAAATTATCTCCAAGAAGTGGGAATCTATGTTCTTCCATGACCAGCAAGGATTCCAGACATGAACCCAATTGAACACGTGTGGGACTTGCTGGGACGGCGTGTTAAGAATAGACGACCGAGACCAGAATCGTTACAAGAGTTGAGGCGAGCACTTGGCGAAAAATGGGAAATTATTCCTCAAGAAGACATTGCTAACCAAATTGAGAGCATGCCAAGACGTATGGATGCAGTTATTCAAGCCAGAGGGGGTAATACCCGTTACTAAAAAGAGTTTTTAATGTTTAAGGCACCATAAATTGAAAAAAAAAACAGACCAAACGATGCCATAGTTATACGCCCTTTGTAATTTTTTGTAAATTTTCTCATCAGAGATTTTTTTTCAAATGTTGTCGTATAAGGTGCTAAATGAAACATTATTTTGTTTAAATGGGTTTTGTTTCATTTTGAAATAATTGGCAACAAAATACAAGCAAATATAGAAGTGTCCGGTATTTTTTTGTCCCAGTGTGTATTATACTGTAACACAAAGAGTGGAAGACCAATCCAAAGATGATCAGACCAGTTTATATACTATGAGTATCGGAACTGATCATAAGACTCAAATCACAATATGCGATGTGGTAAAGATGGGTATCATTGATATAAAATTGGGTCCAAAGGAATATAAGTCCATAAAATACTTTGTGTGTAGGATTTCGGAAATGGAAAGATTTGGCATCATGAAATGAAATGTTAAATGATAGGAATATAGGCATTTTAAATAATTTAGAACCAGTTTCTGGTTTTTGTCGTGAAGAATTCGGTGACACGCATTTCAACAGATTCCAAGTTTCGAAAATTTCTTCCATGTAGGCTGCTGGCCAAGGATCGAGACAGATTGTTATCCGAATCGGCAAGAACAGAGCATTATTCCGGATATGGTAGGAGTTCGATTCCTCCCAAATCCTGGAATTTTTTCATTGTTATTAGAGTAGTATTAGGTCTTAAAGTACCCTGTTTCAAGATAATTCTATTTCGTTTAACTAATGCCGCTCAACTCTCTCTCAAATCTTCATGAAGTCGGTCTAGCTATTGGAAATAAAGATCCGCATCGACTGCATGTCCGTTTGGAACAAATTCCAGTGAATCACATCTTCAAAATTCCTCCAAACACATAACATTAACTTTGGGGCCAAACAGATTTTGTTTAATGATGAATTTCTCAGACACATTGGAATCGAGCCCCTATTTTTAGGTGTTAGGATTGCGATAATATACCCATTTTTCATTACATATGAAAATTCTCCTAATAAATATTTCATTGATAAACTGACGACATATATCCACTTTGCATTGATCTTGATCAGGTGTCAATTCATGAGGTACAGACCTAAAACTTTTGTATGATTTTCTAAGCGTCTTAATGTGGTGATGTACTCTGCATTGTATCTTTGGAAGTACCAAGTTTTTCTTAGAACCTACGAGTAATTTTTTTTAGGATTTACTTGCAAAACTGTGCGTGTATTCTCAATATTCCTTAACTTTGGTCTTGTAGGACGTAGTAAATCTTTAATGTCAGCTTCTCCGACAATGAAACGCTTACTAACGACTCCTTCCTTCACCCTCGACTTTACTTATTCTTCGAACCGCGGCAGTTTCTTCATAATCTTGTTTCCAGTAGTGCTCTAGAAGGACTCTAATCTCAAACTTTATCACCTTAATTTTATATTCCTTGTATTAATAATTGACGACTGTCACACGCTCACAATATGCAATAATAACCATAATGTCCTGTACATTCCATTTCCGAACTAAAGAAAATGATTAAAATCTTACAAAACATGAAATTTAAAACACATTACTTATGAAACAACCTAGTAATACCGTACTGTATGTTTATGTGTGAGATATGGAACGGATTTCTACATGAAAACAATTCCTATCTGTTGAATATAGCGAGAAAGTAAAATTTAAAATTTTGAAATATTAGTGTTATAGGATACGACAGATTCGCAAGTATCTTGTCCAGAGAGTAGAAGCAATAAAACTGCTAAACGGAGCTTCATGGGTTACTCATGAGACATCCGAGCAGGTATCTAACTGCCAGTTTGCTTTTCAGCGACATATAAGTTGCACGAATGACTTTAGAACATAGACATCGTCATTCGCTAATTAAAAGCGCACTTTATCACAGGACATATACTACAGTACAAGCGTGCAAAACAGGACAGTCAGTTGTTAACGTCACTATTAAATTAAGGATAGAGGCAATATAAAGTTGATTTTTGTTCCGAGATCACTGAAATCAAAGTAAACTCTTTCCACTAAACACAATTGAAGAGTGTGATTCATAAACTTGCTAAGTAAATTTGGCAAATTTTATAATTTTTATATATTGTATGATTATGTGTGTGACGTCTATCATTGGTCTATACATTAAGATTGTTTTCTTCCAAAACAATTCCAATTCTTGGCTCAAAGTCTGTGTTATTGTGCATGCCACTCGAAAGTCGCTCAGTCGGTACACTATTGGACAAAAAAATAGCCCAGTCCTTTCATAAAAATGCATTTAACGCGTTTTGAATCATACTCTTTAATTATAACCGATTTGCCAAGCACCTGAAAACTTAAATCATAATGTAGTGAGTTCTGAAATTTGAGCAATTGGGAAAAGTGGAGATTATTTCGCTTCAAGAGTAAGTATGTACGAATCTGTGGCTTTACGTCAGAAACAGCGAGTCTAGTTGCTCTTCTTGTTTGCAGACAAAAAAGTCTGCTTTTGTCCTACTTTTCGAATAGTAATCATGTGAGAGCAAGAGAACAGATACCTGACGTTTACAAATTACGTTAACAGTACTTTGGCCTGGTTGGAATGTTGGCATTCCCCCAATACCTTATGGAACGGAAAGGAATTTGCATTTTGGGGCTGCGCTTGGACGTGAGTTCGAATTCCGCTTGGGCTGATTATCTAGCTTAGTTCTTTCTGAGGTTTTCACCAAATGAAATGCGAACGTCAGGTAATCCTATGGGGAAATCCTCGGTCTCACATTTCCAAATATGAAGGGTTCAGAGCCATAGTGGGCCAAGCGCCATTTATTAAAAACGGAGAAAGCAAGGGTTAAAATTAACTGAATACCATAGTTTAATGAAGATTGACATATCATTTAGTTAGAATGTGTATACTTTATATTACTTGCTATGTGTTTTCATTGAATTAAGGTAATAACTTCATTTTACCCTTGTTTTCTACGGTTTTAGTAAATGGCGGTTGGCCCACTATGGCTCTGAAACCTTCATATCATCTCGCTATCACCAATTCTACTGACGATAGATAACCACACAGTTGATAGTGCGTCGTTAAATAACATAAAATACGTTACCATTTCATGAAATTATATTCAGGGACCAAAAATTAATTGAATGAACTACTCAATGAGAAAACATAGCCTATTCTTTATCATTATATGCGATTCTAAGCTTTCACGGTGAATGTGATTACAAATAGACTTTTGGATATTTCACCGATTCCTCGAACGTCTGTTATGCAAAATTTCTCTTCCAGCCAAATTAAACGACACAATAATTCCTTCTGCTTCCTGTATTAATAATCTTCGGGTTTACTTTGAAACGCATTTAAATTTGAACACACAAGTAACTAATACTAACAAAAATGCGTTTTCAATACTTCATTCGTTAAAGAGACTTGGAAAATTTCTCCCGCAACCACTAAATGAGATACATTTGGAAAAAGTATTAATGTTTCATCTTGATTATTTGTGATAGTCTACTGATCGACTTCAATGTCAACCAGTCGCAAAGGTTACAACGTGTTCATAATTCTTGTATTTTATCTTCGTCTGCAATGTCCGACGCACTTACCACATTACCCCATCCCTCCAAACTCTAAACTGACTCCGGCTTTACGAACGTAGAAATATTAATTTTCTTGTTCTCCTTTTCAAAGTCCTTCACACTTCTACCTACTTTGCCTCCGCTTCAGTTACATATGAAGAGTCCACTGCAAGTATGATGGATGTCATTTGGAACACATTTTGCAGGAGAAGCAATTGAAAGTTTGAAATGCTTAGCGCTCAAAGCTTAACTGTGATTTTCCGATCATTACTGGACAATAACTATCAGTGTTAATGCCATATAACTCTGTATGTACATTCTATATGTCTTAAGCTATGCATTGACAGTCTTGGTTCATTTTCGACAAGAAAGTGACATCCATCATTCTTGCAGTGGAGTCTTCATATCATTGTACCACAACCTACACGTTCATGCAAAATACCCGCATACTGGCCATATCAACTCACAAAATACCAACGTATTCATCATCATTTACTATCTCACTATCGCTCTTGTGGAATACTCTACTCAGTGACATCAGAGGTTGTCGGAATGTAATACTATTCACGAGAAAAGAACTTAGTAAGCATCTTACCGAGTACAGTGTGATTCAGTAATTTGAATATGTTAACTTTATTGTAAATGTTTCGAAATTGTTACTGTTTTGTATCTCTTGAAATTTGTACAAGTAGTTACTTATTTTAGATGTTGTAATTTCCTTTAATCACTATATTTTATGCAAATTAATGTATTATATTAATACATTTTATACCTATTGTGATTTAATTTTTTGAAATTATTGTCCTTCTCCTCTGTTTTGTATTTTTTTTTTTTTTTTTTGTATTTAGATTTGTACTTTTATCTCTTTTTCTTATTTATTTCTCTGTACGTTTGTTTTTTTGTACATTTGTATTATAATAGTGTGATAGAGAAAACCTAATTTTCTTAACTGCAACAGATTAAATAAATTATACTATATATATATATATATATATATATATATATATATATATATATATATATGTGTGTGTGTGTGTGTGTTAGTGCTGTTGATCGATCAAAATATTTAATCGATGAACTATTTAAACTTAATCGATTAATCGAGCTTTCATCGAGTTCAAAAAATTTTTTAAAATACTTTAATACACAATTATTATTAAACTAGCCGTACCCGTGCGCTCCGCTGCACCCGTTAGAAATAAATATAAAGTAATTATATAATTAAAATAGGGCATTTGATCCAGGGAACATTCGTGTTTGATAGAAGGATAAATCGTTTAATATGTTACTTAATTTAAATTGTATTTAAATAATTAAAATGCGATCATTTTGGTACAGAGAGCACTCATTTGGTGCAATGACAATTCCTTTAACATGTTTATTAATTTTTATTACATGCAACCATAGTTTAATGAACATTGACATCATTTAGATTTAATGTGTATACTTTATTTTACTTGCTATATGTTTCCATTTAATTATGGTAATAATTTAATTTTAACCCTTGTTGTCTACGTATTCAGTAAATGGCGCTTGGCCCACTATGGTTCTGAACCCTTCAAATAATTTAAATAACTTAAATTATATTAAATTATGTTATATTATATTATATTATATTATATTATATTATATTATATTATATTATATTATATAAAAGTGTGTTGATAACGGATGTACTCCGATAAATAGGCCTAAGTTTTTAATTTGTTGTGGGGGCTCTTTAATCTCAGGAGGAACAACTTTTACAACAGCGCAATATAATCTGCTTGGCTCAGTACCCAATTTTTGGCATTGCATTTAATGCATATGTATTTTAACACGATTCAGTAACCTAAGCTGATGATAAAGCGTCGTAAAATAACCTACTAAAATAAAAAAAATAAAAACCCGATTCAATTGAGCGTAGTTAATATTTGGATCATAAAATAATGGAATGCTAAGCTAACATACTATTATTGCATACTAAATCAATACTCTCTCGTTGTTCGTTAATTCTCTGAGATTAAAATGAATGTGTAACTTATATAAACATTATTTTAAGAAATATAGGAAACGAATGTACAGAATAGCCTATCAAGTTTTCTGTGCATAAGAAGCTATTTTAATCTTACCTGTCCTCAATTCACTCAGAAGTTACTGTAATAACATTATAGCATTATGTCCATCTAGAGAAACTACAATTTCAAATGGTGAAATAATAATTAATTATAAAAATCGGTTAATTTAGCTTCCGATATTACTTCATACAAACACAGAAACATTCTCTGTAGGCTATGTTTCATAGCTTTCGATTGTTGTTGCCCAAGGCCCCTTATAGACGAAGTCATTTGTTTTTTATTTCATTACACCGCCTTAGATGGCTGTTATTTTAATTTTAAAACTCATTTATCACATTAAATATCAGTCCTATCAAAATTTTTCAAAGAATAAAACTTATCGGAAATGATTTTTTAAGAAACGTTTGTTATGGAACATTTTTCACAAAAATCAATAATAAGCGAGATATTTTGATTCATTTAATTCAGGCCCCCTTATAACCCCCCTTTTACATATCGTATTTTGAATGCCATATAGCCTAAAATCTAAGTTACAACAAACTTAATTTATGTTCCAATTTTCATCGAAATCCGTTCAGCCATTATCGCGTGAAAAGGTAACAAATATCCAGACAGACAGACAGACAGACAGACATACAAACAAGAATTTCAAAAAAGCGATTTTTGGTTTCAGAGTGGTTAATTATATATGTTAGGACGAATTATTTTTGGAAAATCGAAAATTACCAGAAAAATTTCGGCTACAGATTTATTATTAGCATAGATCTAACTTGTGTTCGGTGATAAGCATAAGTATTAAATGTTGTATATACATATATATATATATATATATATATATATATATATATATATATATATATATATATATTGTATCGTTATATTACAAAACAAATAATTTAATTACTTACTAACATATTTATTATGAGGCTTATAATTTATTGTGTCAATTTCTCCGGGAATTTTTGAGACAAACATAAATAACAAAAAGTATGAAGACTCACTTAGTTAACACTGCTTCATCCATGATTTTAAAATTGTGAGTACATTCACATGCTCCGAATTAAGTGCTGGTCTACGTTTAGTAACAAAGTTTCCTGCATCACTAAGCACGAAAAACCTTTTTGCTGGCAAGCACTTCTCCACGATTGTTCAATTTAAATCCAAACGTTTCACAGAGTTTACCTCTCAAATTTTCATATGACATAATGGAGATTACACTTTTCACAAACCACAGAAAACTGATTTTTTTTTTCTTTATCAGACTAAACACACAACCTTCATATACAAACTCAGTACAGAAACTGCAACTCCTGCAAAAGTACAGCGGTCGAAACCGAAGACTAGCCCCTATTGTAATCGAATTACCAGATTTTAGAAAGAGAGGATGGTAGTTACGCTCTCACTTGAACACAGTGTAGACATGGCTATTTTATAAGGCATGAGGGGGACGAATCCCAGAAAAGTATGTATTTCATATGCTAGGAAGATGAGCTGACAACAAGGTGGAAGTTTTCTTGGAAAACCATACAACTTAATAAGGGTTTCGCATTGTGTTTCAACTTTCAATAGAGGTAGACTAGGTCACTGCCCTCATACCTCCATCTCTTTCTGAAGTGTTTGTGCAATTATTTTCCCTAGGCTACATAGTTTACAGTTAGAAAATAACAGTATTATTGTGCTTTTAAGTAAGCAGTTTCCGAGAAAGAAATATTGTCGGAATTTTTAGTATGAGTTTGTATTAACAAAATAATAATTAATATTAACTACAACCGATTAATTTTAATCCACTCGATTATTCTATTAAATATTTTTGATCGATTAATCATACAACAGAAATTGATCAATTAATAGATTAGATTAATCGATTAAATCCCACATCACTAATATATATATATATATATATATATGTATATATACACACATATATACCTATATATATATTTATACATAATGTATATATATATGTATATATATACATTCTTTTGAGTTAACATGCAGCTAAAACCTAATAAAATATTAAATTGGATAAGTTAATAAAAGGACAATCAAATTTTTTAATTCATTTACTTTTAATGTTGCCAAGTTTGCTATTACAGTACATATTTTTTTAGTTGTTATTTAACGAGGCAGTATCAACTACTAGGTTATTTAGCGTCTATGGGTTTGGTGATAGCGAGATGAGGCCGAGGATTCGCCATAGATTACCTAGCATTCACTTTACGGTTAGGGAAACCTCTGAAAAAGACTCAACCAGGTAATCAGTCCAAGCGGGGATCGAACCCGCGGCCGAGCGCAACTTCAGACAGGCAGACAAGTGCCTTAACCGACTGAGCCACGCCGGTGTCTACAGTACAGGTACATAACAAACATAAGACATGTAGAAGCTGTGTCTGTGTGTGTGCGTGCGCGAGAGACACAGAGAGTGAGATAGCTACATGGTATAATTATATTGTGTACCTAAATGACTGTACAGTTGACAGCCTGCACGGGTTCAAAAAACGGATAGAATTGGCTTAAAAATGAATCTTAATGAATATTTTATACTTGTTTTTGACACTACTTACGTGTTTTTTTTTTTCTGGGTTTTTTCCCATTGGCGTGATTCCCCGTCATACCATAGAGGAATAGAGAGCATATTTTGCGCGGGTCAGATAATTTTATGAAAACTGGAGAAGGCTAAAGTGGTTCAAGCCCCCCCTCCAAACAGAAAAAGGGAAAGGGAAAGAAAGCGAGAAAGGAGAAAGCCTTTTAATGGCTTGACGTGTCTATACACAGATTATTGTGCAATGTATGTGATCTTTGAAACTTTTATTTTTAACATGCCATTTTGTGAATGGGCTTTTTATAACATACTGTATAGCCTACATTATTTTAAAATTGGAATATCTCTTACAGCTGAAACCATCCACTCTTCACGTAAGGATATATATATATATATATATATATATATATATATATATATATATATATATATATATATATATACACGCACAGAGTTGCCAGGTTATCTGTATGAAATGTTAGTAACATGACTACTAATTTATGGTTTTGTGTCAGAGATTACAGTACGACTTCACCTTAAACTGAGTAGGAATATTAAAACTTATTTAACCCTATGGGAGAAAAAATCTTTACAAAATAGGAATATTAAAACTTATTTAACCCTATGGGAGAAAAAATCTTTACAAAATACCTTTTAAAATCACGCCAATAAGTCTAAAGCAATATAATGAAGTTCTGAATTGCTTAAAGTACTCTAACTTGTCAATTATTACGATTTGTGACGATTATTTGAAAATATTTTTTAAATGTAAACTACATAAATGAAGTCCCGGGTTGTGGTTCTTCCTGATTATAGCAAATTGTGCACAAAAGAACTTCAAAATAAGTTAGCGACCCAGGGTAGTTCTCCTTTTCCATTTAGCCTGTCTTTGTGGGAAAGCATTTTGATATTTAGATAGCCTACATGAAAAGCAAACGTAGGAATCATCACGAATTGATTCAGATTTGAGAGTAAAAGTATAAAATATTGAACCGGAAGTAGAGGAGATTATTATTCAGGCAAAAAGGTGCATGACTTCTCTCATCATAATTAGATTGAATATTTGCAGAATGTGTTATATTACATTCCCTTGTAACGTAAGTTAGTGAAATTAAATTTATCTCTCTTTTTTTCTAATTCATATTTCCCACCATTAATTTTTTATATTAAGTAACTAACATATAGACATGAACATATTTGAAAGCACAGGATTCTTAGTTTGGTTTTTTTAAAAACAGAGAGTCTGCAGTCTTTTGCTGATAATGTACTACAGATAACGAGGGATAAAGATTTTTGTTTGTTATGTACCACAATACTGTATTTTCGAAGTTGCTTGTAAAAGAGATTCTGCAGTATCACCAGCTAGCCTAGCACATTGGGATGTTAGTAAAGGCCATAAACTGTTTCTGTTACAGTTATTTTATATATTTCCGTTGTTTAATTATTTAAGTTTACTGTTTCTTTAATTCTTGCCCTAATGTAGGCCCATATTATTAATATCTTCCTCGATATTGCGTATTAATGGGAACCGATTACACATGAGTTAGGGAGAGGAAAAACGGAAAATCGTACCGGATATCTGTATGCTGAAGCTGTTGTCGACATTGAAACAAGAGAATCGTGTTAATTCAGGATTAACAGATTAGACGGAAAGTAGCGAATTAGGGTACTCGCAATATTTTACTCGGCTACTGATTTTACTTTTGGCCTACTCGAAATATTGCTAGGTTAATTTTGTGTTCTTTTTAAAGGAATATAAAAACTATACAAATATAAAACTGTAAATATTTTCAGCTGCCAACACCACCCCCACCACCACCATCATCTACGCGAACATGTAATAATATGTGTTTAATAATATCTTGTCACTCATTTAAGAAACACTAAATTCAACCCGAGTTAAAAATTATAACAATTACGGTACTGCTTTGCAGAGGTCAGCAATTTATTATTCACACCTGCACCATATCGCAAAGGAACCGCTTGCTCATTTTAGAATCATTGCCCAATAACAATTAGTCGTCTTTTTATGTAAACGCAGACAACCAAAGTGCTTATCAATTTGTTTCTTAAGTTAAATTGTAATTAAGATTATGGAGCTCGTGTCATAGACATATACGTACGTGATCAGTGATAATACAAAATAGGTAAAAAAAATTGTATTAGAATCTGAAATATTGACTCCACATTATCGTATTTCAGGGAGAATATTCTCTGTTGGATGAAATTATTGTTGTACAGTAAGGTAATTAATATATACCCTGGAATCCCTAGCCATATAGCTTCAATATTGCTCTGCGACACTGATCATAAAGAGCTCCCCTCATATCAATTTTCTGAATGCGCCACTCGATGGATAGGTGACAGGACTATCGCAGTACCGGTATATGATTGGATGACAAATTATAAATTATGGTGAAAGATAATAAGTAGATCATATTTCATATATCTTAAAGATTAGGTGTAGGTCACTCGATTAGTCTCTTGAACGTATGAAGGATGATATCAAAAGAAAGTCGTTTGGCCAGATTTTGAATAAATAATGAGTTTCTTTTCTCTTAAGACGCCAGATTAAATTTTAAGAGCGTCATTCCAAGGTCAATTGACTCAGAGATCCTGAATTTTAAAAGAAATAGAAAATGTGAGATAAGAATAATGCTATAAACTGACAGTTATTATGTCAAAAATAACATTTTTAGAGATGTGTGGTGCTGAAAATGTTTGCTAGCATAACAATGAATTGTGTGTATACTTCGCATAATGAGAGGGTAAAAAAAAAGAAACTTGAGATTGAAGAGTCATGAAATGCCTAGAAGAGCGACGAGCTTGTTATACAAAGTAATTGTTACCCGACCGAGTCAGGAATCTCTGCAATGCTGCAACAAAGGAAGCTACAAAGTATATTATGCGTTGTTCTTATTATGTGCAGAGCCATGGCGAGCCGCGAGCTTGCGGTTGTCATTCCTTGTTTCGATCAGGGTTGGTATGCAGGAATCGATGTCGACGAAAATGTGTCCCAATTTCTTCAGAATCCCTTCCTCTTTAACACGCAACCTCACGTTCGCTCACAGCAAACTTTAAATGAGGAAAAGAGGTGCAGGAAGAGGACGAACAGTGTAACCACCACTAGCAAGAGGTATTGCCAGATCACCACATTTTGAGAGGATGTCATTGTGTCCATGATATCCTAACATGTGTGCGTCTTTTAACAGAGACTCCAATAAATTATAAAAGCAAGCAATTTTTTAAGCTAGCAGTTCTCATTCGTGTAGCCGAGTCTACATATGAAAGTAAGTATACGTGCAACATCAAGAATGAAGTAATATGCCCACTTTTCCGCCTGCAAGATTTTTTTATTTTTTAGTCGGTTATTTAACGTTCCTAAGGCAAACGCGCTACAGCCTGAATTACGTCGGTGGCTCTTTCCACTGTCCCTCGAAACATAGCGATATCAGATGGTCAATATTGACTAATTATGTAATAAAATCAGTAGTACTTTTCTAAAATTATCAAAGGTCTCAATGAATGTATTAAAATATATTTGAAACAGTACATAGGAAAAACATAAACTAAAATGATATAATGTTCTATCTGAGCTCGTACTGTTATATGGTAATGAGACATGGTGATGACAGAAATTTATGAAAGGATACTCGAATAATTTGAACTAAGGAAAGTCGCGATTTGGAAACGGGAAGTTGAAATGAAACCCGTGCCTGCATCAAAATTTGTTGGAAAGTAGGCTCTAGGCCTACCTAGATTATGGACATAGGTGATGTCCAAGTACTACTCGAAAAGAAAAGAAAGAATACTTAAAATGGACTAGCATGTGAGAAATTGTATTACCGAAATTCCGTTCCTTCTTGTTGTATACTTACTTACTTTAACTAATTATGTTTTATTAACGACGCTCGCAACTGTCAAGATTAGATTAGATTAGATTAGATTAGATTAGATTAGATTAGATTAGATTAGATTAGATTAGATTAGATCTTTATTAGCCGAATAGAATTACAAGCATTCATGGCGTCGCCAGTACACAAGAAAAATGACATAACATACAATATAATACAAAAATAGACTTAATTCTAAATAAATTTAAGAGTTTAATATTAAGTGACATGCAAAAAAAAGAGAGAGTTACCTGAAACATAAATGGTCAAGGGCAGTATCAAGAAACGTTAAATACTAAAATTTTAAATTTAGATATTCTTTTGTGCAAAATGGCATATGTGTTAATAAAATGTTCTTTACCTCTTTTTTGAATTTTCTTATGTTAAGTTCTTTGAATTTCTGTGGAAGTTTATTATATAAATTGCTGCCTCTATGTGATATGCTGTTAAGAATTCTGTGTGGTAATTCAGATGTATGTTTTGGAATGTTCTGGTGTTATACTCATGATAGGTTGAATTTGTTTTAAAGGAATCTATGTTTTGATGAATATAGCACACTGTTTCTAAAATATATATGCAGGGTACAGGTAAGATGTTTAGTTCTCTGAAAATGTTTATACTTTCAGTCCGAATAGGAACTTTTTTGATGATTTTGAGTATTCTTTTCTGCAATTTGAGGACTTGTGTCACTTTTGGAGAAGATCCCCAAGTAATAATGCCATATGATAGTATTGAATGAACATATCCAAAATAGACTGATATTAAAAGTTCCATGGATGATATCTTCGCAAGGACTCGAAAAGCATAACATAAGCGACTCAGCTTCTCAGTTAGATGTTGTATATGCTTTTCCCATGTTAGACTGGAATCTATCCATATACCTAAAAATTTAGAGCATTCTACTTCCTTAATTATGGTATTACTAAGAACTATGTGAATCTGGTCAGTTGGATATTGATTGAAAGATACATAGACAGTTTTATTTACATTTAATTTAAGCTTATTATTTGCTAGCCACTTGTCTAGTTTCGTTGATGTTGCATTAATTTTCATTTGCAAGTTCTCTTCCTTATTATCACTCAGTATTATGTTTGTGTCATCTGCAAATAAGACAGTTTTCCCTTCAGTTATATTTAACGGGAGACCATTTGTGTATAGGAGAAATAATATTGGACCAAGAATTGAGCCTTGAGGGACACCATGGGGCATAGGAACGGATTTTGATTTTACTGAGCCAATTCGTACAAGCTGTTCCCTATTGCTTAAGTACGAGATGAACCAGTTCCCTGCTAATCCCCTTATGCCAAATTGTTGTAGTTTCCAGATTAGAATTTCATGATTAACCATGTCAAATGCTTTGCAAAGGTCCAGGAAAAGTCCAACGGTTTGTTCTTTATTGTTTTTAGCATTGAGGATTGATTCGATAAACGATATTACAGCATTATTGATTCCTTTACCTTTCCTAAAACCAAACTGAGAATTTGACAATATATTATTATATTCTAGGAATGAGACTAATCTGTCGTACATAACCTTTTCAAGGATTTTCGAGAATCCAGATAATAGGGATATAGGCCTATAGTTCTCAATATTTTGTTTAACTCCCTTCTTAAAAATTGGGCAAACTTTTGCTACCGGTACTTTAAAGATCTCTGGAAATTTACCAGTGACTAAGGATAAATTACAGATATCTGTCATTGGCAGAGCTAGAAGATGATTACAAGCCTTTATTACTGCATCCGGGATTTCGTCAATTCCAGATGCCAGGCTACATTTTAGGTTTCCCATTATTTTGTGAATTTCTTCTGTGGTTACTGGTTTTAAAAAAATTGTATTTTTATTCCCTGTATGTTGAAAGGTTGGCTGTGGATTCCTTGTTGATGCAGGTTCTAAAGTTTGCGTAACATTTGCAAAGTAGTTATTAAACACTTCAGCTAATTTATGTGGACTCTTAATTAAGCTACCATTGTTTAATAATTCAATATTGACTTTTGCTGTGTCTGATTTTTTCCCGGTTTTCCTTTTTACCACATCCCAAATTGGTTTGCTTTTATTTTCTGCTCTCAAAATGAAGTCCTGATTGTAATTTAATTTTGCCTTATGGATTACTTTTTTTAGGATGTTACAATATGTTTTATAATATAGTTTGAGATTTAAATCATTTGTATATTGACATATATTGTGCAATTGTCTTTTCCTTTTACAAGAAATTATGATTCCTTTCGTTATCCAATTTTTTTATTCATTCATTTTGTTTGAAAGAATATTTTTTTTAATTGGAAATGCGATATTGAAATAATGTGTTACAGTGTTAATGAATTCCACTGATTTTTCATTTACATCTGTTTTGTTAAACACATCAGACCAGTCTTCTTTTAGGAGCATAGATTTAAAGTATTCTATATTTGACTCATTAAATGATCTTTTATAGCTGACGGACTTATTACTAGCTTTAGGTTCAGCATTTGCTTCTAATTTTATATGTAAAAATGTAGCATTATGGCCTGAAATTCCCATTTTTATATTTTCTGCTGAGAATGGGTAGAAATCATTATCAATAACTATTTGATCCAGGCATGTCTGTGATGTAGGAGTTATACGTGTGGGGGAATCTATAGTCTCTATTAAGTTAAATGAATGAATCAGTGATCTGAAATCAGAAGCTGCACTATTGTTTTCTGAAAAATCTATATTGAAACCGCCACATAAAATTGTTTTTTTTAACGAGTGCAATAGGATTTCAAGATTCTCAATAAATGTTTTCAAAGATCCACTTGGTGATCTATAAATGCAGGCTGCTGTGAAACAATAATTTGAGTATTTTATTTCTGTTACTACGTGTTCAAAATCCTTTTCTCGGTTAAGGTAATATGTTTGTCTTTTCTCAATATGAGATATATTACTGGTGGCTTTTAAAAATATTGCTGAGCATCCATTTTTATACTTTGTGCGACTAAAGGAACTTGCAAGTTTATAATTTTTAATATGGAATAAAGTTACTTCTTTTTCATTTAGCCAGTGTTCTGTACAACACAAAATATCTATATCTCGTAATTCATGACTGAATAGTACTTCTAATTCATTTAACTTATTTTTAATGCATTGAAAGTTTTGATGCATTATTGACATACCAGTACAGTTGAATATATTATTAGTATTAACAGAAGTCTTTACCATATCAAGTGTAATTAATTTACCAATATTATCTATCTTAGTGATTGATCTGTTTATAAAAAATCATCACTTAGCTTTTTAGGAGGTATCCTTTTCCTCTGAGATTTACGAAGATCAGCAGTTCCTTTGTCAGCTTCAGATTCCCTTGGACAGTTCTCCCCTATCCGCAGTTCCCTCGTCAGCATCCAGTTCCTCGGGTAGTTCTCCCCTGTCAGCATTTTTCTTGATGACGTCGTCTTCTTCTGCCGAGTCTCCCCTGTCAGTAGTTCCCTTGTTGGCGTCGTCTTCTTCTGTCGAGTCTCCCCTGTCCGCTGTTCGCTTGTTGGCGTCGCCTTCTTCTGCCGAGTCTCCCCTGCCAGCTGTTCCCTCGATGACGTCGTTTACTTCTGCCGAGTCTCCCCTGCCAGCTGTTCCCTCGATGACGTCGTCTTCTTCTGCCGAGTCTCCCCTGTCAGTAGTTCCCTTGTTGGCGTCGTCTTCTTCTGTCGAGTCTCCCCTGTCCGCTGTTCGCTTGTTGGCGTCGCCTTCTTCTGCCGAGTCTCCTCTGTCAGCTGTTCCCTCGATGACATCGGCTTCTTTTGTCGAGTCTTCTGTATCCGGTCTGGTCCAATCCATCACGATGGGGTCCCTCGTTGCACTCCCAATTACATTCAATATTTCATTCATAATGTGTTCTCCCATTTGTTGCTTCCCACTGTTGTTAAGATGAAGTCCATGTCTAGTGAATTCATTTCTATCCACGTTTACGTCGATTATCCTAACATTTTTGAAGATTCCCATCCTTTTTTTCAGTCTACAATTAAATGACTTGACTTCCTTATTTACACAAGGTGAAGCTATGAGATCATGTCTGTGTGGAGCACTTATGAGCAGGACATTTGTATGACTGCATTTATTTGCAAGCGACGTCAGGTTCCTAATAGCATGGGCTGCATTGTTTTTGCTGATGTCATTTGTACCTCAACACACTACCAGAAAGTCATTTTTTGTTAATTTCGTGATGTCAGATTTGGCACTTTCTACTATATCTTTAGTGCTAGCGTTGGGTTTCACGTAACCAGTAACATTAATCGGCACTTTACTGAGATATTTTATGTTCTCTGCACAACCTCTCGCATGACTGTCACCAATAACTGTAACAGTACGTTTCTTTGTACTCGGTAGACTTTTTTGTTTACATTTTCCGCCATTTTCGTTCTTCCTTTGAACCACACTTTCCTTCTCCTGTTGACAAGGTTATATCAGCGTCGCCGGTTTGCCGGAATTTTGTCCCGCACGATTTCTTTTACATACCATTATGGTCTGTCCAAAACAACTTCCGTCCTGACAAATGGCGTCTTTAGCATGTTACCGTGGCAACCATTCAAATTAACCAATTACGAGAGACCCGTAACCATGGTAACGGGTCGATGTTGCCGTATCCATGTTTACAAGTTGCACGTGAATACCACGGCCTAGTGGTGAATACAGTGCCCAGAATGGCTTTGAGTTGGCTGGTTAGCGCGTGCTTTGTGTGAATTAAAAATATTATTTAGTTGTATTATTGTTTAAGTGTATCGATAATTATTGTGTTTAAATTATATTATACGTATTATCTTCGTTGTAATTGGTAGAGTGTGTATTTTCTAGTTTCTGCGAGAGTTTCTAAACAGGTGACTTGTGCAATGTCGGAAGGAAGGAAAGGCAGGCGGAGAACAAAGAATATTGTACAAGGTGCCCCGTTAAAGAGTCAAGCCTGAGAGATGGTGTGTTATGTAAGAGAGTATTTTGAGAGGTAAAAAGATAATGGCGGGCCTCTTTTACCTTTGGCGCAAGTCGTAATGAGAACTGCTGCTTGTGTTAAAATTAATAAGATCACTGTTATCGATATTGGAAAAGAATGGCCCTGGAGATTTTTAATTATAAATAGTTTTATAGTTTACAATTTTTTCGACGTCTTTCTAACAATATTACATTGAAGAATACCGACACTCATAAAAGTAGAGGCTTCGTATTAAATTTAAACCTGTTTTTACAGTTTACAGTCGTTTCGACGCTTTTCCAATAGTATTACATTGAAGAATACTACTACTACTACTACTACTACTACTACTACTGCTACTACTACTACTACTACTACTACTACTACTAATAATAATAATAATAATAATAATAATAATAATAATAATAATACTAATAATAATAATAATAATAGACTAATAAAAATAATGTACTCTAATTTTAATGCCTGGTGTTCTACAAATTGGTTAGAAATGTTTATGTTCATGTCAACCGTTCATTACTGCACTCTATCGGCAGCGCGATCGCTTACACGAAAGATAGGCAACATGACAACACTGCTCCCCCTTCTCTGTAATCTGTCAAGTCGGAAGTAGTTTTAGTCAAGGTATAAATCTTGTGACACGAGCCTGTCACATTTAAGCACACTTAAATGCCATCGACCTGGGTCAGGATCGAACCCGTAACTTTTGAATATATTTTACACTATTAGTATCGTAATGAGCGTGGTGCCGACCACACCACCTCATTCTAGTGCCGAGGTCATGGAAAGCATGGGGCTCTACCTCCATGCCCCCCAAGTGCCTTCATGGCATGTTACGGGGATACCTTTACCTATTAGAATCGTAATAGACACCAATATTATTTTATTGAATTTCACATTTACTTAAACATTTTATCTCTTATACTAGAATACAAGTCTCATATCTTGGTGTTACTGAAATGCGTGTTTAAGCGTGGTTGAAACTCAATATATACAAACCAAATATTTAATTAAGAGTAGAAAATAATAAAGTAAAAAAAACGCGAAAGTGTGGGGACTGGAACAGGTATACTCCATGCATTCTATTAATTTATACATAATGAAGTCATGTTGCCTTGTTGCAAATGAATTGCAACTGACGGATAGTTTGGAACCTGACCGCAACACTGCTTCTATGCAGTCAATATTTTAAAAAAATTGCTAATTGTCAACGTCTACAACGTACAGTAAGTGTGTTCAATTATCATCTTCGAACTTTATAATTGAGCCCATATGTGTGTGTAAAAATAATTAAAAACATCGAACATTTTAAAAGCAAAAGCCACACACATGATGAACGATATTTCAAAATCGCCTTACATGGTAAAGGAATATTTAGAAACCAACAGGAAAACGAGAAGTCAATACAGACATAGTTATATTTGAGTTGGAGTGACTATATGAAAGGAGAAAGATAGTCAGCATTATCCATCATCATCATTATCATTATCATCGTGACATAGACATTCAGATTAGTCCATCAGGCCTAACTGGTTACATTCGCAGTATGTGGCTATGCCATTTCTACTGTATGTGCATAATATGGGCGTGTGTCTGATTCCATTTTATGGCACCATTAAAACTACAGCTTTCTAACATAATTTCATAGTTTCACATCTGTTATTCCTATTTTTTTGTGCTGTTTTTATTTTGCTAGTTCACAGTTCCCTAAGCCATATAGTAATATTTACATAGAAATTTATTTTTTAGAATATCAGTGCCGTCTCTCTTCTTATCTTCTTGGATGTTGTGCGTCCCATCGTTCAGAATAGCTGTAGGAACTTAAAGAATATTATTTCTTGAAATTTTTTGTTAGTCGTAGGCCTAAGCAGTATGGAGAGACATTGTTCAAACGGAAGGTTGTTCTAGACATAATATTTGTAATAAGGAGTTACATTCCTTTAAATTCAAAGATTACAGTTCATTTGTAGATATTGTTCATTTTTTGGCATTTCATTCAAAACAAAACACTTCATATATTTACGAGTATATGTACATTATTTCGTATTTCCCATCTTTTCTAAACTTCAGGACATATAAATAGGTAAGACAGGGCATCTTTTTATTATATCTCGTGTAATATACGTTAATTATTAAACACTCCATATTATTTTGTTCCTTTCAGTGTTCTCCAATATCCAAAACAGATCTTTACTTATTTTTCTAAAATTTTGCATTCTTTGTAAGTATGATGAAAGAGTAATAGATGTTCTTTTTATTTTACTTGATGTATTCAATTCTTACCGATATCTCGATATCCCTATGTAGTTACTTCCCTTTGAAAATCTGGTAATCTTCTGTACTTTCATTAAATGGCGAAATAATTTTATAATATCAAACTTATTGTATAAATTACTCGACATACTTATATACGTATTGGATTTCGGATATTGAATATTGGGTTAAGTCAACGTAGAATGAGATTAGGGACTCGCATTTGATATAATAAACATTAAACTTGGCTCACAGAATTTCAGTACACGATAAACAAAACTCAAAGGAAGAAAACAGAAGAATGTGATAATAACTTTTTACGAAGTGATGGCTGTGCCTGTCCTCATGGATAGGAAAGAAAATTAGAACTTGAATAGTTTAGAAGCTAACATTAACGCACGCTTTTCACGGCATGTTACTAGCAATTTCTAGTGAGAATTACATCTGCAGAGCTTAGAAAATAATTCCAAAAATTTCAGTACCTATATTACACAAACACTTTGAACATATGAGCCACGAAACGTTTCTAACAATATCTGCAGATAGGAAAACGGATAGCTTAGAAATTTATTTACAAGTAGGACAGAGGTGCGTTATATTTTTATAAATCGTAAGAAAATTCATATTTGGGAATAAATGAAAAATGCTTAATCTAAAATATAAAATAAGA
This sequence comes from Periplaneta americana, assembly GCF_040183065.1. Classification (NCBI taxonomy): domain Eukaryota; kingdom Metazoa; phylum Arthropoda; class Insecta; order Blattodea; family Blattidae; genus Periplaneta; species Periplaneta americana. The sequence continues at coordinate 78,478,032 of NC_091122.1, read as the reverse complement.
CGTAGGCCTAAATAAAAGACCGTGTAAATTCGCATGCCGGAACTTCTCCATGACTACAGAAAATTTGTTATGATTATACAGATGAAGGTCTATGAAGGCGGAACATAGCCAACTCTTATAAATGTTGGTGTTGATTAAAATCATTGTTGTTTAGTCAATTGTCCGAAGACAGGTCCGAACCGCACATGTGATACCAAAACAGCACCACTTATGAGGCAACTAGGCCAGGAGATAATGGGGTAGGTTGGCCAGTTCCTTTCCTCCTCCATTGCATACATCGCCGATTAGCTACATATTACACTAATCAGAGTTCAGATGCATACAAACAATATATTGTTCTTCATTTGACACATGTCGTCAATTGAGATGTAGGTCTACTGCCTGACATAATAGATGTACATATCAGCCAGAATTTCATTCATAGACATGATTGTGATTAAAAAAAACACTACACATTATAATGCACTGAAAATACAACGTACAGATTCAATAACAATACGAAAGAATCTATATATATATATATATATATATATATATATATATATATAATTTGAACTGGTAATGGAAATTACAGGAAAACGGCTGGACGAATTGTAATAAATGACCCCTCATTTTGAAGCTTGGAACTCAAAGTTTTTCAGAAAAATAGTAGTTTTCAATGAAATGTCAATTTTTGAACATAATTTTTCCTATTTTCCAAAATCTATCTGTCGTTAGTTTTGAGAACTAGCTAATAGCATTCTCGGCCGACTTGATATTCCCTTCGCTTTTTTGTAAAGGAGAAGCGAAGCGAGCATCAAGTCGGCCGTGTTGCATTTCAGAATAAAACAAAATACATACTACAGTAAACAATATTACACGAAGGCCATGATCTGCAAGAATGCTGACATATTTAGAGCTCAAATTAAATTGGTTATTAAAAACTTTACTTACTAAAAATAATTTACAGGTTCGATTCTGTGGTATGTAATTTTCTGGGCACAGCTGTGTATTGGATATTAAAAACTACAAAACTTGAGGTGGTTTGATGACATTATTACCATTAGAAATGAAATATTATTGTAGTTAATGCCATGATGCGACTATTTTTCATTAATTATACATATTAATGCTATATTGATGATATGAAAGTGAAACGTTTTGGAGTTATATAAGTAGATGTAAAGAATAACTTAAATTAGATTTTGATTTCTATATTTTACTGAGTGGCGGCTATATAGTATATGCTACTGAAAGCTATAAAACTTACGTAAGATAATATTATTAAAAATCAAATATTTCTATAATTATTAATCAAGTGGGGTTGGGTCTTTTTCATATATTTAATGGCGGTGTGGTGTAGATATTTATATGCGTGGTTCTCTTCAGTATTGGCTCGAGAGAATCTTTCATTGTTATGGAAGCAAATAACTTTCCGAATGTCTGGTATTCTTCATTGAAAATAAATCTGAAAAATGTTTATTTGAACGTCTAATGAACTTAGTTTGCAGCATTTGCTGCACAAGCCACTAGTATCACTGTATTTTCGCTATAAGCTTATACAGCGCTCAGGAATTAAATGGAATGATAAAATCAGAGAATGGAAAACTATAGTAGTCTACCGTGAGACAGAGGAATAAAAATCAAATAAACGCATGTTTCACATGAAACATTTCTCTGGTCACAAGTTTAGGATGGACTAATATTTCTATTAATATATTAATTTTGAAGAGACGCATAACTATGTGCTGCAGTATAGTTAGTTAGTGGGGTTTAAAAAGGACGCGTCAGCTACTATGGCTAATTGCACCCTTGCTGCAGTATATCTTCAGTAACCTTTTGCACGCACAATCCACACAGGCGACAGAAGTTTTTTATTGCTGACCAGGCGACTCTCCCACTGCGTTTTACACAATTCTTTTGCCGTAGACGTTCGTAAAATAACTGCCTAATAGACACAGCGCAACTGTGCAAATACAATTAATACGGCTAGGTTTGTCTTTTTTAAACAAAGCAACCATGATTGTGTACTGAATTATTGGATATTATATATGCATTATTAACAAACTATTTGAGAAGTTTTATTCGTAACTCTAACTATAGAAGTGAAAAAACAATGACAGAAAATTTATATAACTATAAAAAGTAATAATATAATGATGGTGATAATGACAAGGACAAGAAAAAATGAAACAAATACGACCAGCACTTAAGTCATTTGTGTGCTTTCCTGTACTATTCAGTGATTCGCCGTATTTTGTGACCAATGGAGAGATTGTTAAGAACGTTAATGCCGAAATACAAAATACATATTGAAATGATACAAGGATGGAATCACAAAGCTATAATATAATTCTTAGAAAGACTTATTTTAGAATCGGTATGTTTAATTTCAATCACTTTTACATCATAAGAACGCATTTTTACGGAAAACGGAAATGTGACTTGCACCAAATTATGTTTGTTGAACTAGAAACTTACCATTTAGGGTAAGATCACTAGTTCTGGATTTACCTAAGCATACATGCCGATTGCGGAGATGGGAATGACAGAGAGTAACGAGTTTTACCAACAATTTTTTAATTGACGTCTCTACAACATTTTAAGGTCGTTTACATTTACAACAATTTGAATTCAGAACATATTTTTCTTGAAAAAGTGTAAAGTAACATTTGATCCACAACTAAACTCCCGGCACTAGTTGAGAGTCATCTAACGAAAAATATTTCCCTTTTATATTTTAATACATAATAGCACAAGGAAAATATAAATGTAAGGCGCATGACGCTATAACAGTCCACAGGTAAGATAAGTAATGAGATCCGCAAATAGTGACCACTGACCGGAACTAATTGAGGATCAAAATTCTGGATATTGTTTCCATGACGGTACATCTTCAAATTATTAACGCAAACTGAAGGAAAATGCATTTTTCTTTGTAGAGAACAAAATTATGTATATGTTTGAAACAATTTAGACAAAAATTAGAGTGACGTAATTAAATTGTGCAGTTCATTGTTAACTACTGTTTACATTTGACATATAGTAACTTTTTTGGTCAAGCTTTATTTGACAAATTTTAGCATATTTGATGGTCCCCACAAATTGCACCTCTTACAATTCATCCAACTTGCTTTTTTTCTGTTTTTCTTTCTCTATTTATCTCAAGAACTCACGTGAAGTTACACATTTTGTAATAGTGATTTTTCTTGAGTGGCACTGTCTTCTTCTGGTGCAAAAAGTTGTGGCAAGACAGGAGAGTTTCCTCTGTCTCTTACATAAGATGGGCATCCGGGTTGTGTCTCATCGTTTTGCCTAGCATGAACAAGAGTGGAGTCATTACTGCTTTTCGAAAGATGAGTGTTGTCTAGGGAGAAATCCAAAACTAGACACCACTTCCTCGAAATCCACTCAAAATATTGACTGAAGGTGACTAATTGCTTTTTGCCATGCTTGAGTTGGTACTTTGCAGAAATCGTATCTGTTTAGATATTTTTTTCTTGTTTTCACGCATCAGTTTGATGTATTCTTTCTTCGGAGAAAGACTATTTGAGCGACCCAAAAACACCAACTTACAAGTGCTAGAATATGTGCCTAGTGTCAAGAAGAAACATTAGAAAATAGACATCACTTTCTCTTGCTGAAACTAAAATTTCTACAGACAAATGAGATGAATGATATTCAAAGCATATTAAGACATTTATGTACTCTTAAAAGCCCAATATTTTACTTCCAAACGAATATGAACTAGAAGTGCATTTAAATTTGACGCGCGCCCCAGTCTGCTAATTATCTCGTTGCAATAGTATAAAAACTTACCCGCAAGGTAAGACTGAAAGTTTCAAGTGATGTCCTTATTTTTCTCTGCAAAATATATACCTATGACCATCTTTTGAGAAAATTTGGAGGCTCTGAATTATATATTTAAATAATTAAAGATTTTAAAATCCGTTTATCTTGTTTTTCTCTTAAAATTTCTGCTAGTAATTGGAAAAAACACTACTGCGTCATAATTTATGTCCTTCCAGACATCAAAAAACCGTGCTGCCATGGCTATCAAACGTACAACAAGAAACACCTGCCGCTGACTTGAAAAACTGTCAGTACAGGCAGTTTGATCCTCAACTATTGCCCGATCAAGAACTAGTGATCTTACCCTACACTCTCTGATAAAAATTTGCTATCCTCACATTAAAATTACGCTTTTCAAACAAAAAGAAATAGGTGATAATCATCAACAATAATTAAATCTAGAACAGTGGTTCCAAAACATTTTGCAAATACGACCCACTTTTGGACGAGACTTCAGTATACGACCTCCCCCACACTATCGTACCGGTTTTTTGACTTGATTTAAAAAATACAAATCCCTGTAAAATCGCAAACAACTATAATAAAATTTTACTCAAAAGCAATAGTTAAGTTTCCAACAGAAGTACGAGTTCAAACAACAGCAAACAATTGTTACTCAAAACAATTACGACAGTCACAGATGGATTCTGAATCCGTTACGTTCAACTGGCTGAAATAAAAATATATATATATATATATATATATATATATATATATATATATATATATGAAGGAAAAATATGATGGATTGTGAAACTAGACCATTTTTCGCAGAGCTGTGACTAGATTTGCATGAAAATATTACCGGTACCTCGTGCTCGCAAGAGAAGCTCTTATATTTTCGATAACATTTACAACACCTCGTAATCATGCAACCTAAATTTCTTGTCCATGATTTCCATCAAAACTAAAGCGATAAATTTCGAATTTGAAAATGATATAATTGTATGTATCGGATACATAGTCCAGATTTAATAAGGAGATATAAGAATTGCAGTAGGAAAATAAGATGTTGAAGAGACGAGTGAAAGACTTGGAAGAAAAGAAGCGGAAGAATAATGTAATATTTTTCGAAATTGAAGGACAGGAAAGACAGCAATCTTGGAAAACATATGAGGTGATATTGAATGTATGCTGGGAGTGGATGGGATCAGGCATTAGTAACGGGCAAGTGAAAGATGTCTATAGAGTGGAACGTCGGGCAAACCGGCCTATATTAATCAAATTGGAGTAGGAAATAGTAGAAGATAGAATTAGAAGGTCAGAAGGGTTAGATAATAAACGTAGAAATATAGTAAGTAACAAGTTTAGTGAATGAACATGGTGGACATAGTGGATGAACAATGAAATGATGAATATGCGTCAGTCTTAAACGTCTGGCAGTATAAAAGTTGTAAATAGTGTAAGAACGGGACTGCTGGCCCGAATACAGAAATGTGAATTGGCAGCAGGACCAGAGTGTGAGAATAAATCATATCATATCATATATAGATTTGAGAGGCTACGTACTGAAAAAAAAAAAAACAGGCACAGTTATAATATTAATTACTTTTACTTCATTACTGCTGAAAGATTTAAAACTTTTTTCTGTTCAAAATTGTTTTGTGTTTCTAAATGCAAAATAAATATATGTTAACAACGGTTTTTTATTTTGTAAATCATCTCGCGTCTCCCACAGCTCTTTACATGACCACTCAGGGGGTCGGATCCCCACTTTGAGAACCACTGACCTAGAAACTCAGAAAAAAAATAAGTGTTTCGTAAAGAAATATTTATATATGTGACTGAAATTCAGATAGAATAATAATCACAAGACCTTTCCGTATGTTTATATGAATATAAAATACAATAAGTGTAGTAAATGCGACACTTCATCAGAAAACAATACATACTCAGTACTGTACTTGCTAATAAAGACAAATTTGTAAGCTTAAAAATACAGTCTGTTGAAATCTAACAGTACAAGAGAAAATGACTTTGAAACATCATTAACAAATATATATTCCACTAAGTTATAATACATCCCCTGAACTCTCATATGAAATAAACTATGAAAAAAGGAAAGTTCTCAGACACAAAATTCTTTTAGCCAATTTAACTGATATTCGTGTAATATGATGGATGAAATCAATAAATCTTAACTAATAAGATAATCATATGCTTAGCAATTCCGTTTAACATAAATCTATACGCCACACATGCCACTTCAAGTATACAGAGCTGATTGGAGAACTCAAATTAGGGTGGAAGCTGCAAAATAACAATCAGTCCCAGCTTACTCCTCACAACTGGTATTATTTCATACTATGCATGGCAATGTCATCATACTCCTCACAACAGGTATTATCCCATACTATGCATAGTAATATCATCGTACTTCTCACAGCAGGTATTATCCCGTACTATGCATAGCAATGTCATCGTGCTCCTCACAAGTGCTATTATCTCATATTATACATAGTGAAGTCATCGTACTCCTCACAAGTGGTATTATCTTATACTATGCATAGCAATGTTATCGTAATCCTCAAAACTGATATTATCCCATATCATGCATAATAATATCATCGTACTTCTCACAGCAGGTATTATTCCATACTATGCATAGCAATGTCATCATACTCCTCACAACAGGTATTATCCCATACTATGCACAGTAATATCATCGTACTTCTCACAGCAGGTATTATCCCGTACTATGCATAGCAAAGTCTTGGTACTCCTCACAAGTGGTATTATCCCGTATTATACATAGCAATGTCATCGTACTCCTCACAGCTGATATTATCCCATCTTATCCCCTGATACAGGGGAAGAGAAGGCCTGATGGACTTATCTCTACCAGGATAAATAAATAAATAAATAATTAAATAAAGAAATAATAAATAAATAAATATCATCGTACTTCTCACAGCAGGTATTATCCGATAAAAATAAATAAATAAATAAATAAATAAATAAATAAATAAATAAATAAATAAATAAATAAATAAATAAATAAATAAATAAATAAATATTTAAAAATATAATATCATCCTACTTCTCCCAGCAGGTATTATCCCATGGAATGCGTAGTAATACATTGTACTTCTCATAGCAGGTATTATCCCACAAATAAATAAATAAATATACATATAAAATAAAAAACAATAAATAAATAAATAAAGTGAATACGTAAATAAGTTAATTAATTAATTACTTACTTTGGTTTTCTTCGCTTCTAATTGAAGTCTAGGAAAGTTACTTACTGGCTTTTAAGGAACCCGGAGGTTTATTGCCGCCCTCACATAAGCCCGCCATTGGTCCCTTTCCTGAGCAAGATTAATCCAGTCTCTACCATCATATCCTACCTCCCTCAAATTCATTTTAATATTATCTTCCCATCTACGTCTCGGCCTCCCCAAAGGTCTTTTTCCCTCCGGCCTTAAAACTAACAATCTATATGCATTTCTGGATTCGCCCATACGTGCTACATGTTCTGCCCATCTCAAACGTCTGGATTTTATGTTCCTAATTATGGCAGGTGAAGTATACAATGCGTGCAGCTCTGCGTTGTGTAACTTTCTCCATTCTCCTGTAACTTCATCCCTCTTAGCCCCAAATATTTTCCTAAGAACCTTATTCTCAAACATACTTAATCTCTGTTCCTCTATCAAAGTGAGAGTCCAAGTTTCACAACCATACAGAGCAACCGGTAATATAACTGTTTTATAAATTCTAACTTTCAGACTTTTTGACAGAAGACTATATGACAAAAGCTTCTCAACCGAATAATAACACGCATTTCCCATATTTATTCTGTGTTTAATTTCCTCCCGAGTGTCATTTATATTTGTTACTGTTGCTCCAAGATATTTGAATTTTTCCACCTCTTCGAAGGATAAATCTCCAATTTTTATATTTCCATTTCGTACAATATTCTGGTCACGAGACATAATCATATACTTTGTCTTTTCGGGATTTACTTCAAACCCTATCGCTTTACATGCTTCAACGAGAATTTCCGCGTTTTCCCTAATCGTTTGTGGATTTTCTCCTTTCATATTCACGTCATCCGCATAGACAAGAAGCTGATGTAACCCGTTCAATTCCAAACCCTCTGTGTTATCCTGATCTTTCCTAATGGCATATTCTAGAGCGAAGTTAAAAAGTAAAGGTGATAGTGCATCTCCCTACTTTAGCCCGCAGTGACTTGGAAAAGCATCAGATAGAAACTGACCTATACGGACTCTGCTATAAGTTTCACTAAGACACATTTTAATTAATCGAACTACTTTCTTGGGAATACCAAATTCAATAAGAATATCATATAAAACTTCTCTCTTAACCGAGTCATACGCCTTTTTGAAATCTCTGAATAACGGATGTACTGTACCCTTATATTCCCATTTTTTCTCCAATATCTGTCGAATACAAAAAATTTGATCAATAGTCCATCTATTACGCCTAAAACCACACTGATGATCCCCAATAATTTCATATACATATGGAGTTAATCTTCTGAAAAGGATATTCGACAAAATTTTGTACGGCGTCAACAAAAGTGATATTCCTCGAAAGTTACTACAGTTAGTCTTGTCCCCCTTCTTAAAAATAGGTACCATTATGGGCTCCTTCCATTGTTCTGGTACAATTTCCTTTTCCCAAATTGCAAATACAAGTTTATAAATTTCGCTAGATACTGCCCTTCCACCCTCTTGTATTAATTCTGCTGGAATTTGATCAAAACCTGGAGACTTGTACTTTTTCAGATTTTCTATCGCAATTTCGACTTCAGAAAGTGTGGGTTCCGGTATAAATGGCTCAGCAGTTTGTATTTGAATTTCGTCCCGATCATTTCTATTTGGCCTATGTATAATTAGTAGTTGCCCAAAATAGTTTTTCCATCTGTTCAGGATTGAATGAGAGTCTGCAAGCAAGTCACCATTCTCATCCTTGAGCACGTTTACCCTTGCCTGATATCCGTTTTTAAATTCCTTTATACCCTTATATAAATCTCGAATGTTTTCATTCTTACTATTTGTTTCTACCTCATTCAGTTTTTCCTTCAAGTAATCTCTCTTTTTATTCCTAAGTGCACGACTTGCCTCCCGTCTTTCATTGAAATAATAAAATTATCTCTATTCTCCACAATTGGATCCTGTAAGAATTTCAATTTTGCCTGTTTCCTTCCATCTACTGCAATGGAACAATCTTCATCAAACCACGGTTTTTTTTTCTTAGTTTCATGATAACCTATATTCTGCTCAGCTGCAATTTTGATATTATCTCGAATATTGTCCTACACGCTATTGAAAGTAGGATAGCAAAATTTTAATTTTGTTTTTGACTACTTTTCTAATTCGCAGCTCATATTTTTCTGCTAAAAATTGATGAGCGTCCTCCCTTTTCGGACGGTCCTTATAATTTAGTTCTGAGGCTCGCCACAAAAACAAGGATAATTCCTGTATTCTTCAGTGAACTCTATACTTTTCTCATTACACCAGTTGATCACACTTCCACATACAGATAACCTATGAAAAAATATTCGACAAACTAGTCGAACTGCACCGAAACTATACAAATATAGGCCTACGCAATGAAATCAGCAGATCCTATGCAACACCTGAACTCAGCTGGTGAAGAAGCAGGTGGTTGCAATTAATATCTCCCGGTCCCAGAGCGGGAGACTCGCGCATACTTTCCCGAGGCTTGTGCGCACACATTTTACTCCTGCCTCTCGCCTTGCGCATGTCTACCTAAAGCCGCGTTTCCACTATTGCAACTGCGCTGGAATAATGAGAGGCACACAACAGTTTCCACTTAAAACGTCGTTTCCACTTTTACAACTGCGCAGGAATAACGAGAGGCAAACAACAGTTGCCAGTTAGGCAGATATGCGCAAGGTGAGATTCAGGAATAAACTGTGTGCGCCCAATCCTTGGACAAGTATGCGCGAGTCTCCCGCTCTGGGACCGGGAGGCACTGGCAACTATCTGCTTCTTCACCACCTGATTTCAGGTCTTCAGTAGGAGCTACTGTTTTCATTCCAAACATTAGTATAGGTTCGGTGCATTCGACTATTTTGTCGAGTATTTTTTCATAGCTTATCTGTATATGAGAGTGTGACGAACTGGTCTAATGAGAAAAGCGTAGAGTTTACTGAAGAATACAGGTATTATCCTTGTCTTTGGCGAGTCTCAGATCCGAATTACAAGGACCGTCAGAAAATGGGGGATGCCCATCAATTTTTAGCAGAAAAGTATGAACTGGGATTTAGAAAAGCAGTCAACAACAAAATTAAATGTTTCAAATACTACTTTCAACACTATATCACTTCGGAATATAAAGTATACACGAGATGAGTAAAAAGTATAGAGCTTTCTTTATTTCTAATTTTATGAAGAAAATATTTATACAAAAGTTGTAGAGTATCAAAGAAGGAATATTTTGAATATATTTTCAAATACTATGCGTTTCATTTATAAAGGATGTACCAATGAGTCTGTTTTTTATATGATACCTTGTACTCATTTTCCCATTTTCGGATTCTTCGGGTTTCAGTATGTACAGAGTCTTTTTTTTGCCGTTCATAAACTATTGTTTTGTAAAAATTACCTCTTTTGATGACAACGTATGTGCACTGAACAAAGGGTAATTTTAATGCTTCAGTACATCAATTTGAGGAGGCTTTGGATTAAACAGTTGCAGACGAAAGCTAATAGAAACAAAAGAGGTAATTTTTACAAAACAATAGTTTATAAATGGCAAAAAAAGAAGATTTTGTACGTACTGAAACCTGAAGAATCCAAAAATGGGGAAATAAGTACATGTGCCATTAAAAAAACAGTATAGTATTTGAGAATATGTTTAAAATATACCTTCTTTGATACTCCACAACTTTTATATACATAGTTCCTTCATAAAATTAGAAATAAGAAAGTTATAAGCTTTGTTCCACACTTTCCACTTATCCTGTATATGCTTTCACTTGTTAATTAAGCAGGTTACCTTGTTACAAGTTTCAGCCTGTTGTAGGCTATCCTCAGAACTGGGTGGTCTTCTCTTTTTCTGATTGCGTTTTCTGTGGAGGTGTGTTTGTGTAGTGTAATGTGGAATCAAAAAGTGTGTTCTAAAATTGAATTGTGTCTTGAGGATTTGACGCGGGTTTGTTTTTGTGTGTCTGTATATTTCATATTCTTCTGGTGTGTTTAGTTTTCGGTTGGAAATGCAGAATTACTATGTCTGTGTTTATGTTGCTGTAGGTGTGGTTGTCGTTTGTGATGTGTTCTGCGCATGTGGAAGTGTTCTGTGACTTGGTTATGGCAGTGATGTGATCTTTATAACGTGTTTGAAATGATCAGCCTGTCTGTTCAATGTAGGAGTTCTTACAAGTATTGCATTTGAGTTTGTATACACTTGTATGGTTTTTAATTTATTTACTTATTTACGTATTTATTTATGAATGTATTTATTATTTATTTAGTCACTTACTCAATTATTTATTTATTTATGTATTTACTTGTGTATTTATTTATTCACGTATTTATTTATTCATATATATATATATATATATATATATATATATATATATATATATATATATATTACATTACGTATTTATTTGATCACTTATTAATTTGTTTATTTATTCAATTCTTTATTTAAGTATTTATTTACTCACAAATTTATTCGCTTGTATATTTATTATTTATTTATTTAATCACATTTATTTATTTAATTATTTATTTATTTACCTATTTACTCACCCAATTATTCATTCTCTTACTTATTCATTCACTTATTCACTCATTAATTTTTAATTTTATTTGAAGCAAATACAGAGATAGGTTTGGAAGTAAATCTCGCGAAAAGACAATGAATATTATTTTGTCTCGTGACCAGAAGATTCTACGAAATATAAATATAAAAATTGAAATGTATCCTTCGTAAAGGTTGAAAAATTCAAATATCTTGGGGCAAGAGTAACAAATATAAATGACACTCGGGAGGAAATTAAACGCAGAATAAATATTGGAAATGTCTGTAATTATTTGGTTGAGAAGGTTTTCTCATTCAGTTGGATTTCAAAAAGCTGAAAGTTACAACTTTAAAAATTGTTTATTATCGGTTGTTCTGTATGGTTGTGAAACTTGGACTCTTACTTTGAGAGAGGAACAGAGGTTAAGAGTGTTTGAGAATAAGGTGCTTAGGAAAATAATTGGGACTAAGAGGGATGATGTTACAGGAGAATGGAGAAAGTTACACAACGCAGAACTGCACGCATTGTATTCTTCACCTGACATAATTAGGAACATTAAATCCAGACATTTGAGATGGACAAGGCATGTAGCACATATGGGCTAATCGAGAAATGCATATAGAGTGTTAGTTGGGAGACTGGAGGAAAGAAGATCTTTGGAGAGGTCGAGATGTAGATAGAAAGATAATATTAAAATGGATTTGAAGTAGATGAGATATGATTGTAAAGACTGGATTAATCTTGCTCAGGATAGGGACCGATGCGGGTTTATGTGAGGGCGGCAATGAACCTACGGGTTCCTTAAAACCATAAGTAAGTAAGTATGTAATGGATCATTCGCTCTCCTGTCGCTACAGTTACTTATTATACTCCGTTACGAAAATCCAATTCATCATAAATAATTTTAACTAGATAATTATTGGGCTCCTTCTGAAAAAAAGAGCTTAATTGTAGGAAAAAGACTTTTATTTTATTGTCTACTTTATTTTTGTTTATTGGTATGTTTCACAATATATTAATTTCGTAACATAATAATTAAAAAATCTTACTTTTATATGAGTTTAGAGAGCCTTGACAATCGGAAAAACTTATTTTATATTGTGAAACAGTAGGCCCTGAAAACTTGAAAATGAATCTTAAATTTGGAACGCCATCACCAGTGGCTGAAAACCTTACACACATGGCCAGTCTGGTAACTGCTGAAAATGCTTCACGGAAAAAAAATTCTTTCTGGTCCAATCAATTCTAATTTAATTTCAAAATCCTTACATCCGCGTAAATTTAAAAAAGTGATTTTTCGGTCAGCTCACTTCCTCAATCTTGATTCTATGTAGTTTCATCCCTTCCGTTGTGATATTTGCTTATCCAAAATTAATATGTGCGCAAATAGAAACGAGATTTGCGCAAGAGAATCTGCAGTTTTAACTGGCAGCTGTTGTTTGCCTCTCATTATTCCTGCGCAGTTGCAATAGTGGAAACGTGGCTTAACTGGCAACTGTTTGCCTCTCGTTGTTCCTGCACAGTTGCAAATGTTTTAACTGGCAACTGTTGTTTACCTCTGTTATTTCTGCGCAGGAATAATTAGAAACAAACAACAGTGGCAGTTAAAACTCCAGCTTCCCTTGCGCATATGTTGTTTCCATTTGCGCACATATTTCTGCGATTTTGGATCCAGTCTGAAGAGCAATGTCAACGCTTGATAATGTACACTTAACGGCAGAAAGAATGGGCCTACTCTTGGTCGATAGAAATGCTAGGTTCTATCGTGCGATTCACTCGTGTAACACACTCCACTTCAAGGCATTGTTGTGGTGTCTCTTCATTGAAAGTCGTCCAGCTACAATAAAGTCATCCTTGTGGACTGTATGTAAGATGTCTTATATTCGTACGCGAAGTTGTGAGTTAGCCTCCAGCTATGGTAAAACTATGTTTTTTTTTAATTAATTTATTAGTTAATGTGAAATGGCATTTGATCATGAACTACGTTATGCTTGCATTGTAAAAATATTATTGCTCATCACCTGTGGGCTATTAATAGGCGAGACCTGGACTGTAGAAACAAAAATACTTGTTTCACAACCTAAAAACCGGACGCATATCAAGCATAAATAAATAATTACATAAACAAGCAATTTGGTAATATATTAACAAAAAAAGGCCTATGGTGGAGACTAGTATCTCGTCCACAAATTACCTGAGTCAACAACTGCCTAAATTCATGGTCACCTCATCCCACACATCTAGAACTGTGTCCCACAATTCGTCAGTTGTCCGAACGGGTGGTTGTTCTGCCCAATTAGAGCGTAGGATCCGTTTGACTGTAGCCCACAAATTTTCAATCGGATCCATATCTGGTGATTCTGGAGACCAGTCGACCAGGTCGACATCAGGCCTCCTCGTAAACTATCTTTGAATCCGGTTGGCGATATGTACCGGGTGATTATCCTGCTGTAAGGAAAGTGTTCCTTCTGAACATCAATGTCGGGCGGAAGGGATCATTAGACATTTGCCTAAATGTGTTCGTAGACTTCTACTGTAAACCGACCCTGAAGTCTTGCCCCATCGTATGACATCCACCCCAACACGCGACTCTCACGCGACCCGACCTGTTAAGTCGTCTCACAAAACGTTCTTCATATCGGTGGCCATCCATACAATAAACTAGGGCAGGAGCATCGTTGCTACTGGAGACAATTACCTCGACGGAGAAAATGACATTTCTCCAATCGAAGTTCTGTTGAAGAGTAGCATACGCTAGACGGTCCACGGCATGCTTCATCGTCAAATGTTCTCTCCTCACAGCTCGACGACACCGTATGCTACTATCTCCAAAACGTCTCCTCACAGTGTGTGGAGAACCTGAAAAGTTGGACGCCATCTTGAGTTGAGAGGCAGTTCTAAAGAGGTGGTTCTCAACTTCTCTCAATAACATGGCGTCTTCTTCCCTTGTAGAGATGCGCGGCCGACCAGGAATGGAACGATTCACAACTTCGCCATTCTCAATAAAAAATTTAGCCCACCGCTTAGCAGTTGGCAATGGGACTCCATTTTCTCTGACCGCCATCGACGCAGAACCAGGCCAATGACTTGTTGACGGAGTTGTTGTCTCTCTGTCATCTTCAAGCCTAATGACCAGACAGAACGTTTTATTAACAGACAGGACTATTGCTTGAAAGAGAGTGGGAGGTTTATTATTTATTAAAGTTTGGGTATATTCAAAGAGATGTCGCCACATAAATATAGCTTTGTGAGACGTATATGGTGGCAAATTTGTAATTATAAAAAGAAGATTGTGGGAGATTCGTACCTTGAGCTAATACTATTAACTACTTCAAAAAACCAATGCAGTAATGACTTACGCTACTGAGATTGTTAATATCGTTTCGGCATAATAAACGAGTTTTCCTGTTCATATTCACTTCGTTTGATTTTGTATTTATCAATTTTATTATTATTTTACTCTTCAGAGACCTGACGTATCTAGAATTAATCCTCCAATCGATTTTATAACGTATTTTAGCCTCTTAAAAAAATACAACAAAATTTAAATTCTTTAATTGTGTTACTTGTGAACTACGGCTTTGACGAGGCGAGCATGCGCAAATTTTATGTATATGGAACTTAGAAATTGTTGGCGGCCCATTCTTTTTGCCGTTAAGTGTACGTACCTAACACTGCAGCTTTTTGATTATTGTTACTGATCAACCACAACGGAAGCGAAGAAAAAGACCTTCATTTTGGGTGAGCAAATATCTCAACAGAAGGGATGAAACTAGAGTAATGATTGAGGAAGTAAAACTGGCCGAAAAAAACACTTTTAATAAATTTACCCTGTTGTCAAGATCAGGTTTTGAAATGATATTACAATTGATTGGACCAGAAACAAGATTCCTTCACTCCCCGTGAAGCAGTTTCAGCAGCTACCACACTGGCCATATGTTTAAGGTTTTGAGCCACTGGTGACAGCTTTCCAAATTTAAGATTCGGTTTCAAATTGTCAGTTTCTGCTATTTAAATTTATAAAAGAAGTTTTCCCAACGATTGTGAAGGCTCTCTAAACTCACGTAAAATTAAGATTTTTTTAAATAGGCCTATTTTTATTACTAATGAAATTTATTAATGAAACATACCAATAAACAAAAATAAATAAAACAATAAAATATTTTTTTCTCCATTCAAGCTCTCTTTTTTCAGTAGCCCAATAATTATCTGGTTTAAATTATTTATGATTAATTGGATTATCGGTACAAAGTATAATCCGTAAAGGTAGAGACAAGAGGGCAAATAAACCATTAATTAATTACTTATAGCTTTAAGGAACCCGGAGGTTCATCGCCGCCCTCACATGAGATCGCCACAGGGTCCTATCCTGCCCAAAATTAATTCAGTCCCTACCATCATATCTCACCTTCCTCAAATCCATTTTAATATTATTCTTCCATCCATTTCGCGGTTTCTCCAAAGGCCTTTTTCCCTCCGGCCTCCCACCTAACGTTCTATATGCATTTCTGGATTCCTCCATACGTGCTACATGCCCTGCTCATCTCAATCATTTGGGTTTAATGTTCCTAATTATGTCAAGTGAAGAATATAATGCGTGCAGTTCTGCGCTATGTAATCTTCTCCATTCACCTGTAATTTCATCCCTCTTAGTCCCAAATATTTTCCTAGCCACCTTATTCTCAAACACCCTTAACATCTGTTTCTCTCTCAAAGTGAGAGGCCAAGTTTCACAACCATACAGAACAATCGGCAATATAACTATTTTATAAATTCTAACTTTCAGCTTTTTTGAGATCAGACTGGATGACAAAAGCTTCTCAACCGAATAATAACAGGTATTTCCCTAATTATTCTGCATTTCATTTCGCCCCGAGTGTCATTTTATATTTGTTACTGTTACTCCAAGATATAAGAATTTTTCCACCGCTTCAAAGGATATACTGTATTTCCAATATTTATATTTCCATTTCGTACTATGTTCTGGTAACGAGACATAATCATATACTTAGTCTTTTCGGGATTTACTTCAAAACTTTTATCTTTACTTCCTTCAAGTAAAATTCCCGTGTTTTCTCTAATAGTTTGTGGATTTTCTTCTATCATATTTACGTCATCCGCACAGACATGCAGCTGATGAACCCTTTCAATTCCAAACCCTCTCTGTTTTCCTGGAATTTCCTAATGGCATATTTTAGAGTAAATTTAAAAAGTAAAGATGATAGTGCATCTCATTGCTTTAGTCCGCAGTGAATTGGAAGAGCATCCAACAGAAACTGGCCTCTACGATCTCTCCTCTACGTTTCACTGAGACACATTTTAATTAGGCTAATCGAACTAGTTTCTTAGGAATACCAAATTCAATAAGAATGTTACATAAAATTTCTCTCTTAACTGGGTCATAAGCCCTTTTTTTAAATCCACGAATAACTGATGTACTGTGCTCTTTTACTCCCATTTTTTCTCCAATATCTGTCGATTACGAAAAATCTGATCAATAGTCGATCTGTTACACCTAAGACCGCAATGATGATCCCCAATGATTTCAGTTACATATGGAGTTAATGTTCTCAAGAGAATATTGCACAAAATTTTGTACGACGTCAAAAAAAGTGATATTTCTCGAAAGTTACTATAGTTAACTATTAATTATTTTTATTTAATTATTATGTTTTATTTTCACCATTATTATTTTCAAATCTGCATCATTAATAGGCCTACAGCTTTTTCATTAATACAGGTTTATTCTGAACCAACGAATGCGAGGTGAGAGGCCCAAACCACGGTTTAAAAGCTCAAGTTTGTATTACTATACTTTGTTTCATAATGTCTGACAGGAGAAGTAAACATTTCCGGTAGAGGAGGAGAGAAGTTTAATCTAACTGCTATTCAATCAATGGAAAATGTCTCAGTCTATGCTTGTCATGAAGTTGGGAGGGAGTAGAACGCTTCAGACAGCCCAACTTGAAGACAAGCGTGGAATGAGACCTGTGCCATTGATTGGATAGCAATTATACTTCTCTCCTTCTCTGCCGGCAATGCTTACATCTCCTATGAGACATTATGAAACGAAGTATAGGCCTAGGTCCCGGAGTTGACATGGTGAGGGAATCGACTAGTGAAGGAGTACCATTAGAGCCTGAGCAGACAGATTCTTTGTTATAGGCATCTTGTAACTCGGATAGGGATTGGTAGCTATAATTACTTCAGGGCATTGGTGTGAATTACTTTTTCTGTTTGCTTTTATTTAAATTTCGTTTTTTATAATTTCATTACAATGTATTTGTTGTATCTTTCCTTACGCGGTTTCCCCTGTTAACTACTCGTATTAATTGAGTTACTTATGTTGTATTCCAAACTGTACATATTATATTGTCATTAAAAAAATAAATTTTAATTTTATTTAACGACGCTCGCAACTGCTGAGATTATATCAGCAATGCCGGTGTGCCGGAATTTTGTCCCGCAGGAGTTCTTTTACATGTCAGTAAATCTACTGACATGAGCCTGTCGCATTTAAACACACTGAATTGCCATCGACCTGGGCCGCGATCAAACCCGAAACCTCGAACACAGAAGGGCAACGCTATACCGACTACTCTACGCAGGTTGACTATTATATTTTATTGTTTTGCATTATGGCATTATTTCAATTTTGTATAATTTCAATTTTGTTCTTATTTGTAACATGTTAGTATGGTAGACTGTATAGTTATTGACACTTTTACAATTATCGACATTTTTCCAGTCTTGTGTACATAATAAGGTTCCTACTACAAAGAGAAAGAAGTACTTTCATTATCTGGTGGTACATTTCAATCCTAAAACAACACTGGTAATTCGTTTTAAATAGTTCGTTGCATTGTCGAATAATTCTCAACTTTCATAGGGCGTGTAAAAATGAGTGCATATTTTAAATATTTTCTTAGCATTTACATTTATTCTTTGTGTGCCTGCGTACATATTAGTATCAGGTAAGACATAATTTCAATTAGTATTATGATAATGAAACTACCTAATATATTAAAACTATTTCTACCAGTTTTATTAACTATATTATGATGATGTATTCTCAGTGACAATAACTAGAACCTTATATCTATTAAACTCAGCCACTGACACCCTATGTCAACAACTGTATTTTTGAGAAATTTATTTACAGCTAGAATTTTAACGGAATTTTATAGATATTGCCATAATGAAACCATAATACGGATTTTAGAAGTGCTAATTTCACTTACGTCAGTTGAGTGAACTCTGTTCTGAATTAAAAATAATTCTGATTGCTGTGTACCCAAATTCTACGAGAATCATACAGCCAGCAGATGTATCTGCTTTCTTTCCCCTTAAGTGTGGATGGAAGGGCATAATAAAGGGTATAATAAATAGAATTGCAACAGATATTACTAAGGCAATTACTCCTCGTAATTGATTAGGAATTGATCGTAAAATGGCATACGCGAATAGAAATATCATTCTGGTTGAATATGAACTGGAGTAACTAATGGATTTGCTGGGGTGAAGTTATCTGGATCTCCTAGAATGTAGGGTTGCTTTAGTGATCATACTACCAGTAAATTTACTATAAAATATGCAATTAGGAAATTCCAGGAAAACAGAGAGGGTTTGGAATTGAAAACTATGAACATGTAGTGATGTTCCTCATTTTAAACTTCATAATACTGATATGTGTAGATCTTGTCTCAAAGGTTCGACTTGGGCGGTGAATTCCATCTAAAAAATGTATTATAGAATGTAGCGTCTTACAGTTATTGTCACTGGGTGTCAATAACTGTGTGTTGTGTGTCAACATCTATCTTATTCTTATTCACGCCTAGGCCTAATATGAATAAACAAAAACATCGGTACTCTTCTGAAGCATTGGAGACTGCTATAGACGCTGACTCAACTGATATGCGAGATGAGTTCATGCCCATCTACAGCGTCAGTGAAGTTATGGTTTTACAGTGCAGTGAACAGTTCCGATCAGTGATAATTTATAGCGTCAATGAAATGTGTTATAGAGTGTCAGTGAAATGTGTTACAGAGTGTCAGTGAAATGTGTGCTAAAGTGTCAGTGAAATTCGTCATAGTGCCACTACAGGGAGTGAGATGAGAGTAAAGTGAAAGACTATTGAAACTTATGTAGGGCCTACACATAATTATGTAGGTACTTTATTTATGCTTTATCATTATTGTGTTAAATTGTATTGTGTATAAAATTGTATATGTATTGTGTATAAAATTGTATATGTATTGTAAAATTGTATTGTATACTGTAAATTTTATTGTGTATTGTTTATATTGTGTATACCACTGCCACTGGGTGCTTGCCCACTTGCAGTGTAAATAAATACATACATACATACAAAAAAAGACAAGCATTGACCAAGAAATTCTTTGCTGCAATCCTGGAAAAAGTGGTAAAGACACAAATAAAGGCTGAAACATTGCAGAAAGGTTTCAGAGCTTGTGGTCTATATCCTTGGGATAGCAATGCTATAGATTATTCAAAATCTTTGGGTGGCAGCCATAAAATAAAAGCCAAATGAAATGATTTACCTAGTAGAGATACCATTGAACAGAGAACATCCAACTCTGTTCTCACATATAACAGATTTAAGGAAATTATTGGTTAACATTTTCTTTCAAAATTTGAGTCTGTAGACAGAAACAACAAGATCTGTACTTGGGAGAATGAAGAGTCTAAAATGTTGTTTACAATATGGATGGAACTAGTATCTTCCCATGAAAGTCCGACTGAAATGTTGGAAACACAATTACCAACAGAGAATGATGGGAACAAAGAGATTTGACTCAAGAGGAAGATAATATTTCTGTACTCGAAGAGGAAAAGTACATTTCTGATGAAAATCAATCAATAGGTGAATCAAAATCAATTCATAGATGTGTAAATGATAACCCGGCTTTTTTTGATAATAGTCTACCAATACAAAATAAGCAGGGTAAATCACCACTGTCAGATATTCTTGTATGGCCAAATACCCCTAAGAGGAAGGCGAAAAGAAATATTGAAAGAATGCCTTTTGTACTGACTTCAGATAAATGGCAGGAGTTACACAATGAGGAAGAAAAGAAGAAGCTTACATTAGAAAAAGAGAAATTGGAAAGGAAGGGAAAAAGAGAAGAAAAGAAAGAAGAAAAAACAAAAAATAAATAAGTAAAGCAGTCCGAAAAGAGAACAAAGGTTTACAGAAATAAAACGTAAAGAAGACTGTAACTGAAAATCGGGTAGAAGAAAGTAAAAACTACAACGAAATTTCAGAATTTGACAAGCCAAAATGATATTGCATTCAATATTTCAGAGAAAAAGCAAAGACCCACTTTAGATGGACTATGTTTTAAATGTGCAGCAAATGTAAAGAATTATGGAAGAGAGTGTGACTTCTGTGAAAAATTGTTTCATGACAAATGTTTCTCAAATCTCCCTTCAACGTCAAATTCCGACAGAAGTAGTCACTATTGTGACCATTGTAAAACATTTATGGATGAAATTCTACATGATCGTATGTAGGATTCCATGTTCATTTCTCATAACCAGTTGCTGACCTTTATGTGGATAGACTACATAATTTATTACGTACTGTAAGTGTAATGTAATCTAAATATCCTTCATTTCATTTTGTGTAAAAATGGACTTAAAAACAGCTAGGCTAGGCCTGAATGTAAATAAAATACTTTTAGGTCAACAACTGTATCAAAGGTGTCAATATCTATCTAATAAGTGTCAATAATTATACTCTTTTGTATTTTTTTATTTATTAATCAATTTATGACCATTAAAGTGTATTTGAAAATATCTGTCTCACCCAAGATAACATAGGAGTTCTTTAGAACTAGTAACAAAATGTAAAACACCTTAGTTACTGAAAATAAAGAATTGCAGGAGAAAAATGTAAATAAAAGTGCTTAATGTGTCAATAACTAT
Organism: Periplaneta americana; assembly: GCF_040183065.1. NCBI lineage: Eukaryota > Metazoa > Arthropoda > Insecta > Blattodea > Blattidae > Periplaneta > Periplaneta americana. The sequence goes on along the minus strand of NC_091122.1, from coordinate 78,456,511 downwards.
ACAGTCTACCCTATTTTATATATATATATATATATATATATATATATATATATATAAATTTCAATGAGTAAATGAGTGAATGAATGAATAAATAAGTGAATAAAAATATAAATAAGTGAATAAATTAATAACTAAATAAATGAATGAAGAAATAAATTAGTGAACAAGTAAATAAGTGAATAAATAATTAATTTAATAAATGCATAAGTGTATAAATGAATAAGTGAATAAATAAATGAGTCAGTGAATAAATAAATAAGTGAGTGAATAAGTAAATGAGTAAGTGAATAAGTAAATTCGTGAGTGAATAAGTGTATAAATAGGTTAGTGAACAAGTAAATGAATGAATCTGTAAGTGACTGAATAAGTGAGTGAACAAGTAAGTGGAAAATAAATAAATAAATAAACAAATAAATAAATAAATAAATAAATAGGTGATTAAACAAATAAATAAGCTATTAAATAAATAATAGAATAAATGAACTAATAAGTAAATGATTAAGTGATAAAGTAAATAATAGGCGATTAAATAATTGAATAAACGAATGAATTAATGAATAAATAAATAATTAATGAATTAAGCGATAAAATAATAGAATAAATGAATGAATAAATAATTAATAAATGGATAGATAGATGAATAAATACATAAGTAAGTAAATAAATAAATGGGATTAATTAAATAAGCTGATTAATATGTGAACAAATAAAATGAATAGATAAATAAATAAGTGAATGAATAAATAAATAAATAACTAAATAAATAAATAAATAAATAAATAAATAAATAAATAAATAAATAAATAAATAAATGAGTAAATGAATAGCTAAATAACTAAATAAATAAATACGTAAATGAATACGTCAAATAATTAATGAATAAATATGCGAATAATTAAGTAAATAAATAAGCGAATAAATAAATAAATAAATAAATAAATAAATAAATTAATTAATTAATTAATAACTGAATACGTAAATAAGTAAATAAATTAATTAATTCGGTTTTCTTCGCTTCTGCGTGAAGCCTACGAAAGTAGGATTTGAAACTTTTAATTTTGTTGTTGCTGCTTTTCTAATTCCCATCTCACTCTTCTCTGCTGAAAATTAATGGGCATCTCCCCTTTCCTGACGGTCCTTATAATTCGGTTCTGAGGCTCGCCAAAGACAAGAATAATTCCTGTATTCTTCAGTGAACTCTACGCTTTTCTCATTAGACCGGTTCATCATACTCCCACACACAGATAACCTATAATAATATTCGATAAACTAGTCGAACTGCACCGGAAATATAGGCCTACAAACATTCGCAATGAAAACAGCAGCTCCTACGCAAGACTTGAAATGGGCTTAGAAAGCATATTGTGATGATTCAGACTGTCAATGTTTAAACCCCACCACAACGTAATATCCTTCCGCGTAAGCTTTCTACGCGAGCACAATACAACGCTCGCGTCACATTAGTCGGTGAATCCAGTCCAACAAGGTCGTCTCATGCCTCGTAAGTATGTTCATATAATTGGTATACTTCCACATTTCAAAACTTACATATTTTGATATTAATGTTTCCATTACAGATAAATACTACTTCACATCGCAATGAAATATCACAAGTGCTTGTGCAATATACACGTTTAAAACGTGAGTACATTTGATAACTCAATTTGACCACATTCTCACGTTTGAAGTTTTCCCCTTTTTATTTTATAATATATATTTCAGATGGAATTCACCGCCCAAGTCGAACCTTTGAGACAAGATCTACACATATCAGTATTATGAAGTTTAAAATGAGGAACATCACTACATGTTCATAGTTTTCATAATTTTATGTATCATTGGAATTCAATCACAGTTTTAATTTTACGCACATACGTCTGTACATTATTTTATACATATTAATTTTTAAACAGTTAATTTCATTAAATTATCATTGTATTTTACTACAGAGACTAAATGAGATATTATACACAGAGCCTGATGATGCCCGAAGGGCGAAAACGTTAGTAATCTGCATTGTACAGAACATAATGACTGCATATATGAATAAGTGTCATTAGATTTACTAATATTGATTTGTCATATGACTGAATAAACAAACAATTTTACATTGTATTATATTGTATTGAAATGAGCTGGTGAAGAAACAGGTAAATGCCAATGTCTCCCGGTCCCCGAACGGGAGACTGGCCTATACTTGCTCTAGGCTTGTGCGCACACATTTTGTCTGTGCCTTACGCTTTGTGCATATCTGTCTAACTGGCAACTGTCGTCTGCCTCTCGTTATTCCTGCGCAGTTTTAAAAGTGGAAACGCGGTTTTAGTCTGACGGTAGAGGCTGCCGTTGCCATGGACAAATGTAACATTTTAAAATTCTTTTGCAGTACGAAAAGTTACATTTGTTCGGATGAAATTTCTGCACATTTAAAGGACGAAACTAAAATTCTTTCAAACATTTATTATCATTAGGCTTGTAATATTGGAGGCCTATAGGGTGCGTTACAGTATTTTGAAGTTTAACTTACTATCCGTTCACCAGTCACTACTGTAGCATGCGTAAACAGTGTATCTGTTTAATAATAATGCCGAATGTTAAAGGTTCTCAGGCGCATATTCTTGCAGCGGAATTTGGTGAAGTACTGAAGATGTGAGTTGTTATGCTTTGTAATTGTACGGATCCTGAAGGAAAGGAGGAAACTCAGACTCACGAATAATAATTACTATGATAATTCTTCATCCGAATAAATGTGACATTTTAAAATTTCCTTGCAATACGAAAAGTTACATTTGTTAGGATCAAATTTCTGCACATTTGAAGGAAAAACTAGAAGTCTTTCAATCATTTATTATCATAATAAACTGCTATCTTAAATTGACTTAGTATATAATCGCTCATTAGATACAACAACGTCATATCTAAAAAATGACGATTTTTCAGGAGAGCAGTTTAAAGATTTCATTTCTCTATAACTATAGTAAAAAATGCATTTAAAATGTGACAGGAATATATTTGGGTGAAGAAACTTATTGTTTTTAATACAGGAACACAGAATTAATTTTTAAAAATGTGCACATTTTTAGAGCTATTTATTTACTAACATTACAACTTGTGACATTCTTGCTACAATAATTATCTTCATATAGTGACATAACTCAAAATGTGACATTGTCGTCAGTGAAAATAATACACTTAACAATTAAGTTTACGTCATAACGGAAAATACGCCATTCTTAACAGTGAAGAAAACTGCGTTCAACAATAATATGTTTGCGTCATAATGCAGTTATCTACTTAAAAATACGAGTACAGTAAGAAAATGAAAGGATAAGTAGATAACTTAAAGTGAGATCCTCATGTACAGTAGTATACAGGATTGAATTAAACATTTAAATGCTACTGAAAATGTAATCAAAACCACGTATAATGAAAAACTAAAGTATTTCCCTTGTTTTAACATATATCCCATTTATAATATCAATGAGTAAACTCTCTTTAAATCAATCTCGTAAACGTCGAGGAATAAACAAGAAACTAAACCCCGGACATAACTATGATCACTATCTTTCAATTAACGAATGGACTGCGTCACCTTCGTTCTGAATATGGCCTTTAACTAGGTATTTGTGAGTGATGGACTTGATGCCTAGGTACCACACGGGATACAAATAGAGCGCCAACATGAATGTATTCTTCTGCTGACCGACACAGTTGTATGAGTGAAACATAAAATCTGTATCACTTGTAGTAGCTTTCTTTTTTCAAATACAGATATACGCAAGTACCCAGTTCATTAACGCCTCGATGACCATTTGACTCATCCCAGACAAAACATTCACAGGAAACGGTTTTGAGATCATAGGTTGTAAAATTAAGCACATTTAACTTTGATGTGTAATAGAAAACGGAAGTGTCTCCTTTTGGTAATTGTATTACTGCCTGTAGATCATACACTGCCAAAATGCCTTCGAAATTCTCCTTGTCGTGTCTTTTTCAGCTCTTGACATTTCCTTTTCCTGTAAATGTTTATCGTATTTCGTTTTCAGCAGTTCCTTTTCACTCTCATTTGCATTTTCATAGGCAACACAAGTTACACACTTATCTTTCTTAGGATTAAAAAACGAAATATTGTACTCTTTCGTAAAGACTCGTTGAAATATCGAGTAGCTTGCATGTGGTTCCCTTTTCTGTTCACAAATGGCTTTGAAGTCCCTGTGTATGTCGGCAAGTGACTTACTGCCATCAATGAATTGTCTTGTTGTATGTGCCCGAGTATAATGGCTCTCTATTTTTGGAATCGATTCTATGTGCTGTCGAATGCCTTCACGTATACCTGGATCGAGAGTTCGATGTTTCCCTCTAAGGTCCGGTTGAATTACTGTGCCAGCTACCTTATTCCGTTTGTTTTGAACAGTCCGAATTGGACGGTCATTAATATCTAGAGTATTTTGGAAAAATACCTTACAGACTCTGATTTTCTGATTATTTTTTCTGAAATAGAAAGCATTATTATGTTGCCGTTGACTCCTCGTGCCCCCAACACGGGTATAACGATATCTTGGAACAATAGCCTGAATTGAATTGTTAATGTATTCCCTTTGCTTGTTAATATCCCCTAGGGACCAATATTTTGAAAATAACTGAACTCTCTCTTCATCTGTAAACTTGTTTGAACATTTAAGTTTGCACCTTTGTGTACAGGGTGGTTTAATTTTTTTTCTCTTATAATTTTATTTTTTGAATGCGTTTCATATGCTTGGCCACTATTTCTGGATTTTTTTCAGAATATTCAGTTTCCATTGGTCAACGTTCCGCTTGCGTTTTACTCCTTTTTTCACGGGACTTACCGTAATGGAGACATCTTGGGTACTTTGTTTCGAATTTTTCGACTCCAAAGAACTGTATAACTGTCCGTGTAACAACATAGAATTAGTTTTTTCCTGCATCCGAGTACGACTGTTATCCTCACTGCTACTACTACTCCCTACTTCTTCGTCACTTTTTGGTTCGTAAGTAACATCATCCAAAGAATCGTCAAAGACTTCAGAAGTTGTATCGTCAGATGATGACGAAGAATCAGATGACCTAACTCGTGTAGGATGAAGAACTGGACATTTGTGAACAAGAATTGTTTACAGTAGCCACATGAGGTGGAATGTTAGAAACCAGATCATCTGTAGAAAAAATACAAAAATAGAATTGTCGAATTATGATTCCACTATTATTCAATCGCCCCGATTTCAATTCCCGCAGCCCAATGTTCAATATGACTATGGGCTGGTTTGTTTTAATTAGTGGTAATATTATCTTAAAATATTATTGTAACTAAAGTCCGTATTCAACAACAATTTCCTAATAAACTCAACTTTGAAAAAATCATAATAATTTTAATACTAAAAAATTTACAAACCTAATCCCTCCGGCTGCATTTGCTTAGTAGGTTCATTTTCCACGACAACTGATTCCTGTTCTTCAGCCAAGGATTGACTCTGACTATCAGACGTATTATCAACAATTCGCCCGTTTTCTGCCATAACTAATGAAACTAACATTCTTCCTCGAGAAAACATTATAACCTACAAAAAAAAAAAAACAAACAAACAAACAAAATAAAATCAGTGGTGACTGAGTGAAGTAAAGTAACTTATATCAAAACTATGATAATACATTTCTGACAACCGTGACATAACTTCAAATAAATCAAGGTACTTTTACATCTTCTAACTACCCTTCACAACAATACTGACACAGTTCCATTTAATACATCATGGATAATCGAGATAAGCAAGGGTGTTTATTGACAATAACATCATAAGATGAAATAGTACACTTAGAAAATTGATTTTTCAGATCAATATTATCATATTTCAGAATAATACCTTCGCGAGTTAGATTAGTATATTTGCTGAACAGTGTCATAAATCTCAATAATGCGTTATTCATGTATAAATAATTACACTTACTTCTTTTAAGCATCGTCACATAACACAATAAGAAACTTTTGAATTTGAGAACAACACCATTCTTGCGCAGCGTCACTCGCACAACTGAAATAATACAGCATTGCTACTAACAAAGAAACGGAACTGCCATGGCACAAGAATGACACTACTGTTCTCTGGCGGCGAAGTAATCAAAATTCAGGTGTGACGTTCTTGCAGTTGAAAGAAAAATTTTTTTCTCTAAAAGGAAGCATAAACGAGCGAAATTGTCTTAAACATTTAATAATAATATGTTACACTGGTCAACAAACATTTTTTTGCCAATCATCTGAAAACTATTTTTGGATTAATATGTTGCACTGATTCCGAATATGATATCAGTTTTGCCAGATTGGCTCTATTTTTTTAGATATTTAGTATGTCACTGAACAATGCGAAAAATATAATGCTAAGGTGTAACCTATTCACAAATCACATGAAAAATAAATCAAATTTATTGCTTTAGACTAAGTACTGTACATGAAATGCCAAATATCAGTCAATTCAGTACAATAAAAATAATCCCAATTGACACCTAACAAATCGCCGCCTATTTGATTTTATTCTGTGTGGATCATCAAGGCAATCACGTTGAAGACTCCAGCAGTAGCCAGTCAGCCATCATATGCGCGTCCCACCTTCCCTGGTATCTTTCTTTAATCACCTTTATATCTTGGTGGAACCTCTCCCCTTGTTCCTCACTAAAAACACCAAGATTATGTGGAAACTGATGTAAGTAACTATGAACAAAGTGAACGTTTATATTAATTGTAACACTGAATTTTTTTAAGTTTGAAAGTATGTTTTGTACCATTTCTTCATAATTATCAGCTTTATAATAATAAATAATAATAATAATTTACTTATTTATGTAATCTGGCAGAGCTAAGGCCAGTAGGCCTTCTCTTCCGCCCAGCCAGACTCTAATTCTAATTGCATACAATTGGTTACATAGTTATTACATTAATATCTAGACAATAAGACAACATGAAAGTATGCTTTATGGTCACCGAGAAAGTTTTTAACAACCAAGGCAAAGCTGTTTTACTGGAAGATGCTTCAATATCAGTCATGGAATTTATGAAATTTTTATCCTTGATGAGTTGGCGAATTTTAGAGCCATTAAAGATCAAAACTTTTAGTTTTTCTATACTCAATCAATGAAATAATCTGGAAAAGTATTCGAAACAATCACTGCCTTCGTCTAGGGCTCTAATAAATTACTTCATAAGTTCCAACTTTATACAGAGCGGGGGAGAATGATTTTTCCGTATCAACCAGTGGTCCTTTAATGATGCTTGATGTACCTACAGTCATATTTTCCCTTGAAATCTATACTACTTTTTACCAGTGGTCTTATTTTTCCCTGCTATCCCACAAGCAGATGAAACAAGGGTACTTAGTGTACCCACTTTGCTGCCCAAGTAAGAAGTTCACAATCTTTAAATTGACACATATAGACCACTGGTACTCATGGAATCGAAGCTTCTACAAGAACATTTTTACATTTTCGTTTCCCCCCTATAAAATGTCTCCAATCTTGTAGTCGGTATTCAGGTACCCACACTTGGAGTAGGAGCCCAGGTATGTTACTATAGTATACTAATTCTTTATCTTGAATAAAATAAGGAAAAAGTGCTACCTCTCTTGTCCGAAAAAGTTATTTTAGATTCAGGCTTTAAACAGATCTTTTCTTTTAGTCTGGATGCTAAAAGTTCAGAGTTTTGCTTTGATAGACTTAGATCTCGAACTAAATCATTGATTTTTTCCTGGAACAACTGTAACTGTACATAAGTAATTCCTTCATATTCACTGCCATTGCTTACACCTGCACTATACCCCAAATCCTACGTATCTTCAAATTCAGACACTGGAAGGTCAGAAAGTGCAGTGATAACAGGTATAGGAACAACATCGCTGTGTGCTACAGGTCGCCTTGATGATTTCAAACCTGGATACTCCCATTTACGTATCTTGTAACGATCGAGACCTTTCATATTCACAGCACTAAAATAACATTCACTGTAGTGACTTCTTGGCTCCCTCCACACCACAGGCACACCAACTTTTTAAACCTTATTTTCCTCCATTTTTCCAATGGCGTAGACTTTCTACACGTTTTACAATCTATATGTGGTGCCCAAGACTTATCTTCGTCTCCGAGTTTCATTAAAAATATGCCAGCTATGCTTGTTTCACAAAATCTGTAATTTCTATGTTTCTCCTGACAATATTCGCCACAAATGTAGCAGAATACGTTAGGATTATTCAAGCAACCTCTTCGTGAAGAACTCATACTGATCTCAAAATTGAAAAGAAATAAAAAAAATAATATTACAAGTAATGGGTAATATATACTTATAATACTGTAAAGCAGGGGCGTATTTTGCGGACTACCGAGGCTACCGGCGGTAGCCCAAGGAAATTACGAAAGAAAAAGTTTATAATATAACATAATGTAATAATTTTGTATTACCGTATTAGTTTTACCACAGTAATTAAAATTAAAGTAATTGTTAGATTTATATGCGCTCTCTGCTCTCGAAAAGAAACAAGTTGTCAAGGCGGCATCACTGGAGAAACCGCTGCTGCGAAGGGTAGCCTGTCACCGTTCCGCTCACGTCGCACAACTGTCCGTCCCCACTCCCTTCAGTTTCTATCGTGCAGTGTAGGCGAGTGAGTTGCCGCTCTCGTGATCGGTTTCTTGGAAGGCGCGAAGCAACAATACGTTTAGTACGCTAGCTCATTAATGTGATTGTGTTCTTGCAGTGCAGTATTTTAAATTTGTGATTTGTTCGAGTGTCTAAGAGTTATATTAATTGTGAATTATTAAGTTTTTAATTTCCCAATTAAGTGATATTGTGAAAAATATGGCAGAACAAGTTTCTGGAGAGGTTTGTGTTGAAAATGACTGTGTAATAGAAGGTTTATTAAAAGTGCCTTTTAACCGTCGTACATACAACGAGAAAGATGAAATTGTGAAAATGGAAAGACCAACTCCTGAGTTAAATTTGTCCATGGACGTAAAAGAAAAACAGCGTGAGTACACACGCCATTTCACTTCAACATCATATGATAAGTGGAATTGGTTGTGTGGTAGTTCTAAACTGTCTAAACTATTTTGCTGGCCATGTTTGTTATTTAGCCGCGAAACTAATGTGTGGTCAAAAGAGGGGTTTTCTAATATGAACTCCCTTCGAACGGCAGTCCTAAAACACGACAAATAAAAAGCTCATATTTATGGTAGCATGAACTTTGCAAACTTTGGGAAGACAAGAATTGATTTACAGCTAGATAAGCAAAAAGCTCTACACATCAACCAACACAATGCTCTTGTGAAAAAAAAAATCGGGAGATTTTACTGCGTCTTATTAACGCAGTCTGCTTTGTAGGAAAACAAGAATTGGCTTTTCGGTGTCATAATGAGTGTGGAATCAGACAATAGAGGAAATTATATTGAATATTTAAGTTCCTTAAGTGAATTTGACCATTTACTGGCCAATCATCTTGAGAGTTCAATAGTATTCCGTGGTACTTCTCCCGCAATTCAGAATGACTTAATATTTGCTATAAGTGGGGTTATGATAAAGAACATAAAATCTGAAATGGAAGAAGCACCATTTGTGGCCATTGTTGTTGATGAAACAAGTGACTGCTCTAATCAGAGTCAATTGTCCACTGTTTTAAGATACGTCGACAGTACTGCCAATGTTCAAGAACGGTTTATAGGATTCACAAATGTCAGTTCGGACAAAACTGCTGCTGCTTTGTTTCAGCATGTGGAAGGTGTTACAGCAGAATACAATTTCGGCAATAAGTTAATTGCACAGACATACGATGGTGCTTCAGTTATGGCGGGAAATAATAATGGCTTGAAAACAAAAGTTCAAGAAAAATAACCTCAAGCACTATTTGTCCATTGTTACAGCCATGTTCTCAATTTAGTTTTGCAAGAAACTACTTCATCCATTCCAGAATGCCGCATTTTTTTCAAAACACTGTCGGGTTTAGCTGCATTTTTCTCATCATCTCCTAAAAGATCAGAAAACTCAAGGAATTTATGAACAAGAAACTCCCAAAAGTAGCACCAACTAGATTGAATTTTACATCGCGGCTTGTAAATACAGTAAAGGAATACAGAGAAAAACGGACTGCTTTCTTTAAAAATATCATTTGTAATGACTCTAAAGAAAACTGGAATGATGCTCTAATTGTGCAGGCTCAAGGATATTAGAATTTTTTTCACACAGTTTCAGAATATATTTCTTCTTGAAGTCTATGCTAGAGTGTTCGCACATACAGATGTGCTCTACAATATTCTTCAGACAAAAAGTCTAGACATAGCATACTACTTGCAATACTTGCAAGAGGTATCAAAGTTAAAAAAATACTATATCCGAGTTCAGACGTAGTGGGTTTCCGTCCATATGGAGTAATATGGAAAATGAAAATTCTTCAGCCAATACAATGGAACCACCATTAACGCAAAGAAAAGGAGATGATGAATTGAAATACAGGCAGCTGTACTACAGCATACTAGATCGTATGCACATGTAAATTACTGACAGATTTTCCGATTATGGAAAGCTTCAGTTCACACATCTTCTAGATTCTCAAAAATTTTCTGCTTATAGAGAAAACTTCCCGAATGAAGCACTAAACAAATTATTTCAGTCCTATAACAGTCACTTTGATCAAGTACATTTGAAAAATGAATTAAGCGTAATATATTCAGCAGAAGTCTTTGATTTTTCGAACAAACCTATCCATGAAATATTATCTGCCATATATGAAAACCAGCTGAACCAAGTTATTCCTGAAGTGCTTAAATTGGCAACATTAATTGTGACAATACCAGGTACGTCAGCATCGGTAGAAAGAACATTTTCTGCGTTGAAGAGAATAAAATCCTACTGTAGATCAACTCATACACAAGAACGTTTATCCGGCTTGGCACTGATGTCCATTGAAAAGTCATTTCTACAGAAACTTCGCAAGCGGCCCAACTGTAATTTCAATGACGAAGTCATCAAAGTATTTTCGTCCCAATCAAGACGTCTGGAATTCACATATAAATAGGTAAGGAATTTTATTATAGGGTTTTTAAAATATATTTTGTGTAATAATAGGGTCAGTGGTAGCCCAGACCCTTAAACCAGTATACGCCACTGCTGTAAAGACTTATTAAAGTAAATATTTGGATAACACTGGAACTTGAACACCTTGTATCTGAAAAACTAGAGCCAATCTGGAAAAACTACCGTCATTTATGGAATCAGCACCTCGATATTCTATAAATTCGATGATAAATTCTTGCCAACAGATTTTTTTTTGGGGTTGTGTTATGAATGTATATTTTTTTAATTGCTAAAACAAACATAACATCACTATAACAACTATGTCCATATCATATACACACATGTCCTTCCCTAAACTCATATACGTACACATATCGTTCTTCCTTTACACGTTAATCCTGTTTTTATTTTATTTTACTATCCGCTCCTTAGTAGCAGTATATCTACTATGGTTTTCCTATCCTTTGCATCCTCTGTACCTTCCCCTTGATAAGCATCCTCATTCAAATTATTATTTCCTCTTCACAATTTGAAGGAATCTATAACACTGAGGGACAATTTTTTTTTTTTTTTTTTTTTCATTTTATGTTGCCTGAGATTTTTCAACTGGTTCTATGTATTATTTCATCGCTGATTTTAAACCTGAAATCAGTTTTCCTATAAATGCTAGAGTTATAATGTAATTTAAAACTGTTTTATTTTGCAGAAAAAAAGACCCGATGTTATTTACACGGAGGATAGGGTGACAAAAACTGGTAAATCTAACCTAAACAAACACTAATTATGTTTTACAAGTATGTATAATTTTAATCCTATCTTCATAATTTTTAATGTAAAAAATTATGGTTAACGAAACATATATTTTTCAGTTTTTAAAATGAAATTATGGCTTCATGTTGATATGAATTTGCAAATAAGTACCGTACCTTCTGTTATGTATGTGGCTGCTAAACCCTTCCTACTTAAAGACGCAATCTAACATCACTTGTGACGGTCCCTATAAAAGCTATTTTGAAGTTCCATTTGGCGACCAAAACAAGAAATTTGCTCCGTATAGTGTGTATCATACATAATTGTTAGGAAATGCTTCGTGACTGGACAAAAGGAGAACGAATGACTATGCCTTTTGGGATTCCCATGGCTTAGTGAGATCCAAGGATCACTCACGTGACTGCTGTTTTTTGCCTGGGCAATGCGAAAGTTGTTTTCAATAAAAACCGGCATGCGATCTCCTATCCTAATATTCCTTCAGCAATGCGAAACATCCCTCACTCTGAGGAAATCCTGGTTCCAGATTTTAATGGTTTGCCTCTTCTGAAGATGAAGGAAGTGAACATGGTGATAAAGATCACGAAGTTTACGATAAGATGCATGAAGAAATTGTTATAGAAACCCATCCATGAAACTCTGGAAGCAAGCATGCCAAACACTGTGAATGAAGAAATCGTCAGCCAAGATGGGATCATATTTTCCTCACTTCTTATCAACATTGACTTGATGAAGCAGTTCATGGTATTGATATTGATGTTTTCAACATATAGTTTATGCTTTTTCTGGAGGTGTATTCTATGGACTTCTAATTCGTGTCTTTGTACGTGACGGTGAATTTGTCGGAAAGTTGAATAACAAGGAGAATACAATATGACTGTTTTTCGTAGCAGTTATAAAAAAGACAACATTCTTGGTACCGAACAATAAGGCGGAAAACTATGAGATTGTGTTTGAAAGAACGTTTTTGGCTCTCTGCGATCTAGGGCGCAACATGACAATAAAGATCCATTTCCTGAACAGTCACTCTTATGAATTCCAAGAGAACGTTGAACGTGTTAGTGATGAACAAGGGCAGCTCTCCCATTAGGACCTGAAGACGATAGAAGATCGTTTTCAAGGGCGATGGAACAAGAATATTTTGGCAGACTACTGTTGGGACATCAAACGAGATCGTTCAGAGCAAATTCACAAACGCAAGAGTACAAGCGCAAATTCTTGCCTAAATAGAACCTATTTGAACTTTTCATGCCATCCATATCCATTTTCTTGCATTACCTGCCGTATATATGGAGACATTCATGTTAGTTTCAAGGAAAGAGGTCGGAATTTATACTCAGATTTTGCTGTGTTAGACATAATGTTTAACACACCAAACAAGTTCTTTTATTTTGCCATATTTTTTAAATTTAAATGCATGTTGTGATGTATGTACAACTTTTTTTGTGAATACATGAAGAATATCTAAGCCAAGGTCGTATCCAAGTTAGCATCCAACTTTAAAATATTAAATTGCATTTTAATAGCTAACATTAAGGTAAAAAATTATAATTTTCTATTTCAAAAACCTATAGCTTACAGAGGAAACCTAGCTTCATATTTGAAATCAGCACACCCAAATTAGATTAGAACACATGTTGGTTTCAATGCAACAAAAATGTTGTTCACCAGTGATAAATACATCTTGTTTCTTCCTTCCTCCTGTCGGAATTAAATTAATACTCTTTTTCCTCAACTTCTTCTGTCTAACTTCTGCATTATCACCATCGATGGACCTGTTCCACAATATCGCCGCATTTTCCAAAGTCCACAATCCACACTTTTTCCCCTTTAATTAATTGAATCAACTATGATATTTTCTTTATATTAATACGAACTTCTCTGTTTAATATTTATTTAATATTAGGCTACCTTGGCTTGAGATGCATAGGATCTACTAGTAATTTTGTACGTGTCTGTCTTTCCATTAGTAGTTACGCCAGTGATGAACTGCTTCAGTGACCAATAATCCAATCTTAGTATCACTTTTCTTTATTATATTCTTAGCTATACTTACCACACTCGTGCAAAACCATCACCTTGAATGTGATGAGGAATGGAAGTTTCTGTTTTAAATCCATGGCTCTGTTGCAAATTTTCTAAATCACTTTAAAATATGTGTTCCATTATCCGTTCTCACTAGTTTAGGAATTCCAAATTTACAAAATATTGACTTAGACATTTAAATTGAAGGACACGATATTAACGAATTTTCCACAGACGTAACCTCTAGATAATGAAATAATAATCCGCTATTAATCAATATCACTATTCATCCCACTTAATGTGTTCCATTGCCAAAATTTACCAAAGCCTTTCAGGTATCGTAGCCATTATTAAAGGTTCTGGGTTATTCCTCCTAAATTCAAAACATTGTCTCTGTACATGTCAGATTTTGTTGCTAATACCTAAGTATATTCCTGGCCACAAAGTACAGCATTTTGCTTTCTCTATACACTTAGTTTCTCCAGAACGTCTTTCATGAATTGGGGAGTATTTTTAAGAAACGATATAAGTGCCCGGAAGCTTCATTTCGATTTTTAATTGAAAAAGTATTATGTACTGCTGCTAATACAGTAGAAAAAGATATAAGTCCCAAACATTCACAATTATTTGAAACATTTGTCCAAAAATTGCGCTTCAGATACAGAGTGAACCATAAGTAATGTTATGTTTTTACTTCAAGAAAAGCAGCTGAACATTAGCATCGGGTGGCTCATATTCTTGTGAGATAATGTTGAATATATGATGAGCCTGTTGAATGGCCTTCACGAAAGCCAAACTGAAAGTCCGGAATTCTTTCATTTAATATTGGAGCCGGAAGTATTTTCTTTTTATTTCTTCGATTCGTCTTGAATTATTCATAAAAATTTACCATGCCTAAAAGTCTAAGAAGTTCTGTGAAACTAATAGAAATTCTCATTTTTATAATATAGCTGAAATCATGTTCGGGTCTGGTTCGATACCATCAACCCCAATATTGTCTACCACAAATTTAATTCTGGAAACTCCTAACTCACATTTTTCCTCGTTTAGTATTATTTCTCGGGTTCTAAACGATTTAGAACTGTATACAGCCTCTTACTATGTTTTTGTAATGTCCATTCATAAATTAATAATTAATAGGTAATCCAGTAATACAATTATCCCATATACCCTTGTAGTTTTTCCGTTATTCTTCGGTGATATTCTGGTGCATTGATAATTCCCATTGGTAACAGTTTATAAAAATATTTTCCACATGGTGTTATGAAAGTAATGAGTTCTTGTGACAGAACCTCACATTACCATTAGATTTAGAAACAACCATCACGCCAGCAACCATACTGCTAATTTTATTATGTTTTAATTATTCCTTCTTTTTCAACATATATATATATATATATATATATATATATATATATATATAATCCTTTCTTACCTTTGCCTCTTAGAGAAAAAGCAATACGGTATAGAACATTAATTGCTTATTCCACGTCTTGCGTTAAGTAAATATGATAATATTATTCTTTCATTTTCTTTACACCTTAAAGTTATTTTACATATCATAAACCGGTTGTTCTTCCACAAAAAATCTATCTTTTTAAACAGTGATAATTTCCCAATGGCTGGTCATCTCCAACAATAGTTCTTGCCATTTAATTACATAAATAAATAATTTTCCTGAGATCTTTTGCCTTCATATATTATTTCCGCAGAACATTTCCCTATAACTTGTATTCTAAATGGACCATACAATCTGATAGCATTCCGATGTAACAGAATGTTATGAAATATTTTTTTAATGGCTCAAAAATAAAACAATATTACGTCGGCACCCGTGAAAATTTTCAATTTCACACTTTATGTAAACTACCGATTTACATTTTTCAAGGATTATAAGAACGTTTAAATGGCTGTAACTTCTGTAAATTCAAATTCAAATTTATTTACTTAATATACAAGGTTTAGATTACACTAGTCAATGCAGCCCGAAAAAGCAGAAGCTCGTGCTTGGGCGCAGTTCAATCTACTTATATAAAATTGAAGATTGTTAATTCAGCACAATAATATTTATATATGCCGGTAGTAATATACAGACCATGTAATGACGTATACAAATGTAGAAAATACCAAGTACACGAACATTAGATTACTATTTTAAACACATATAGCTTAAGGAAAGACAAAACAATTGAATAATTAATCTAATATTGTTTCCTCAATCTATGTGTGTTCAGTGTACTTAGTTCAGGGTAAGCTCTCCATTATATATTCTGGGTCCAAAATTTCTGCTGTGTTTTAATCCAGCAGTTGTGTGGCATTTGGGGATGTTGAAACTGTAGTTTTGTCTCGTATGGTATTGATGAGGATGAAATTAAGGCTAAATGTATTGTGATTTTTATGGAAGTAAATCAGCAAATAAATTTGTTCTAGACTTGAAACACTAAATTCCTGAAAAATTATTTTCGTTAGGTAATCAAAAGGTTTATATAGACAAATACTGATAATTCTTTTTTGGAGAAAATTTAAAAGCTGGAGAGTCGATTTTTCCATTCTTCCCCATCCTAATATACCATACTGAATTATTGATCGAAACAGAGCTAAGTACACAGTACGCAGAACATAAATAGGTAAATAAGAACGTAGAATGGAAAATTTTTGGATTGTTTTACGCAATCTGTTACACAGAAAGGAGATATGCTTGTCCCATTTTAAATGTTGGTCAATAATAATGCCTAAATATTTAACTTGTGGGAATGTACTCAAAGCGTTACATGAGGAAGCAGGTAGGTTACAATCATGTATTGTTATATTTCTATTATTATTTATTTTTAGTTGGTCAGGGCCATGTGATGTTAATGAAAATGGTATTAATTTTGTTTTAGAAACGTTCAAAGAAAGTGAGTGAGCATCCAGCCATTCTTTAATAATGTTAATACCACTGTTAGAATTTTGATAATTTTCATTCCAACTCGAACCCATAATATAACCACAGTATCATCAGCATAAGAATACAGAGTACCAGAATATTTCTCAATGTCAATTTTAAGCAAATCGTTGATATATATTAAAAACAAAACAGGACCTAAAATCGTTCCCTGAAGTACACCTATACCAATGTTATGTGATTCATTAAGGTGATAATTTATTTTAGTTGATTGAGTTCAGTTACTAAAGTAGGATTTAAATAATTTTAAAACCAATCCATTAATTCCCAATCTATTCATTTTATTAAAAAATACTGTATATTGTGATTGACTGTAGCTTATCGAAAGCTTTTTGTAAGTCTAGAAAAATTTCTAGACATTTATTTCCTACATCTAATTGTTGAATTATTTTTTAAGTAACTCCCATAATAGCATCATCAATGCACAGATTTTTCTAAAACTATATTTGTTATAATTTAGTAGTTTTTAAAATTGTATTAAGTGTTTTTATGTATTTTTCAAAAACTTTAGAGAAACTGGGTAATAGTGAAATGGGTCTGTAATTATTAAGATTATTTTTGTCACCCTAATAATTTATTTCCTCTAATTGTGATGTGATCTCCTCCTACATTTTACGACACACAACAGCGAAATGTTCTCTTGCACAACCATTATATCAGGCTTTCTCTAAATCTAGCTAGACGTTTTATTGAATTCTCATTTTCATAGTTAATCCACAATACTTACACTTTGATTTATAAATTTGAACTTCTTATTCTTCTCCAGTTGTCCAATACTGCAAATTTGGGCGAACAAGCGACTGTTGTGTTTTTACTCCCTTTGTCTGTTTCAGTCAAAAATAAAACTGGATCCATCTGTTTTACTTGTAATAAACGACCGTCTGAGATCACCACGATCACATATGAATTCGTCTTTGAGACTCACAAAATCACAATCTTATGAAAGCCTGAATAAATCTGTTATACAGCTATGAACTGCCTCTCCTTCGTGCTGATGCCATAAATCAAATTGAGCTCGTTCAAAAATAACACTTACCTTAGAAGAGGCAAAATTATTATAACAAATCACAACAACATGACATTTACGTTTGTACTGTATATGTCGTTTCAAGAATATGTCGTTCAGAATATTATGATTATTGCTTCATCCTACATGGTATAACTAGGGGATGAATGGCTTTTTATTCAGTGTATTAACTTTTCTAAATGTTTCCCATCTGCATATCAATATCTGACATTCGTCACGATCAGGCATGCTAACCGTTACTCGACAGCGGTGGACATCTTTGTTTTATTTGAATAAAATAAAATAGTAATAATTACATCCCTGAATTAAATCCTAAGACTTCACATCCAAAACAAATGTGTCTACTTGCAGTAATTTCTATCACAATTTGATGCTATAGTCACATCAATCTGAAGTCAGATTAGTGAAATATGTTACTAGTCAGCGAATTATTTAATAGAGGGGGACAGGAACTAGCCACCCGACTCCATTACTTTCTGGCTTAGTTGCTTCATATGTGATGCCTTATGAGGTTCAAATCTGTCTTCGGACAGTTGACTAAACAACTCACATCGTGCCTCATTGTTACAAAAATACATTTTTAATACCTCGTACTATTAGTATGTTACATACATAAATTATATAAACGGTATTATATGGCAAAAATTTGCTAGATGCATATAAAGAAATGGCAAACAAGAGAGGACAGTTTCATAATGTATGAACATTTCCAGATACCTACACACGATCGTTTGGGAGCCCAAAGTCAGCACGCAGATCTTCCATGATTTTACTAGAGGTTCCTGTAATTACGGATTGTTATAGAAAGTAGGACGTGGGTCATGTAAGAAGTTCGGAGCATTATAACATACTTCACTTTTTGTTCTGCACTCGTTCTCACTGGATTGATTACTTTTGGATGTTTGTTGCCTTAATTATTGCATCCTCTTTTGAGAATAGATGCACATTCCCCTGTTATTGAAATAGCTTCTTTCTACGGACAATTATTTAAATATTATCTGTTCCTCTTTGCTAGGGATTTGTATTTATTCTGATGTCTTGACTTCCAGTCATGAATGGTCCAATGTATGGGATAATCAAATATGTCTTGATCAATATTTTGGTTTCATTTTGAAATAAAGGTTTTCTGAAGTTTGATACGTTATATTGATTTGTTTCATTACATTGAAATACTGTTTGTCTTGATTCGTTATTATGTTTGCAAAGTAGTCCCATCCGCAAAATGAATTGGCAAATGGATCACTATATTATCTTGCTCTCTTATCCTTTAGTCATCGTGTTTCCTTGAGCTACATTTTTCTAGACCTGCATTCCTGTCTTCTATCAATATGTAACCTTTTAAGTTGTCCTCCTCCGTCGCAGTACGAACACTCACAAACACGTAGCTTACTGTCTACCACTATACTTGCAGAGGATCGAACTGTCTGCACTACCTTCACGCCGAGAGTAAGGAGGGAATTGGTCTCATGCCTCTCAACGACGCATGTTTTATGTCGAACTTTAAATAACTGGTTTCGCATGAAAAGTCTTCATGTACAGCTGTCAAAAGAAAAAGTGGCCGCTCTCCTGAAAAAAAATTCCCTTCGGGTATCTTCGCTACAATTCGGACACAGGCGATGTTACATGTTGTTGGACCATGTTGCCTGATATCTACAGTTATAATTGAAGTATACTGTGTGTTATTCGATAGCGTAATGGTAGCGTTCAGGCCTCTTATTCATGAGGTCCTGCGTTAAACTACAACCTCCTGCTTTTTATGTCCTTTTTTGTTCTGTTTTTGAGAGAGACAAACTAGACATAATGGCTCCTTTTCTCTTTTATGATTATTTTAGTAATTAACATCAGGTTCATTAATATATTATGCCATGACTTTATCACTATCATTATGATATTGTGGCTGCAAATGGAAAGAAAAAAGATTTTATTCTCAATAAAATATCTTTCGTGGCATAAACATAACAAATTTACTGGCGTCGGCCTTAAAACATTCAAACAATTAAGCGTTCAAAAAACAAAACAAAAAGCCACAATTCAATATTTAGTCTATCTTCCTCTTATCTCGATCATCTTGCAGTTGAGTAGGCATGGAATTGACTGGTCTTTGCAAATAGCGACTGTTCTTAGACACGATATTCCAGGCATTCTGAACATACATACATAAATGTTCTGTCCATGGGCAGGTCTTTCATTGCAAACCCAGCAATCTCCAATCTTTCCTATTTTCTGCCTTCCTCTTAGTCTCCGCATATGATCCACATATCCTAATGTCGTCTATTATTCTTTTCAACCAGAGACCCAACCAAATCCTTTTTCTCTTTCTAATCAGTTTCAGCATCATTCTTTCTTCACTCACTTTTTCAAACACAATTTTATTTCTTATTCTGTCTGTCCACTTCACACGCAACGTTCTTCTCCACATCCACATTTCAAATGCTTCAATTCGTTTCTCTTCATTTCGTCGTAATGCCCATGTTCCTTCCCCATACAATGCCACACTCCACACAAAGCATTTCACTAGTCTCTTCCTTAGTTCTTTTTCCAGAGGTCCGCAGAAGATCCTTCTTCTTCTATTAAAAGCTTCCTTTGTTCATGTTTGCAGTTTTCTTGGGAAGGATAGGCCTAAATGCGGTAACATCCCGTTGCTTTCCGCACACCAATATCTCTTTCGCATCTTATTAAATTCCAGGGGGCCCAAGCGTGGAGATAAGGAGAGTGGATTTCACTAATTGGGCCCTCCGGACTTCACCAAAGGTCACGGCTAGGGTTAAATATTAATTCTATCAGGATGCTTGACCCGATCAGAGACCGGGAAATCTCAATTAGCCTTTGCCCCCCGTATCCTGGACTAGCTTCTACGAATCATCAGAAAATCTTAGAGTGTGATTGGGCCAATTTTTCCGAAAATGTTTCCACACTTTTGCCCTCGTAGCTCAGCGGACGAACGTCGGAATTTAGATGTCAACGTCTCAGGTTCAATTCCTCGTTAGTCCTTTTCATTTTATTGTGGTTCAAGATAGTATAATGTAATAATACAAAAAGAAAAACTAATACTACTATTATGCAACTGGATTTTTCCAAACCTAATATGTCATTTATGTTATTTATATCGCTAAAGAACGATTACAATATAAATAACTTGAATATTATTTATACAGCATCACTAAAGAACGATAACACAATATAAATGATAAATATCGGTTTGTTTAATTAATATTTTGCGAAAGAACAATAACAATATAAATAACTGGAATATTGTTTTATAATGCTAATGAAGGAAAACAGAATATAAATGATAACTTGAATATTATTTATATCGTTAAAGAACGATAACAATATAAAAAACGTGAATATTATTCATATCGGAATTTCACAGATTTATTACAGATGTATTTTAGAAATTGTAGAAGAATAGTAATTAGTGACATTGTCCTACTTATTCTTCTTGGAGCCAAATTTGTAACTTTTAAAAGTGTGGTTACTATGTTGAAGTGTATGTGTTGTAACTGATGCTTGATTTGTTATGTATGTGAGTCAGTTATGGGATGCTTGATGTCGTCGCAATGTCGTAATTATAGTTTGATTGTGTTTGTGTGACTATTGTGTATTAATTTATGATGTATGGTACGGAAAGCTGCATATTTGTGTTATAGAAGTGTTACGTATGTGTGTTGTTAATGTTTTTGTATGTTTAAAATTGATACCTGATATTTGTTTTGCAATCGCAATGCCTAATTTACGGATTGTTTATGTTTTGTTTACATCGCGTAAGCTAATTTAATTGTCTTTTTCATTTCTCTTCATGCTTATCTTTTTTGTATATAAAACTATAGCCCTAACATACATATGTAAAATAGGGCTAAGCCCCATTGGAGATACAATAATAATTATTATTCATATCGTTATAAAACAATAACAGAATACAAATGATGACCTGAATTTTATTCATATCTCTAAAGAGCGATAACATAATATAAATAACGTGATATCCATAAAGAACGATAACTGGATATAAATGATAATTTGAATATCATTTACATCGCTAAAGAACGATTAAAAAATAAAATGAAAACTTGAAAAAGGCGCGAACCCACGACCTTTGAATCATTAAACAAGCACTTGACCGCTGGTCTAAGAGGCGCAGATATGGAACACTTTCATAGTTCCGGAACTCCTTGTACAAGCACATGCATCGTGTAACATCGCCGCGACCCGAAGTGGACTTTGAAAATATTGGCTGTTCACGAGTGCGGCCACTTTTTTTTTTTTGACAGCTGTACAAGCGAACATTTTCAATAATTTCCAGTGCAGTGAACATTAACATCATTACCAAGACCACAGCCAACTCATATAGATTTACATCTTATGACGTTAATTTTTTGCGCTTATTTTTCAAAACTTCAATTTTTAATTTAAGTTAGTAGTAGAAGAGAAAGCAACAAATATATTTTTTTCCGTTTTCTTCGTAGTTTTGGAGTTTCTTCATCCGATTCAATACTTGAGGAGTCATCTGGCATACTTCACTCTAGTATATTTAATACGTACAACCCAGTGCAAAAAATTCTGGAAGCTTTCAGTGCAGCTTATAATTATTGTGCCTTGAGTATATTCTAATTTGGATCAAGATCTATTTTTTTTTAATGTTTGTTAATCAACTCACTTGATGTTACGATTATATAATGACTTTCAGATGCTAGAATTTACATATCTTTGTATTCAATTTCTTGCTGAATTTACTTAAATATCTTTTCGATTTATGGTCTATTGATGTTATGATATCTATGACGAAGGGAGTACTTTTATATGTTGTTTAGGTGAATAATCTGGTTTACTTGCTGGAATAGTTTTATCTATAATAAATGAAGTTTGTAATATTTATTGTCTATTAAGAATCAAGGTTTATACTCGTGCTATATAAATATGTCGTTATGATTTATTTCAAATTTCCACTATTTCATAAATGCGTTATATTATGTAACGTACAATATTTCGTCACATAGCCACCGGCGTAGCTCGGTCGGTAAAGGCGCTTGCCTGCCGATCCGGAGTTGCGCTCGGGCGCGGGTTTGACTCCCGCTTGGCCTGATTAGGGGAGACAAGGGCAAAACGAATAACCCGGGCAAAGAGAATAATGCTTATTTCTTAGAAACGACAACAGGAAGAATCGCAACCAGATTTAGCTGTTGGAACTGACATTTCGTCATTCTGAGAGAAAATGTCAACGTGTGTTTGAAGAAAATTGACTGTTGTCTTAAATTATTTCAAGGTAAGAGAAACATACGTACAACACACAATACTGTAGAAACTTTTTTATTTTTATTTTATTGGGTTATTTTACGACGCTATATCAACATCTAGGTTATTTAGCGTCTGAATGAAATGAAGGTGATAATGCCGAAACTTACCCAGCATTTGCTCGTATTGGGTTGAGGGAAAACCCCGAAAAAAACCTCAACCAGGTAACTTGCCCCGACCGGGATTCGAACCCGGGCCAGACGCGCTGACCGTTACTTCACAGGTGTGGACTTGTAGAAACATTTTGTTATGTGATAGTAATATATAGGCGATACGATTACTTCTAAAGTGTCGTACTTACGAAGAAGATTATTGATGCTTATGTTTGTATAAACTTAAATGAAAAGCGAAATGGCGTCTGAGGGCAAAGTGAATAATGCAAAGTGGATAACTTATCCGCTTTGCCCTGTCACCTTTATTTGACTATATAAGTGTCAGCTGTATTTGTGTATGTATTTGTCTATTGTAATAAAGCGTGTTAGATCATTTTACATAGTGGAGGCATTAAGTCACACTAATTAAATTATAAATCAGCAACACTGATCTTAACTCTTATTTAAAAGGGTCGTAATTTGTTTTCAGATGGCTTAATTTTTCAAGAGGAAGGCGGAACAAGCCAAATGGTCTGAAGAAGCCATGAAGAAAGCACTTGAAGAAATAAAATCTTCCAATCAGTTGTTCTGCTGTCTGGCCATATAATCATAATGTGTTTCTTAATGAAGATTTTGCTCCAGATCAACTTACCTATCACCCACTCGAGATAAAAATCAGCGAAACGACAACTGGCTCATATTTAACAAATTCTACCGTGCCAGCTTCTTCAGCGGCTGAAGAAACAGATAATGCTCACCCAAAATCAACCACATCTGTGATGTGTGATGTCGTTATCTTCAGAGATTGAAGGAATATTCAATACATCAATTACACTCAGAATTTCAGTTCCGGTTACACCAAAACACTCAACATCGTCAGCAGGAGAACCCAAGTCAGTTCTTTTGATTTAGACCAGTACCAAAAGTGGATGCTCGAAAGATACGAGGTAAACGAAGAAAATATCAGGGCTCTGAAGCTCTTACATCTATACCGATTAAAAACGTTAAAGGAGAAGTAACTTATGGGCAGGAGGAAAAGCAGAAGAAATCCAAGCCTTCAGTGCCAGTGAAACGTCGACTTTATTCAAATTTGTATTTTCTTCTAATCTAACGTGCTGTAAAGGGGTGTAGTAACATTTCTTATCGTGTAATATGACTAATTAACATAGTGTTTATGTGTTTATTTAATTTTATTGTCAGTGAATAAAAATGAAACAGAAATGTGAAAATGTTATAGGTATATTCACTTTGCCCGGGTTAATTATTCGCTTTGCCCGTGTATATTTTCTTTCTCAAAACATATCACTGTTCGTAGGTACGAGAAACGAATTGCTGTTTTTTTAAATATGTGGACAATATGTGTCACAACCAATATCATGAAATTTTTATTACGGGAGCACCAAAATATAGCCTGTGGCATTGTTTATGCTTAGCTTATCCGCTTTGGCCGGGTTTCCCCTTCCTGGTTGAATTTTTTCTGAGGTTTTCCCAACCGTAACGCAAATGTCAGGTAATCTATGGCGAATCCTCGGCCTCATCTTGCCAAATATTATCTTGCTCTCATCAAATCCATTGACGGTAAATAACCTCGTAGTTGATACAGTGTCGTTAAATAACCAAGTAAAATTTAACAAAAATTTCCTCAAGTACCTATATCGTATTATTTGTTAGACAGAGCGTTCAATTCAAAACTTCCCAGTCTAAATAACTATAAAATTTATATTCAGGTTGCCAGGCGACGATAGAAAACAAAAGATGTGAAAAAAAATGAATCAGATGTACTCGTATAAACAATTGAATACTCTTTCAAATTTAATTATAACAAAATAGGGGTGCCAGTTGAAATTTCATAGCGGGGTAAGGGGGTGAAAACTAATATGCAATTAAGACTGGTTTTAAACCTTCCCCTCATTTCTAAATTGATTTGTTTTTTTTTTTTTTGTTTAATTAAACTGAATATATGTTATATAGTTATTTAGACTGGGTAATTTTTAAATGAACGCTCTGTATGATAGGTAATTTCAAAGGCATGCTGTTTCTGTATGATGTTTAATTTATGCTATAGAATTGCATTTTGCTTCTGTATAGTCCTCGTCAATACTCCCTCCATGCCGAGTTTTTTTGTCAAAATTATTGGATACTTACGACGTAAACTGACGCAACTGCATATTTTGAGGACTATCGTCTTCTGTGTAAAGGTTTATGTTCGAATATTGAGACTAAAAATGTTAAGAATTGCTACAAATGATAACCGGAAGGCAAGAAGTATGGAAGAATAGCTTCTATTTTCCTTTTTTTTAGATTATTTCTTTGAGTATATGAATAGGCAATGGCTGTATATAGGAATAGGTCATGGTAGTTACAGTGATGTTAAGTTAATGTCCATTGTTCCTGTAAATTTACGTTTTGATGGTTTCAGTCGTCCTCTCTGCAATAGAAGTAATACGAAAATCACTTGAATTAAGTACACAAGATTATTTCAAATATAAGAACAATACTTCATTTGAAAATCTAAATTCGAAATCAGTGGTTATATCCACCTCTGCAAAGCATCTCTTCTTCATTCCTCCGGATATTTCAGAAATGTAGTACTGTTTTATCTATTCCGATATCTCTGTTATACTGGCAGAAGACAAAAATAACGCAGGTGCAACTGACGTGACAATGCATATGATTTTGAGGGAATAGAAAGCAATGATGTTTAAACGAAAGGAAGCAAAAATTATCGACACCCAATTAGTGTTGGCATTACAGTTTTAGGAATCCAAACGTGTTCTAAATAAGTCAATTATTGAAGAGGCCCACAGGTTTAATTATGTCAGTTACCATGTATCCTGGCTCTGCACCATAGACTTAGACAATTAAAATATAAATTTCAGTATGTAAGAAACAACACAATGAACCCCAGAGATGATTAAAACAATCAAGAATACAATTATTCCTAAATGTTATACCTCTAAATTAATAGTAACAAAAGTTAGGTGAATACAAGGCACGAACGGAAGATAAGTGAAAGGTGAATTTAAATTTCGAATTCAAATATCAACATCAGAAAGTAGGTGCGTGATATCGTAATTCAAGAGCAACAAAAAATAAACTATATCACCACAACCGACATCTCCACCAGCACCATTTAGTTCTTCAGGCTCGTTCCAGCTCCAAATCTATCGGGTAAGTTTCCACTTCAAGGTAGATCTTCCTGTGTTCTTTCGTTATATTGGGATGTAATTTATTATACTCTCAGGAGTAATACCTCTTATTTTTATTGCTTGTACTAAGAGTAAATAGTAGTTTTGATAGCGCTTAAACGTTTCCCACCTGCAAGAGCTTTCGATCATCTTAATTTGATTTTCTGTTGGTTCTTTAAATTTTAATATGCTTCGGATCTTAAAAATCGTATCTCTGGAGGACTGATTCCTATCTTATTTCATCAGCGTCCAGCATTCTGAGATATAAAACGAAGAAGGTGTAGCTTACACTACCGAATTGAAGCAGTTGTTAGAGGAAAGGACCAAATCGATACGTTTAAATTTTACAGGACGTGGAAAAAACTAAATATATCATTAAAAAATATATAAAAGTAAATTGCCTGAGATTAAACATATAACACTTGCATGAATATCTAATGACATTTTCACATTTCTAACAGTCTTTCAAATTGGAGTAATCACATTTTGAAAAATTAAAATTGGGACCTTATTCTATAATTCTTTTTTTTATAAAAGGTAAAACCTTTACAAAAATCTATACTCCAAGTACAAATTAAACCCTAACTTGTCGGATTAGAAGACTGATACATATAAATACTGAAATATAAAGCAATAAATTATAGTTAGAAGTGAAAGAAATGAATTTTTGCTTAAGTTATATGAAGTTCACTAACATTATTTTAAACATACTGTATATCTTACAAAATATGTTCATGCTTTCACTGCAATGGTATCCCATATTAGTACAGGTATTGTATTTCGTCATGCTTACTTTCTGTATCATTGTCTTCACAAGATTTCAGCTTCTTGTAGAAGCTAAAAGCTTACAGATTTTTAACATATTTTGAGAGCTTCAGGACATCTTTTAGCATTTCCGGCTTAATAGGTGTGTCTTTGTGTACATAGGCTCAGAAGGAAGAGGGACATGATTAACATCAGATTTCACAATTTCGAACTCAAAAGGTGTCAAGTTGTTGTTGGCAGCACTGACCTCAAGTGCTCTCTGGTACTGGGTAAAATAAAAAGTTTGTACTTTTTGATCGTGAACTTGATATTTTTAGCATTTAGCAAAGTACTATATCTGAAGAACAGTTACAAAATGCTTTGAAACAGTTTTGATCATGAATTCTTTTACTGCCACCGTTGTGAATTTTGTTGATATTACATCATCTATCCAATTTTCAGGGCTTTCCAAATGTTGAAGTTTCCTCTGCATACGCTCTATGTCACTAAAATGACGGTCACATGAGTGATAACTGTGACCACGTTCTAGAAAGAAGTGTGACATCTCCCACTTTCTTACTCCTGCCCTATACTGCCATCTGGCTAACCCAGTCTAGATTCTAGCATGATATCTATGGTAATAAGTTCAAACATGAACATTGAATTGTCATATTAGAAATAATTAAGGTATTTTCATACAGTTGTTTTAGTCTCAATCCCAATTGGAAAAATAAGAGCCCAACTAGGCCTATCAACTGATGGACATGAACTTCGTTTCTCTTCATGTGGTAGCTATTAGGTTACGTTCATTTTCGACTTTTTTTTGTTCAAAATTATCTTATATTCCTTCATATGGAATGGAGAAAATCAGAATGAGACTAGTAGTCAACAACTTTGGAGCTCACATAAACAGTTCTTCTCAGTCCTAATGTTCCTCGCAAGGACCCGTTTCTCCCCCATTCATTCATTCATTCATTCATTCATTCATTCATTCATTCATTCATTTCATCAAGTGTTTCAACATCATAACCTCTTCGACGATTCTGTCCTGCGACATTCCGCCTCATCATGTCATAACTACTAAGATACAGTACTAGTCCTTTCTTTAGTTTTCCCCTTCAAAATTCTCTGATGTTCCTTCAAATGGACAGGCAAAAAGTGGAGTGAGACAAGTGGCCAACAACCTTGGAGCCCACATAAGTTCCTCTCAGCCCCAAAAACCCTTGCAAGGACAACCAATTATGCATCGCTTAATTGCTTCTCCTCCCATTTCCTCTTTTTTCATTGTAATTATACACTCAATAATCATAGAATTATTGAAAATATGGGTTATGTAGAGCCCTGTGCATGATTTTCAAATAAAATACACTATAGTGTTAAAGAAAGTACATATTATATTTTGGTGCTTTATTTGAGTACATACGTTTCATTGGGATATCCTTAAATCCTCTATCATTTTTTCCCCCACCACGTGAAGACGTCTATAATTTTGGTCTAGTATTATAGAGTGCCATCCCAAAAAGTCGATCGGCACATTTTCAGAGCAGCCTTTTCGCGCCTAAAATTTATAAACTACACGATAATATATTATATTCTAAAGGATTAGCGGATATTTGGTATAAATCCATATCGTCCAATATTTTATTGACATTTGGTACAAACAGAAAAATTCTGTGACATTTGGTAAATCTACATGGTCCAATGATGAAAAAGGTCTAGGATATTTGATACAATGGTTATATTTGATATTTGGTGCAATCCATATGGTCTAATGTTGAAAAAGACCAACGATATGTGGTTTAAAGTTTTTTTTACAAAACACACACACTGTTGACTATAAGTTAGTCGGCAACAAACACAAATAAAAATTTTCAGTTTTAATGAGTTTCACGAACGAAATTTTAAGTTATATAATTGGCGGATATATTTTCACAGAAACAGAAGTCAATGTCACGCCATAATGGGAATTGTTATTTTGTCATTTATATAGGGCCAATATTAAAAACAAAATTGGCCATAAAACAGTATCTTGTGGCCGCATAATTTCACATTTGGAATATTACTAAATTGATTATGAATTTTAGTTACCTGGGTTCCATATGTTGTGATGGTAATCTCACGCCTTAACTTATTTTGCATTGCTTTTATCTAATTAGTCAGAATTTTTAAATAGAAATTGAGTTTCAATATTTAAACTTTATACATTTCCTAGCATAAAGTACCCGGCGTTGTCCGGGTTCTGTTTTTGCTTCTATATGGAAATATGATGATATTGGTATAATTTTGCAATAACACATTTTCGGACAAGAACAACAACATTTTGATAGACATATTACACTTTATAATCAATACATTTATTTTTAGTAGATTTAAGCAAATTCACATACTACATTACCAACATGGCAAAGTTATTATAGAATTGCTTCTTTATATGTATATAACTGTTTATTTTTCCACTCTTTTTTATAAATATTATACATGTTTAGTAAAACCAATCGAAAGTAAGCTACATAAAGTTGACAATGCAAAAAAAAAAAAAAAAACACGGGATTTTTAAGTTAATGCTTGCAAATTTGAGTGACTGTTCTTGCTATTCATTTTAAAGTCATTGCGAATGATAGTCGCATTGCAATTTCCAGTCGCTTAAAATCGAAAGGTTTTAATTGGTTTATTTTACGGCGCATTATCAAATGCGATAGTTATTTAGCGTCTGAGTGAGATGAAGGTGATAATGCCAGCGAAAAGAGTCTAAGGTCCAGCGCTGAAAGTTACCCAGTATTTGTTCTTAATGTGTTGAGGGAAAACCTAGGAAGGACCTTAACCAGGTAACTTATCCCAACCGATATTTAAATGCACGACCGCTTGTTTCACGGTCAGGCGTGCTAACCGCTCCTCCACAGCGGTGGATCGAATCTTGTTTTAGTGCATAATTTTGATGGGTCGTTATTTCGCAATATTATTATTATTATTATTATTATTATTATTATTATTATTATTATTATTATTAATATTGCAATCTTAAGTAATAAATTATGTGGTGCCAATCCTTGTAGTTTCAAAAATTAAAAAATTCAGTTGCATAAAACAGAGCCTGCTCACTATCTAAGGGGCGTTCGATATTGATTTACATTTTCAAATTTTCCACCATTGTCATTACAGTTCCATGCATGTAGTACATTTGTCTGCCAGCAGGTGGCAGCATGATACAGAAAAGTGTAATTCCTGCAAACTACAACGCATTTCCCCAACTCGCTTTTATTAAGTGAGTGGACAGCATGGAGAGTGATCATCAAGGACAGCGCTGTACGGCGTGGTTTCTGTAGAAAAGAGGGTGTAAACACTGCAGATATTCACAGGCGATTGGTGGAAGTGTTTAGTGAGTATGCACCGTCCCGAAAAACCTGTACAACTGGGTGGATAGCTGAAAAGTGGCCGCACATCAAAGTGGGGAAGGGAACTAATTCTGGAAAGAAAGTGACTGTGACAACGCCAGTCAACATCTCTAGAGTGGAGTGGCATATTCTGGAGAACAAGTACATCACATTCTCGGAATTGTGCCACAGGACTTGCCAGAATCACTTTGCACCTCATAGTGCATGAATAACTTAAGATGAGGAAGACGTCTCCAGGTGGTTCCCCAAGCCCTAACTACAGCACACAGACAACAGCGAAAGGACGTGAGCAGTGATCTCCTTCAACGCCACAGCCAGGATTCAGAAGGCTTAATGTCCAAACTCGTGATTAGCGATGAAACTTGGCTCCATCACCATGAACCAGAGACCAAAGCCCAATCAATGCAGTGGAAGCATAAAGGCAGCCCCACGCCGAAGAAGTTCAGAACAGCATCATCAGCAGGCAAACGTATGGGAAAATGATGGAATTATCCTCATTGACTGGCACGAACCAGGGACCACTATTAACAGCACGGAGTATGTAGCGACCCTTCGGAGCTTTCGCCGTCCAATTCAAAAGAAACAGCCAGGTCCTGCAACATGACAACCCTCGACCCCACACGAGTCGGGTGACCACGACTGCCATCGCCACCGTATTCTCCTGACTTGACCCCTTCTGATTACCACCTATTCGAGGCTTTGAGGGAACCTCCGCGCGGACTTCAATTCGCCGAATTTTAGGAACTGAAAGCAGCTGTCCTGAAGTGAGTGCGACAAATTCCGAAAACCTGGTTCCAGAAGGGCTTGGAGAAGTTGCTACAATAGTGGCGCAAGTATGTAGAGCATAATGGAGACTAAGTATAGGGCCATTCCATGTCAAATCAACACAAAAAGTGGACTTTTCAACCCGACCACCTCAGATTTTCATTAAATTTGGTAGGATGGTAAAGAACCATAAGTTAAGTAATTATGTAAAATTTTAGCACTCAATAATGCACGATATCCCTACAGCAATTCTGTCAATACGAGAAAAAATGTAAAAATATCGCATACTATGTCAACAAAAATAATTCATAACTTCTCTTCTAATTGAGGTAGAATCTTAAACTTGGGCTTATTTTAAAGCTAAGGGATCATACGTTTCAATAAAAATAGGTTTGCATCAAAGTAATGAATTCTTTATTGAATAGTCACGTGAAACACATTTTAACATTGAATATCTATAAATGCGGAACATAAATTATTTCGCGAAAAATGTATGTTATAGAGGTAAGAGTATTCTCCCTGTGGTGTAAGTTTCATTTTGGAAACGATTCAGGAATATCAGTAAAAAAATATATCAATGTATTGGTTTGTAGCACTTAAACCCATCTTACACCAACACTGCATGCGTGCGAGTTCGTACTTGTCTGATTATCTGCGTCGTCGATCTGTCAGGCCGTCATGAGTGACAGTTTATACAGTCTTCAATTATACAAAACGTGCGATCTGTTTCAAGTGCAGTGTCGTTAGATTTTGTAGTATGTGGTAGTTTTGTGCGATGTAATGGAGTCGCGTTTTAAGTTATATGTTTGCTGCAATCCCTTCGAGAAATCAGGGCATTGTAATTAGAGGAAAAATTTAAGAAGTGTTATATCGTGGATTCTTAATGTATTTCCTGATTTAAAACAGGAACAAAAGGTGTGCGCTATGTGTCGCAAATAAATAAAAATATAATATGATGCTATTACGCAGAATCCTCAGAATGACTCTAGTATTGAAGAATACGTCGATTCTACAGCAAATGTAACTTCATTAAATACAAGTCTTTTTGACCAAGGCATGTTCCTTATTAAACAAAAAAGGCTACAACAAGAGAAATATAAGAGACAGAAATTTGAAAATATTGTAAAAGATAAAGTCTTCGATATTAAAGATGCCGAGGAACCAGGACCTTTCTGATTCTGAAATTTTGTCTCAGTTGCAGGAAAATTTTCAAAATTCAGGTAAAAGTGAAAAAATGACCATTTTAACACTACTACCTAAAAGCTGGAGCGTAAATAATATAAAAAAGAGTTTCTTTCAGCTTTCGAATACATAATTCGGAAAGCATAAGTCCTGGCATAGGGAAAGGGAATGTTGTGTTCACCAAATCCGAAACCTGGAAAAGCCTTGCTCGCGGCTGTTGCCGGTAAAGTTAAAGAATTCTGTTGTTCTGGCGAGATAAGCAGAATGATGCCTGGTAAGAAATATTTGTTGTGATTAAAGAATCAGGGAGTAAATCACATAAGTAGAAATGAATTATATGCAGTGTTTAAAAATTCTAACTCTGAAATGAAGGTAATATTCTCCAAATTTTCAGCTCTTAGACCAAGAAATTGTATTCTAGCTGGAGTTAGTGGAACTATACTGTCTGTGTTTGTGTCCTTACCAGAATGTAAAACTTATGCCGGAAGCAATTTATTAATGTTTCAGGTCTACGTGGATTTCTAGAAAAATTTTCTTTATACCTTTCCAACTTATCAACATTTCTTGGCTACTATGGTGTGCAATCCTCCTCATATAAATTGCTTGTTCAGGAAATGTACAGAATGTCCTGAACCATTCAAAATAAGAGAGGGTTTAGAGAAATGTTTCGAATAAAACTTCAGTGAATCAGTGACCTACAAGCAGTGGATGATGACTGACCGATCAACGCTTGAGACCATAATGAAACCCACAGACAAATTTTTCGACTGTCTCTTGGAGAAACTTGGTGACTCACTCATTTATATCATCTGAACAAAGTAAGCATCTACGTGATATGAAATCATTTCTACAGCCATGCCAGCTTCTTGTGTCATGCGACTTCGCTGAAAACTATCATTTCGTAATCCAAGATGAAATTCAGTCATATCACAGGACTAATGTGCAGACAACCATTCATACTTTCGTAATATATTATAACGAATCGTCATCCGATGCAGTCTCTATTAAAAATCTGGTAATAATTTCACACTGCGCGAAACATGACACTACAGCTGTACATCTGTTTCAAAAATATCTAACGGAGTCATTAAAACAAACATCTGTAATTCACCACAAAAATTATGTATTTCTCCGATGGATTCTCTGCTCAGTATAAAAATAGGAAAAAATTTCCTGAACCTCACATTACATGAAGATTTTGGATTTCCAACAGAATTGCATTATTTTTGCATATCGCATGCCAAAAGAGCATGCGACGTTGTAGGAGGGACACTTAAAAGGTTTGCGCCTTGTGCTAGTTTGCAGAGACCATCCGATAAACAAATAACTACACCTAGGGAATTGTACGACTGGACAAGGGATCATCTCTGAAACATTAATACCGTTTATGTGACTGAAAAAATCTATACTGAAGAGGAAAAAATGCTTTCTCTTCGATTTACAAAATCCACCGCAGTGCCTGGAACACAAGTTTCATACAGTCCTGCTGTTTAGGATGGGTATTATATTTGCTAAGCAGTTTTAAAATGCAGCTGAAACAACGCAGCATCCTGTCTGGAAAGATGATCAGGCTATTTCATCTCAGTAATGAAGGGTAAGCATTTCTTACAGAACTTCAGGTTTATTAAAATCCATGTGACAATAATTTATTTCAGGTAATAAGTAAAAAAATTCGAATTATGTACTACATGTTAAATTACATAGTGACATTCAAGAATATGATCAAATACAATTAAATACAACGAATGTGTGGGACATAATTATCCGACTTATATGGTTAGCTTACGCTCGCAGTGACATAATCATTTTTATCTTTGTAACCTATGATGATTCCAAGTTGAAGCTTATCAGTTCATTATATCACTAATTGAGGCGTACTATATATTTTTTTGCTTAAAATAGACCCCCCGCATTTTTAAATATGAATATTTGAAAATTGTTTCACCATGTTTTTTTAGTGTAATTGAATACATGCAGAAAACAATATAAGCAATAAAAACTATCACATATTAAGAATGTATCACTCAACTTTTGTAAATTTATCTGGAGACGTTGTTGAGATATATAATTTTAATTGAAGCGACAAGCTTACAAAAATATGATTTTTCTTCATGTTTGAAACGCCACTGACAGAAAACGAAAAGCACAGGACATATGAAACTCGGCAGTTTTAGTTAGCGCGGCAGGTAAAACAAACCCTCAAATTTTAAAAGAAATCTGAGTCGGTCGGGTTGAGCGCCTTGTTGATTTGATAAGGAATGACCCTATATGGAGAAAGTGGAATGTATCTGGCTAGGCATAGAGGTTCTGGGTGAGTGTAAAAAAATATATTGTAATTCAATATGGAACGGCACTTACAACTGTACTCGTATGGAGAGATTCATAATTATGATCCTGGACTGTATAATAACTACTCATTGATTTTCTACAATTTACCTTTCATAATGTAGACCTATCAACAATGTTAATTTGTGTTCTCTCTTCTACGACTCCATGAAAAGCGAAATTAAAAATAAAATAAATAAACAACAAT
Source organism: Periplaneta americana (assembly GCF_040183065.1). Lineage (NCBI taxonomy): Eukaryota > Metazoa > Arthropoda > Insecta > Blattodea > Blattidae > Periplaneta > Periplaneta americana. The sequence goes on along the minus strand of NC_091122.1, from coordinate 78,421,503 downwards.
ACATGAATGTTTCATCCACTTTATTTTTGTATTTTTTAATAATGCAATATTCATTTTTCACATTATTGCAGTGTAGCCTATGTTTTTGTCTTGGTTGTGAATATTAAGTGTGCAAAATTTGGCAGATATTTGTACAGAAAACACGCTAATATATGAAGAGTCCAGTGCAAGAATGATGAATGTCACTTTCTTGTCGAAAATGAACCAAGACTGTCAATGCATAGCTTAAGACATATAGAATATACATACAGAGTTATATGGTATTAACACTGATAGTCATTGTCCAGTAATGATCGGAAAATCACAGTTAAGCTTTGAGCGCTAAGCATTTCAAACTTTCAATTGCTTCTCCTGCAAAATGTATTCCATATGAAATCCATCATTCTTGCAGTGGACTCTTCATATACTTTCACTTATATACATGCATATATGATGATTATATAACGAAGTGTTCAGGTAATTATTCAATTTAAAAGAAAGATGCTTAAAAACATTTACATTATTATTTAAATTACTTAACTCGTTGAAAATAGTGTAAAGAATTATTTATTCGAAATCTTTCTTAATTTCTTGACATAGAGTAGGGTTTTTATACGACGGATACTTATTAAATTAACTTAATTCTTCGTACACGACTGAACCGTGTAGTTATGTTGAATCATGAATTTTTTAATATATTGGACTATGTTTTGCGACTGCATTCAATAGGTTAATCCTTGGATAGTATTATAGTCATTTCCATTTTTGTTTTGACAGTCAAACTAAATATAGGCATATGAATTTAAATATGCAGAACACTTTCAACGAATATGTGCAAAAATAATAACAGAAAATTTTAATTTGTTAAGTAGGCCTATATCTGTAACGTTGTAAGTGTAAATGGAAAGGCAAACTCTGAATCGAAACAGGTTTTTAATAATAATAATAATAATAATAATAATAATAATAATAATGACAATAATAATATTAATAATATTAATAATAATATTAATAATAATAATAATAATAATAATAATAATAATAATAATAATAATAATAATAATAATAATTGGAGATTTATCCTTCGAAGAGGTGGAAAAATTCAAATATCTTGGAGCAACAGTAACAAATATAAATGACACTCAGGAGGAAATTAAACGCAGAATAAATATGGGAAATGCCTGTTATTATTCAGTTGAGAAGCTTTTGTCATCTAGTCTGCTGTAAAAAAATCTGAAAGTTAGAATTTATAAAACAGTTATATTGCCGGTTGTTCTATATGGTTGTGAAGCTTGGACTCTCACTTTGAGAGAGGAACAGAGATTAAGGGTGTTTGAGAATAAGGTTCTTAGGAAAATATTTGGGGCTAAGAGGGATGAAGTTACAGGAGAAAGGAGAAAGTTACACAACGCAGAGCTGCACGCTTTGTATTCTTCACCTGATATAATTAGGAACATTAAATCTAGACGCTTGAGATGGGCAGAGCATGTAGCACTTATGGGCGAATCCAGAAATGGATATAGAGTGTTAGTTGGGAGGCCGGCGGGAAAAAGACCTTTGGGGAGGCCGGGACGTAGATGGGAAGATAATATTAAAATGGATTTGAGGGAGGTGGGATATGATGGTAGAGACTGGATTCATTTTGCTCAGGATAGGGATCAATGGCGGGCTTATGTGAGGGCGGCAATGAACCTCCGGGTTCCTTAAAAGCCAATAAGTAAGTAATAATAATAATAACAATAATAATAATAATAATAATAATAATAATAATAATAACATAAACATTTTAACAGCATGAAGGGGACGGGAACGGGAAAGTAGATTTACGTAAAAAGGAAAATGGAAGGATTTCGAAATAAAATCACAAGATGATATTCTAACATGCACTGTAATTAGTTCAAATCTGTTTTTGCACATACTCACCTTTTGTATTTCACTCATTTTTGTAAACTGGCGACCGAATTCCCACAGATCCACACCAAACTTCAGGGCCCAGTTCTTCACCCTGCAACAAGAAAGTCAAAGAACAGATTAAGTTCTTGAAAAAGCAAGTGATGTTTAAGATAAATTTATTTCTGTAGTGAAAATTAATAGCCTACATATCTTCAATAATTATTATTAGATCTAAATGTCACTATCATCATATTACATATTTGGAAATCCAAATTATTTGACTTGTACAGATCTCATTGTTATTAACATTTTCATTGTATACTAGGTCTAAATTACATGAAGCATAGAATTCCGTGTCACTTGTTTTTTTATTGTTACGGAGGGAACGAACGGATGTTCTCCACACTGTAAACATACGAGTACTTTCCTTCTCTAATGGAACCTGATGGAATAAGAGAACTTTAACAAATGGATTTACAAGTCAGGAGACACCACAGAAATGGTTTAAGCAGATATACGCATGATATTTACAATGATTAGCAGATATGCTCTTCAATTAAGAAGGAGGAACTAGTTCTCGCTCTTGACATCTCTAGAGTTGTTCAGGATGGCGTGTGATATGTAAAATAGTAAATTTGGCAGATATCTTCATTTCATATCACCGAAACATATGCCATACCTTCATAGAATTTAATTATGTAAAATGAAGGAAAATATAGGGTAAAATGGAGTGTGTTGGTAGAATGAAATTCATACTGTTGAAGGAAACGGGAAAACTTCGGGAAAATTTCTCATTTTTCGATGTTACCCCTTACAAGAACCTATCTACTGCATATATTGTTATCAATACTGATGCTCGAACCCAACTGCGCAGAGTAAACCCCCACTCTAGCACTGCGCTACTAGATAATGGAGAGTAGTTACATGGTTTAATGTAGAAACAAAAATATAAGACAAGGACACAAACCAAGAATCTATGAAAGATTATATTTTTTTCTCTCGAGGAAACTAAACAAGAAATTCTTAAATTTTAGTGGAAAACCTAAACTCGTCTACTACAGTACATCATATTCATCGTTACTTGTTGGGACTGATATATGTCTTATGAATGAATCATGATTAGCTTACGAAAAACATGGCCTCGTTCCTCACAAAATATTTTATAGAATCTGTCAAGAGATAAATAAAAGTGTTTTTTGATGAGAGGAATGAGGATAGACATATCGTCACCAATTTGATACAATCTGCTCGTCGTGCGTTTTACGTGCCTAAAAGCAGTTCAATTTATAATGATGTCAATGATGTTCTTGAATACAGTACAGTGTGTTGATGCAAAAGTTCGTAGCGTTTTCTCTCTGCGACAAAAGTTTTTATTTGAGATTAATAGAAGGCAGAAATTAATCAGTATTACATTCTCCTACATGTCCGCCGAGTTAGTTCTGTAGTAGAGTGTATGCCCCTAGACTAGCCGGCCCGGGTTCGATTCCCGGCGGGGTCAGAAATTTTCACGTAAACTTTCTACCTCGGGACTAGGAGAGATGGCGGTGCACAACTTTAAATCATCCGTCGGATGGGAACGTTAAGCCTTGCGGCCCCCTTGGTGCTATTCGACAGGAGTAGGCTACGTGCCGACAGCGGGTTTTCCCTTCACCTTCATCATCATCATCATCATCATCATCACCATAATCATCATCATCACCATAATCATCATCATTCACTCCCTAAATTACACTTACACTTACACTCCCCTAGTACATAACATAACTCTTCACACATCGTGCATAACGTGGTTCGCCGAAGTGGTGTGCAACTTGGATATGGGTCACAGTCCTACCGTCTATCCGCATACTGCGAAATCACGCAAGTGAACGGGGTAGGCATAAGATACACACACATTCTTCTACATTATATTTGTCCCTATGCCAATGCAGAGGTAATTTCTTGATTCCGCGTCTGAAGAAAGTTGGAGTAGAAGTCGTCAAGCCAAGGTTTGTAAAGCATCTCCTTATAAAAAGAGTTCCCTTGAAGATTTTAGCATAGAAAACGGAAAATGTGGAATCGGAGGACACAAGATCGGGGGGAACATGGGGAATGTGGAATCATCTCCCAACAAAGCTCCTGAATAGCTACTTCCGTCATATTATCAGAGTGAGGAAGTCCATTATGGTGTTTCAACAACACTTGATGCAGTCTTTCAGGTTGTTTTTCTTCAATTACGACCTCAAGGCGTCTGAGTTGTTGAAAATAAATATCGTTATGCTTAATTTCCAGGGAAACAATTCATAGATGCCTTCTTTATCCCATCAGACGCATCATCTTTGGATGGTCACTAACTTTTGTAACGAGGTGTTGTGTGTTGAAACAACAGAATCATTTTTTTTGCATTGCTTTCTCCTTACACGGCACAGATGTTTCCAACCGCCTCCGCTGCCTATGCTTCTCTATTAAACTCAAACAGAAGAATATGTCTTAAGTATTCTTTTATATATATATATATATATATATATATATATATATATATATATATATATATATATATAGTTAGCACTCGAACATTTTAGCTCACGATTAGCACAAACTTTATTCAAATCCGCAAAATTCAACGCATATTTACAATTACAACACTCCAAATAACAAGTGAAAAATGAATAACTCTAAACAATCTCCTAATAAAGCAATGTTGTGATGACGAACAAAAACGCTACGACCTTATGCACCACCTAATAGTAAGCCCATATTTTATCGACCTATCACTTAAATGACACGCACAAATGAAACCACTTACTATGCACCTAAATATACTTTTGTTTTCTGGTTTTACACAGAAAGGCATTCTATAATAGTCCCTAAAAGAAATATACTTGTACTAGAATTAATTTACACATTTTACGGTTTATTATTTCACTTAAAAGTACATGGATATCATAATATATATTAGGTGTTACAAATGTGATTGTCAGCACCTCTTTTCTTTTCATATTCTCTATTTCAAACGACCTTTACAACCTTAAATGTTTGCGAAAAAATTCACACCAGCAAAACAAGACGGGTTTACATCTCCATGGAAGTCGTTGATTAAGTTTCTGTAGCTGTAGCTGACCGTGCAACAAATGATTCAAATTCTGCAACCAGTGTTCGAGCTGTGTCACGTGAATTGTCGCTCTCCTGGTCAACAGTTCGCAAGATTTTGCGGTGCATTTTACACTGATAGCCCTACAAAATTCATACTGTGCAGAAATTGAAATCCCGATGCGTCGGTTTAATTATAACCACTTTGACGGTGTTCAGCGTGGCACAACACGGACTGTAATGATAGTAGGAGTGCGAAACCTCGTAGATATGCTAATTAAGCAATGCGCTCGCGAATTATTCTAAAAAATAATTAGTTCCACATCCTTCAACCAGATGAAGATATGTCGCTATAACGTGGTATGGGCGAAGGAAAAAGGCAGAAAAGATCAAACACATGATAACGGTACGTTTATTAGGAACTATGGTTACAAACACTGTTCAACATGACCTCCCGCCTCAGCAACATGTTGCATCCGTAACAAGGTATGTCGACAGTTGCTTGCAGCATATCTGGTGAAATCAGAGTGACATGTCTTTGTATGCTAGCCTTTGGGTCAGGCCATCCTCTCTCTGGTGCGACACCTAATTCACCTGTTTCCTCGAATTTTTTGTATCATGTTCTTCAGCCCATTAATTGACATGGGACCTTTTCTCAACTATTTCTATCGGCGATATTCCCGTAATGCAGCGTTGCTATTGCTGTCAGTCTGGTAAAATAACTTCACTAGCAGTGCAAGGTCTCTTGTCTCAATAGCCATTGCGTTTCACAAAGAAAAGTTCAACCTTCTAAATTTTCAACAAACATTCATTTCAATAACGGAATCAACATGCGTCACCAAGCAACAGGGAACTGACACAATGCAATGTAACCGGATGAACATACTGACGTCAGAGTTACAGACAATTGCACGTTTTGACTGCTTACAGCGCCATATTTATACCTGGTGGCGAGACTTGAAACTAATTAATTTTTTTTCATAATTCGCGGGCACATTAGTTAATTAGCATATCTGCGAGATTTCACACTCCTAAGATCATTAGAGTCCGTTCTGTGCCACGCTGATCACCGTCATTTTAATTATAACCACCTTGTAAATCTAAAGAACAGTAATGATCTTCACGTTCTGAAATATTATAAGAACCACTGTAGCCTTTTATCAAAGGTTATAAAAAAGCTAGGAATAGGAAAATATAAAAGTCAGGTAATAAAACAAAATTTGATGGAGATTTTAGGATGTTAAAAAAACCTTCCGATAACCAAAGAATGCACACATTGCTTTTATTGAAACCAAGGAACACAAGGTAGAGTATTCATATTCGTTTGCAAATAATATTACTGACTTTTATACAGAGTGAATACAAAATATCGTCTTAGAAGACTAGGGCATAACAGACCACATCAAAACATGCATGAATAAGATAGGAACCAATACTACCTATATCTTGCAATTTTTCCCAAATGTCTACTGGGACAAGTGTTTTTTCCTTGGGAAACACTTTCGTATGCACAGAGTTTAAGCTCAGACTGTAACTCCCACATATCCTCCTCGAACATCCCGCGCTTACAAATTGCAATTTTGTCACTCGAAGCATCGCGGACACAGGTTTGCTACGATATAGTTCAATGCCGGACAAAGAGTGGGTCGCGCGGTTCGCTTTGAAAACGGATGCCTGCTTGACGTACGCAATGTAAATATCACAAGATTACCTTACTTCACAATGCGAAACAGATACGTATAGTAAAATCAGTTAGAACTGGAACATTGCACAGACTCACAGTATAGTATACTTGACTCGCTTAGTTAATGCAGGAAGAAAGCGAAATAAACGGGATTTTTCTTACACCAGAGTATATTGAAACTGTAGTCTTATTTTTATTAGTTTCATTTATTTGATATGTGGCTTAGGCCTATAAAAAGTGTATCTACTGTAAATTAAAATAGCTACATATATATATTTTTTTTCGGGTTTCTCTTATATTTGGAACAGTTGGTGCTTGCCGGCTAAATGAGTAAGTTACATAATTTGAAAGTAGAATTTGTTGAAGATGTGCGTTCAACTGTAATTGTGAAAATACTTGAATCGAAGACGCATGTGTAACGAAGTTGTGTAGTTAGTGGTAAATTTGAGTCATTGATTTGCTTGGTATTTGCCGAAAATACAGTGAGTTTCTGTTACCTATAACCAGAAATAACACAGTGGAAAATGTAGTAGTCAAATAGTTGGTATAAAAATGTTTGGAAAAATACTGAGCCAAATTGATGAATACTTAAGATTGGAAAATCGAAAGAACACAGTCTGAGACGTTCATCTGTCACCCTTCTCGCAGATAGCGGTGCTTTTTTAGTTGGTTTTAACGACGCTCTATCAACTATTTGGTTATTTATCGTCGATTGGATTGGTGATAGTGAGATGGTATTTGACGAGATAAGGCCGAGGATTCACCATAGATTACCTAACATTCATCTTACTCTTGAGAAAACCTCGGAAAAACCCAACCAGGTAATAAGTCCAAACAGGAATCGAACTCCCGCCCGAGCGAAACTCCGGTCCGGCAGGCAAGCGGCTCAGCCGACTGAGCTACATCGTTGGCTGATAGTGGTGGTGATATATTAACTCTGAAGAAAAACGGGGTCTGGACATCGAATACTCTGGAAGAGACGATAGAATGTAAGAAAATCGCACTCTTATTTGGAAAAGTCAAGATGTTATATAGGCTCTGTTGTTAGTGATTTTGTGTATTCTAATAGTCTTGAAAATCGCATTTGTGAAGAAAAATGGTTCTTGCTTCGTAAGTAGAGGAAGATGTAATGTCATCTAATATTACTCCTTGTCATTGACATGCGGTGACCGAACAGATTACCCAAGCAGCCGCGTACTCAAGTTTTCTTTTCCTTCTTACTATTTATATTTGATTCAAATACTTGTAACATTACTAATTATAAAAATACATTGGTATTTGGTACCATTTTTTTTACAAAATCTATAAGATTAGACCTACTGCAATTACTGCCTAAAATTAAAAATACTTTTATAAAAGACTACTCTAAGTATTGGTGAGTCGTGAAGAGTAAATCCATCTTCTTGGGGAAACATGTGGCAATCGTCGACCCAGAAATTCATCAAGAAATTTTGTGCGCTTTGATGATTTGAAGAAAAACGCTGCAAGCACAGAAAGAGTAGCAAAAACTATACGGCATTCAGGAATACTTGAAGCACTTTGGGACAGAGCTAAATTTAAACAGTGTATATAGCAGTGAACAAAGAGAGCTTGTGGAAAAGACGCCTTAATATTAGCTTGTACACCATGTAATGAAGAGGCCATCACTGCACTTCCATCGTAGCTCTGTGCGACAAGTTTCTTACTGTAGTTTTAAAAGTCTTGAATATGTCTTAAAAACAGGATCAGAAAGTGCTGCCACTGTTTTTTCCTTACATCACGGAAGCACAGAAACCGCTCTACCAACCTTCCTTCAATCGTATATCGATAAAGGAGAGAAATTTGCGATTTATTCGAGACGTAAATTGTTTCATCAGCTAATTTGGCAAAAAAATCAGATCTCTGTAATTGCTGTTTAATTTCCTTATTAAGTGCAGTGGCAACAGATTTAATTAAATCAATTTGAATACGATTTTATACGCCTTTGAATACTGTAGATGTCTCCAAATGATTTTTTAGAAAAGGGTCATACTGGGAGGTGTAGTCCAAAAGTTCTAAATGATTACCGCGGTTGTTGGATATTTTCGACACACCTATTCCTCTAAATGAAAGTTCCAGTTTTTCAAGTAAACAAACGGCGTTTATAAGCCTTTTCAGAATGTCTCTATTGCATGTTACCTTCTCATTATATAGAATAATACTTTAAGTTATAGAGTTTGGTCACTTAGCTCAGTTTCAATACGCACAGTTCCAAAAGTCGCGAGTGCGTTAGAAGCACGTATATGTGCAATAACAACATCATGATGCCGTATTGCTTTAGTTAAATTATTTAGCTTCCTGTAGCCTGTAGTTGTCCAAGTGAAGCTCCTGTCACAGCTAAACAGCAAACAATTCTAACAAAATAGACTATTACACTTAACACTTCCAGTAAGCCAATCGCATCTTTCGTAATTGGTATTCTGAAAATGGCGAGCAATAGGCCTATTCTTTTGTTGCTGAATTAAATTATTATTATTATTATCACCAAACATAATCAAAACTTTTTATTGCACTTATATACACGTACACAATGTAACTACAAAATACCGGTACTAACAAACGCGAGAGAAACAGTACGTTTTACACCCATTCGACTTCGCGTTCGCGCACACTAGAGGTGGGGAAAAAATAACGTAACGGTTATTTTGGAACCGTTCCTTGTTTGGAACTGTTCCAGAAAGTAACAGCACGTTGGAATACTATGTTCCAAAATAACAGTGTTGCTCTGAGCTGTTACGAAATACTTGCGGTTACAAATACTCGTTTCACTTTGGAACTACATTATGACAACGCCTGTTCCACAGAACGGAACATGTTTGGTACTATTGAAAGCAGTGATACCATCTTTTGCAAAACAGTAGGTGGGCTCAAACATTTGACGAGCCTTAAGATAAATAAATCTCACAACACGACAAATTATTGGGTGGGCTCGGATCCCACGGACCCATATAAGTTGGTACCACTGTTTGTAAGCAGAATTGGGATTCCTTTCGTTGTACTGAAATAAATGCTGGAAACTAAAGTAAAAGATAAATAGTAAAGATACTAAGATCGTCTTTAAAAAATGCACACATTATCTTGGAACTGATGTTATTGAGTATAGGATTCTATCAAATAACATAATGCCTGTATTACAGTAACTACATAGTGAATTTTATCAAGGGAGATGAAAATATATAGGTTATGTTCTATTTCCAAATATTTTACAGTTTTAGTTTCATTACCAATTGTTTAAATTAAACTAGTCTGTTGAAAGATGACTGTATTATTTAAGTTCTTTTGTTTAAAAAAAGGACAACGGTAAATTTTCATATTTCATTACAATGAGATTATTACTCTTCGTGACGGTATATTATTAATATGAATTTTAGCACGACCGAAATGTTTATAGCTTTTATTTACTAATTTTTGGAGAAATTGAACACTATTGTGACCTTCAACTGAGCAGACGAGGAAGAATAGGTTAGGTTTCATTTACCACTGGGATCCATTTCGATTTCGTGACCAATTTACAAATAATTTAAAATTACATTACATTTCCTGCTTCGAACAAACCTGATCTACGAATTAAATTTAGCATTGGAAAAGATTTCATTTCCACGAATTCACATCTCGACTCATTATGACATCGTACTGCATTACATGGCATACGGGGAAGTATGTGATCATTTAGCGTCCTAAACACCTCTGTTATATTGCATACTAGGCGTACGTGGCTCACTGGCCTGTTCCAAAACACCACTGTTACATTACATACTCCTGTTATACAAAATACTTGTAGTTCAAAAAATATGTGCTGTTACAAAATACTCGATGTTATGGAACTACATTATGAGTTATGACTATAAAAATAACGTAACGGCCTGTTCTAAAACACCACTGTTATATTACATACTAGTAGTACTGTACCCACAGACAAATAACAGACAGACTGTACCTGTTATACAAAATACTTGCCGTTACATAATACTCGATGTTATGGAACACGGCCGACTTGATGCTCCCTTCGCTTTTAAAGGAGAAGCGAAGCGAGCGTCAAGTCGGCCGTGTATGAAACTACATTACATGGATAAATATAATATAATAGGATGCGAAACTGCGGTCAGCACCATCTGGCGGCGGGGGGCTGAAATAAGGTGATCAGCGCCCAACGTCGTAGGTGATGAACATTAGAACTACGTGTTGGGTACATTACCCAGAGTTCACAGTTCGCATCGAGTGCTGATGGGAGAAGCATCTTATCGAACAGTGCTCCGCCCTGTTTTGTGTTTACGTAGTTGCGTAGTTTTTTCAAGTTACATTTAGTGAAATTATATTATTATCTAACAGTTTAACGACATTGTGTGGTGTTTGTTTAAGTTATACGTTTATTTCTTTATCATTTTGTGTTACGTGCGCGATCATAATCGAGTGATTGAGCACTAATTACGTTAGCTTGGCTCTCGGAGCCAAGCGTGGTGCCTGTTAAAATGACTCAAAATACTGAAGACTGGTGTCTAATCGAAAATCAACCTGGTGTATTTAACATAGTGACTTCACATACGACAACAACCACAACATCTGTAACAACTAGTAGTACCCCTACATCTACAATGACTACATTATGTGATCCTACTCGCGTACCCAATTCAACTAGCGATCAAAATAATCCCGCGGAAAACGCAACTTCAAGTAAAAGTAAAGTAAGAGATCATATCATTAAGAAACAGAAACTAAATACGGACAAAGCCAAACCAAATTCTTCAGTTTCCGATACACAAACAACATTATCTCATGAAATATTAATTCATCCGGATATCAAACTACAAAATGTTTTTGATCCTCTTGTCCATGAAATGGATACCGACATATCACCACAGAACCAAAAAAATCCTCAAGTAGGGAACCAAGAAGTTAACACCAACACAGATTTTTCTAGACCAAAATCAGCTCGAATGCCGCCAATTATTGTGAAGAATATCCCAGCCGGAAATTTCTTTGCAAATAATAAAAAACTGCAGTCACTGCTTAGCCAGCCACTGAAAATCATATACTCTGCTGAAGGAACGAAATATTTAACTAGTTGTCGCGCTGACTATGACAAGTTATATAATATCTTGCAAACTGAAAACACTCAGTCTTATTCTCACGAACCTCGGGAAACTAAATTACTACAAGTAGTACTGAAAGGACTTCCAGCTTTTGTAGAATCTGCTACTCTCAAAACAGAACTTGAACTCTTAGATTTTCAAATAGAACACATTCGTCAAATTACTGTTCCTTGCTACGACACTGATGGCATACCGACACGACGTCCCATCCCCATCTGGATAATTACACTTCAAAATAATGAACACTCCCGAATCATATACCAATTGCAAGATATTAACATTCATATTATAAAAATCGAGTCATATAAACCTCGTCCGCATATTACACAATGTCATAAGTCTCAGGATTTTGGTCACACTCCACGTCGATGTAATTTACCTACTGGATGTATTAAATGCGGAAATAATCACTTATTCGCCGATTATCCTCTGAAAGGCCCTGTACATATCCCTAAATGTGCAAATTGTGACGGTGCTGCACATACTGCCAGCTACAACCAATGCCCCGTTCAACTAAAGAAGAAAGCGGAACTTCAAGAGAAGATGAAGAATAGGAGAATTCTTTCCGAAGAACGTTTTACACCACCAACATGGACACACAGTGACTTTCCTCTACTTGCTAATCCTGGCAACACCAAAGCTTTCCAGTCAACATTTAATTCTCCAAGTGCAACATCAACATCATCAGAATCAATATCAGATTCCTTCAAAGATATTGTTAACATCTTACGCTCACTGAACACTCAACGTACAATTCAGCTTATCCGCACAACTTTTCATAAAATCCAAAATGCAAATGACTCAATATCTAAGGTCATAATATACATTGTAGGTTTCATTAATCTTTTCAATTTACAACAATCCATAAATGACCCCTAAATGCTTTCCAAACACAGAGGTTTAAACATCTTAAATTTCAATGCCAATGGAATAATCCACCAGACTTACCAACTACAAGCCTTGCTCTTTAATTATGATATTGACCTCGCATGTATTAGTGAAACTCATCTAAAACCCACTATAAAATTTCGTGTGCGCAACTATACTGTTATCCGTACAGATAGAAACAACCGACTTGGAGGAGGAACTGCTATACTCATTAAAAACTCCATACCATATCGAACAGCCATACTACCGATTTTTCAGAATCTTGAAGCCACTGGTGTATTCATCCAGCTTGAAGGAACAGAAATACTAATAGCATATGTTTATTACCCGCCATACGCTCAACTCAATGAAAACGACCTGACCCTGCTTATCACACATCACAAACATTTCATTTTCTGTGGTGATCTCAATGCAAAACATAAATCATGGAATTCTAGACTGAATAATCCGAAAGGTGAAACTTTGTTATTACTTTCCAATAAATTTCATTACTCAATTACAGGACCAAAAGCACCTACAAAATTTCCCTGGATAACCACTCATCATCCAGATGTACTTGATATTTGTTTATGTAATACAAAATACTCTCCGGTCCAACAAATCTGCTTAAACGCCCTTGACTCCGACCATATTCTAGTACTTCTGATTTTCAAGGCCCCTTTCCATATGATATCAGATCAACCTTCTACAGAGAAAGTTACAGATTGGAATGGCTTCACAAAACGCTTGCACCAAATCAACCCAGGTACTCTACCGACTTTAAAAACTTCAGAAATAGAAACTGCTATACAAATATTTTCTGACACTATCATAGACACATTCGATGAAACGTCCTCCACATTGACTTTTGAGAAATCAGATAATAACGATTATGGTAAAAATTAACTAAAATATCTTCTTAAAGCCAAAAACCAAGCTCTAAAAGTGTGGTAGCTTTATGCGGATCCTCAAGCAAACAGAGCTTTTTATCGGTATCAACGTGCTATCCGAAGAAAATATGAGATTTATAAAATCATAAGTTTGCCGACACAGTGGAAAACATAAAGCCTACAGGAAAAATCTTTTGGTCGTTTCCAAACAAATGTTAGGAAAAACTATCACAAAAAATTCAACACTTATTAAAGACTCAAATGGTACATTTAATTATGATCCTATTGATAGGCTTCAAGCTCTTGCAAACTCCTTTCAAAACCGATTCTCCTCCCATCATCACTCTTCACTACAATACTTTTCAACAACAATATCGCAACATGTACAGTCCATATTACATCGCCCTGAACCCGGAAATGCACCTCACGTACGACCACAAGAAATCAAGATCATAATTCGAAATCTAGCACCGAAGAAGACACCTGGTCCGGATAAAATCACACCAGCCATACTGAAGAAATTACTAAAAAGAGTCATAACACATTTAACGAAGATATTCAACTCATGTCTACATCATAATTATTTTCCAACAGCATAGAAGACAGCACGTATTATACCCATAGTTAAACCGGGAAAAGATCCAACATTACCCCAAAGTTATAGACCAATCAGCCTAACCAACTTCCTTGGAAATATTTTTGAACGTATCATTTTGGCACGACTAAAGCCATATTTAACTGCACCAGATGTCATCCACCATGAACAGTTTGGATTTAAGCCCCACCATAGTCCCAGAGAAGCACTTCATAGATTAACAACATCCGTTCAAAGAGGATTTCAAATTGGATAACATACAGTAGCTACATTTATCGACATTCAGCAAGCTTTTGATACTGTCTGGCACACTGGTTTATTATATAAACTTCACAAACTTAACATTCCTATAAATTATATTCAACTTATCACCAGCTACCTTACAGATAGAACATTTCGTGTTCAAAACGGACGCTGTCTCTCAATCGCTCACGTCATAACAGCAGGAGTTCCTCAATGATCAGTTTTAAGCCCAACACTGTACTGTGCATATGTCCGTGATATACCAATTCATCCAAAATGTAAACTTACGCTATACGCTGATGATACTTTTATTTATACGAAGCATATATACATTCATTTTGCTTGTCTAATAATGCAGAAAGCCTTAAATATTATTACCCAATGGTCCACAAAATGTGCCTTAAGATAAATGGCTGCAAATCGCAAGCAGTTGTTTTCACAAGAAGATTTCCGCGGCAAGTACAGCCCTTAACCATTCAAAATGAAAATATACCTTTCACAACTACCGTCAAGTATCTTGGAGTTTTTCTTGATAAGAGACTTACTTTTAAACATCACATCTCACATTTTCGTGAGAAGGCCTTCCAACGATATATGCTTCCTTACTCATTTTTCAAGAGCTACACATCTTTAAATGTCAAAACCATGTTGTACAAAGTTTTAATTCGATCCTACATGACATTCTGTTGTGAAATATGGGCTCAAGCAAATCCGCGACATCTTCAACGACTAGACGGACTTCAACGAGCCATCTGTCGAACCATCACTGGAGCGGACTATCTCATCCGAAATAGCCAACTGTACGACGATCTTGGCATACTGTACTTCTCAGCTTATATCAAAACTCTTAGCACAAAGTTTCTAGCATCCCTCCACAACCATACAAATCCACTAAAAAGTAAAAATATGCCCGTTCCTCTTACATGACATTATCAATATGCTCACGTTGCCTTGAAATATTTTAATTTCTAACTTGCTATATGATCTCCTACACTTCTTTTAAAAGGAAAGGACTAATTTCGACCTGGTACTTATGAAGAAACAATCAATGACAAAAACAAAAAACAGAGTTCTCTATTTATCCGTTCGAGATATTGCTCGAGGAGCCGAGATGGCAGACAGAAACTTGCTAATAAGTGAACATAAAGTGATACGTGTGTGTATAAGCAGTGTATGTTAAATAGTGATGTTTATGGACGTTGTAAAAATAGTGTTTTTGAATGTATTGTAAAGTAATAGTGATATATTAAATTCAACTATCTCAGTAGTTCTTGCAGACTTTTCAATTGCGCTGTACAATATATACCCAAAGAATACAATCCCAATTATCTAACCTTTTGCTTTATTTTTTATCTCTGTCTGGTTATATTTTAATTGGGTAGTGTAATATAGATCGTCTCTTTTATCTTCCTGTTGGCTCCGGTAAGAATTTTCAGTAGAAGATGCTGTGAGGAATAAAAATGTAAATGTTTTATTTTAATTTGGGTTAGTTTTGAATATCGATGAGAGTGGGAGGGAATACTTTCTGCACAGTTTAACATTTTCGCCACCAGGTGTGCTGCTAAATGGATGGAGTAATTACTCTTTTCGCTAGTTGGTACGCTGCTAGATGTAATAACGCCCCTCCCTCCAACAGTTGGCAGCAAGGTTAATTTCTACAACAGCGCCTCTAGTATGTGTTACGGGAAACTCAGTAAGGTTCGCATCCTATTATATATTCATCCATGTACATTATGACAACCGTTGTTTATACGAGTCTCGTAAGCAAAGATTACAACACCTGTTCCACAGAAAGGAATATCTTTGGCACTGCAGTGTTGTCAATTTAGCGACTTTGTCACTAGATCTGGCTACTTTTAACAATTTTCAGAGACAAAATTATTACCAACTTTTAATCCTGAACTGGCGTCGTGCATAAATATAACGTAACTGGTTTCATGGTGTCAATACTGTCAGCATGACTTCTGGACTTTCTCATGGCCTTCGACCTATAGCTAATTTTGCCTTTTTTAACCAAATGTTTGCATGAACTACTTTGACTAAAGGGTTTTAACATATATATATATATATATATATATATATATATATATATATATATATACAATGTAAAAATTAATTTCTGTTCCTAAAGAATTTATCTGTTATGGTAAGAACATGGAGTCAGGCTACAAAGGAAACACTGAAGGAGACGGATTCGATCCGGTGCAGTGGATCGAAATTCGGCGTAGGCTACATAATATATGGTGGTAGTAATTTTGGAACTGTTATTTGGAACCTAGTATTTTCAATAAACTGGAACAGTTGGAACTGTTACTAGAAAATAACAACTTTTCCCATCTCTAGCGCACACAGCCAGCCCAGGCAGGCTACCGGCTGCTTGGGGTATATTCATCTCCTAGAGTCTCGTGAGGCGTCCCTCATTGGTTAGAAGTTATGATGAAGTGGGTTGTCATGGCAACTTCCATGCTAACCTGCATTCTGCACTGCTGGCACCAAGAGGGCTGGAATCCACTCCTCTTACTTGGCACTCTGCTGCCAGCTCGAGACCGCAGTATGTGCACTGTATATGCCCCATCACGCGACATATAATTAAAAAGTATTTAGAAACGTTTCGGGACTTTATCTTCTATATTAATAATAAATCTGTAGCCAAAATTTTTCGGGTAATTTTTGCTTTTCCAAAAATAATTGGTCCTAAACATGTATACTTAACCATCCTGAAACCGAAAAAAGTTTTTTTTTTTAATTTTTGATTCTATATCTGTCTGTCTCTATGGATGTTTGTTACCTTTTCAGGCGATAATGGCTGAACCGATTTATATGAAAATTGGAATATAAATTAAGTTCGTTGTAACTTAGATTTTAGGCTATATAGAATTCAGAAACTTCATTTAAAAGGGGAGTTATAAGGAGGGTTGAATGAAATAAACCGAAATATCTCCTTTCATATTAATTTTATTGAAAATTGATGTTTAACAAAAGTTTATTTAAAAATGATTTCCGATAAGATTTATTCTATACAAAAGTTTAATAGGACTGATATTTAATGAGATAAATGAGTTTTAATATTAAGATAACAACGCCATCTAAGGAGCTGTAATGAAATGAAAACAAGTGACTTCGTCTATAAGGGGCCTTGGACAACAACAATCGAAAGCTGTTAAATATCTTATATACAGGGTGTTTAAAAATACGGGCCATAATTTCAGGTATTTCCCACATGTAGACATCAAAATAGTTAATTACATGTGTCTGGAAATGCTTTATTTCCGAGTTATGGCCTTCACAACATTGAAATTCACCGGAACGTTTTTCTTTCCGCAGGTCGTTGCCGTCAAAGAAGACATTAAGAGGGCACTCTGACAGTTCATTCCGAGGCGAAGGTTACATTCAGTGTTGTGTAGGATTTAGACTATGCGACATGTATTCAAATCAAGAGCTGGCAGAGATACACTTCATGTACGGTAAGGCGGACGGCAATGCTGCGCTGGCTCGTCGTTTGTACCAGGAGAGGTACCCACAGCGACAATGTCCAGATCGGAAGACATTTGTACGTCTCCATTGTCGTCTGTGCGAGTATGGAAAATTTAAATCTCTTGGTTTGGGAAGGGGACGACCAAGATATACAACTCCAGAAGTACAGGAGGAGATTCTGGAGGCTGTGAACATGACTCCTTCTATCAGCACACGAAGGGTAGCGTTGCAAGTCAATGTTCCTCATACGACTGTCTGGAGACTGTTGAAAGAGTATCAATTGTATCCTTATCATTTGCAACGTGTACAGGCCCTGTCACCAGCAGATTACCCTGCACGAGTTAGATTCTGTCAGTGGTTCTTGCATCAGTGTGGTGTAAATCCGAACTTTCCTGCCTTAGTATTATTTACGGATGAAGCACAGTTCACACGAGATGGCATAACAAATTTACACAATCAGCATGTATGGGCGTATGAAAACCCACGTGCAATTGTTCCATCTCATCACCAGATGCGGTTCTCCCTCAACATGTGGGCCGGTATCATTGATGATTGATTAGTTGGACCCCATGTACTTGTAAACAGACTTACGGGGCAGGCGTACACAAACTTCCTAGAAAACACAATACCTCATGTTTTAGAAGACACTCCACTGATCAATCGTCAACACATTTACTTCTTGCATGACGGCGCTCCTGCACACTTCAGTCGTACGGCTCGCCGGTACTTGGATCGAAGGTTTCCTGATCGATGGATAGGTAGAGGTGGCCCAATTGCGTGGTCTCCACGCTCACTTGATCTGAACCCTCTCGATTTCTACTTGTGGGGTAATTTAAAATCATTGGTTTATTCGTCTCCGGTGCCCCATTTGGAATCCCTTCGGAATCGAATTGTGGCATGTTCTGAGGACATAAGCAATACTCCTGGAGTTTGGGATCGTGTTCGCAGGTCAATGAGACATCGATGTGAGGTCTGTATTTAAGCAGGAGGTGGACATTTTGAACATCTTCTGTAATGACAACGACCTGCGGAAAGAAAAACGTTCCGGTGAATTTGAATGTTGTGAAGGCCATAACTCGGAAATGAAGCATTTCCGGACACATGTTGTAATGAACTATTTTGATTGTCTACATGTGGGAAATACATACCTGAAATTATGCCCCGTATTTTTTAAACACCCTGTTGGGAAGGGGACGACCAAGATCTACAACTCCAGAAGTACAGGAGAAGATGTATGTATGTATGTATGTATGTATGTATGTATGTATGTATGTATGTATGTATGTATGTATGTATGTATGTATGTATGTATGTATGTATGAATGTATGTATGTATGTATGTATGTATGTATGTATGTATGTACTCAATACAAATCTACACGCTTTGACCGATATTTGCCAGAGTTTTCACATTTAAGCTTCATAACCCGGAGAAGAACATAGGCTTTAAAATTGAACAGATGGACATTAAATTATTGAAAACAATAAAAATTAGAACGAAATAAGGCCTGTATGATGTTAATATGGCCTATTCTACAATCAATTGTTTTTATTGACGTCATCCAGTCACGTCTTATTCCGTTGTAATAGCGGCCATATTGTTATTGAAATATAAAATAAAATATTAAATTAAAACTATGTAAATGAGGTACGATCTCTTGACTGAATGTATCATGGGCAATAATAAACAATACAAAATGGCATAAAACACATTTCTATTAATTTTTTTAAAATTCAAAATCAAACATAATAAATAGTAAATATGAAAGCATTATTATGACATAAATTCAAGCACTTCAATACGTAGCTCTCTGTAGCGTTATGGTAAGGTGAGTGATTTTAGTGTAAGGGGTCAGAGTTTCGAACGTGAGCTCAATTTTTCTTTTTTTTATTTTGATAATTTTTTTGCATTATTTTAAATACATTATTTTATTTTATCCCGCCATAAAGGGAGTTTTACTACATAAGTAATATATCAGTACCGTAATTTCACACAACTATGGTCTAACATCACACCACTTTTTAGATTTCACATTGTAATTTCCAAAATATAGCTATTCGAAATATTTTTTACTGCTAGCAAATGCAGAAAGATCAGGATTTAATATCAAAGACATTTGTTATTCCAGATGTAGTTTATGTATTGGATTTTTTTAATGAAGTATGGACTATAGTTTTATTATGAAGTCACAACTACAGTCCATCGAATATTTCCTAATATAAATCGCTCATGTTCCGTAGTTGAGAGGATGTTTTTGCAACTACTGTATGTCATACAGCACTCAATAATTTTTAATATAAAATACAGATTGTCGGAATACAGTAAGAAAAATTCTTTATTTCTTGGTTTTAACATAACCGCTTATTCTTTAAGAAAAATACAATTTGTATCAAATAATAAAATCAATGTAAAACCAAAACAAATTCAAGATAACCATTCTTAATCAAATATTCTCAAACAGGTACATAATCAATTGGTAATTTTTTTGTTCAACTCCATAGATCCTCAAGTTCGCACATGTAAAAATCTTTCTTTTCGTACTTTGCTGCTTTCGCTTACTCATAGATCATTTAATATCCTTTTTAGGATAAAAAAGGCAGTCTGCCTTGTTTGGCCACTTCCATAGGTTTCCAGATCTGGTCATGCATTTTATATATATATGCCCCATTGGTCTCCACTTTCATAACTTTCCCAAGCCAGTATTCTCTTTCATAATCAGAACTACAAAGTCCTCTCTTGCAGGGAGATAATCATCATTCTGGACCTCATGGCTTGATGTATCTTCGAAGGTTTCTTCAATATCTGACAAGTTCAAGGAAGCATCTGATGCCAAGGAATATCCACCTTCATCTTCTTCGATAGAACTCTCTACCGCCTTCGCCTTGCGAGAATCTTTCTTTCTACTCGAGCAAATTGCAATTTTTGAGGTAGATGGTAATGAAAATTGTTCAATCTTCTGCCGAAATACTTTTACCTGGCTCAACATCAAGCTTCTTCTTTCTCTCTTTATTGATGTTTCTTGTTCTACTGCTTGATTCCTTGTCATTGGACTTCCTTCTGGGTTCCTGACTTTTGGATCAGAATATGATGGCAGGCATTCTAAAACTTTCGCTGCACAAAGAGGAAAGATTGCAGTCTTCCTGAATTCAGCTTGCAAACTGGCTTGCGACATCGGAAAAACTTTATTCAAGAGCTTATTTAACAATGAAGGAAATACATTGCTGGGGACTGTTGGCATGCTTCTTCCATCTGGTGTCGCTTTTCACTCATCAAGTATTTGTCACCAGAGATATTTTAATGGCCCAAAACAAGCTATGTGTGGTGGTTGCATCAGATAGGTCGCATTTGGAGGCTGCAAAACCTGTGATAATTCATTCTTGTGACATTCTAAAAAGCATTCCGCCCAACGTCTTCCAGATAGGTTCTTAGTGAATTCTGGTACTTTGCGGTCTTAGCTACCCAGGTAAATTTTCACAATACACCTAAGGTCGAATAAAGTTATCGGAAATCCAAAACTTGACGTGGTTATAGCATGCTCGACGAATGCGTCACCATATGGCTTATAGGACCTTCCTGCAACCTTTCTACTGAGAATTTTATTAGACAACGCCATCAGAAACTATAAAAACATTCTGTAACGTAAGAACCGAAACCAGAAGTCGGAACACAACTATGGTCCGCAAAAATGATAGGACCATTGTTGAACTCCAAGTAGCATTTTCTATTATTCTTCCAATAAATATGAAAATACATATGCATCTTAAAAAATATCAAGACTACAGAACTGCTTGTTATGGTAACCGGTGGCCGAGAAAGTTTGCAGCTGACGACCTAACGTGCAAAACATAACTCCAATTGACAGTTGACTTGCGAAAAAAACATGGCAGTCAGGGTGCGTTCCATAAGCCTCACAATATTACTCTATCTATGATCTCTACTTCAATATTTAAGTAATCACTAAATGTCACTAGGAATTCAGATATCGATGTTTTCGTGATCGCGGGAGTTTGGACCATAGTTGTGGCTTAGGACCATAGTTGTGTAAAATTACGGTAGTATTTTATTTATTCTGTCTCAAACAAAGTTACCATGCAATTATACTGAAATCTTAATACATATGCTAAAAGTGAATATGGGTATGTATGTTCTCTGCAGAAATCTACACGCTTTGACCGATATGTGCCAAAGTTTGCACATTTAACCTTCATAACCAGGGGAAAAACATAGGCTATATTAAAATTGTACAAATGGACGTTAAATTAATTAAAAAATAAAAAATAGAAATAAATACGATCAAACATTCATGTGTAATATTAAAATGCTATCTTCTTTAGTCAATTGTTTTTTATTATTGTATTTTGTATTCAACATCGACTTTCACGAGGCCATGGAGATTATAACATTGTTCGTACACATCATGAAGGCTAAAACTAGATAATTCGTACAATAAATATCTTTACGCAGTCCAGGACCGTATTATTAATTTCTCGATGCAGTTGTAGATAGTGAGCAGGCTGTGTTTTATCCAACTGAATTCTAGAATTCTTTCAAACTACAAGGATTACTACCACATAATTTACTTAATATGAATAACCAGAAGTACTATTGCGAAATATTGACCTACCTAAATTATGCACCAAAAAGAATTGGTGTTAATAACTCATGCGAAACGCAATAGAAGTTGCAATATTAACTGGAAAAACGAAAGGAGAAGATGTTTTTATCTCACGTATTGCTAAGATACCCATTCTATTTAATGCAATTGCAATTTCAGTGCGACTAGCATTTGTAATGACCATATTAAAATGAAGCTCAAGGACAGCACCTCAAAGTTGCAAACATTGACTTAAAAACTGCGTGTTTTTCACATCCTAGACTATATTTTATACAAAGGAGTGGAAAAAAAAAAAATAAAAGATTTTACACATATCGAAAAGCAATTTCTGTCATGTTGCTAATGTAGTATGTAGATGTACGTAAACCGACTGAAAATAGCATTGTATTAATTCTAAATATACGTCTCTCAAAATATTGTCGTTCACGTCCGAAAATATGTTACTGCGAAATTCTATCTGTATAATCACGTTGCAAATGTAGTATGTTATGCGTTGTGGAAATCACAATCTCTTAATTTCTAAAATACCGTTAAGCCTATACGTCTCTCAGAATATTAGTCTTTAAGTTAAAAAAATGACTTATTGCAAGTTTATATTGTATCTGTATTCTGTGCATAAAATAACAATTAATATAAAATGTTCTTAATTTGTAAGATATAGTTTTCCAAGTCATATTAAAAAAGACTGGGTATGATATAAGTGGGTGTACAGCGGTCACGGGGTTAAAAATCTTCCAATATAAGTTAAATTATATATGTACATATTCAATCGATGCTGAAACTCATCAGAAAGAGGAAAGGAATAATATTTTCGTTGAGTTTTACTTTGTTCATAGTTTGATTTTTCTATTATTTTATTTGTATTTCTGACGGTGTGGAAGAGAAGGCCTAATGGCCTTAACTACAACAGAATAAATAAATAAAAACAAGTAAATATATAAATAAAAAAAACTTGAACGTCAGGCACATGATGACATGTTTTCTTTTCGGTGCCTGATTTACAACTGTTTTAAATTGAGTTAAAGCTGGCAGGTATTTCGCTAAGGAGTTCATCAATCCATGTAAGTGACGTTAAACGAAGATTAATCTTATCTTAGTAAAGGCAATTCGTTTTGGTTGTCTATAGTTAAGTTTCCGAGATATCCGAAAATGCAATAAGCAGTTTAATTAAAAACAGAAGCAGAAAGGAAAACCTGTGCAACGCCGGGTTCCTTTAGCTAGTAGCGTATAGAGAACATTTCTGTGTTTGTATGAAGTAATATCGGAAGCTATTTAATTGCTTAATAAAATTATTTCACCATTGGAAAGTGTAGTTTCTCTAGATGGACATAATGCTATAATGTTATTACAGTAACGTCTGAGTGAATCGAGGACAGGTAAGATTAAAATAGCCTTTTATGCACAGAAAACTTGATAGGCTATTCTGTATATTCGTTTCCTCTATTTATTAAAATAATGTTTATGTACACATTCATTTTGATCTCAGTGAATTAAGGAACAACGAGAGTGTATTGATTTAGTATGCGGTAATAGTACGTTAGCTTAACATTCCATTATTTTATAATTAAATTTTTAACTATACTCAATTGAAACGTGTCACAATACATAAAATACTTATGCAATAAATGCAATGCTAAAAAATTGGGTAATGAGCCAAGCAGATTATGTTGCGCTGTTGTAAAATTTGTTCCTCCTGAGATTCAAGAGCCCCGACAACAAATTAAAAATTCACTTATCGGAGTACATCTGTTATCAACACACTAATATAATATAATATAATATAATATAATATAATATAATATAATATAATATAATATAATATAATATAATATAATATAGTATAATATAATATAATATAATATAATATAATATAATATAATATCTATAATAATAATAAATCTGTAGCCAAAATTTTTCTGGTAATTTTCGATTTTCCAAAAATAATTTGTTCTAACATATATAATTAATCACCCTGAAACCGAAAATCGCATTTTTGAAATTTTTGTTTGTATGTCTGTCTGTATGTTTGTTACCTTTTCACGCGATAATGGCTGAACCGATTCATATGAAAATTGGAATATAAATCAAGTTCGTTGTAACTTAGATTTTAGGCTATACAGCATTCAAAATACTTTATTTAAAAGGGGGGTTATAAGGGGGCCTGAATTAAAAAAATCTAAATATCTCGCTTATTATTGATTTTTGTGAAAAATGTTATATAACAAACGTTTCTTATAAAATGATTTTCGATAAGTTTTATTCCTTGAAAAATTTTGATAGGACTGATATTTAATGAGATAAATGAGTTTTAAAATTAAAATAACGCCATCTTAGACGGTGCAATGAATTAAGAAAAAATGACTTCGTCTATAAGGGGCCTTGGACAGCAACAATCGAAAGCTATTAAACATAGCCTACAGAGAATGTTTCTGTGTTTGTATGAAGTAATATCGGAAGATAAATTAACCGATATGTATAATTAATTATTATTTCACCATTGGAAAGTGTAGTTTCTCTAGATGGACATAATGCCATAATGTTATTACAGTAACTTCTGAGTAAATCGAGGACAGGTAAGATTAAAATAGCTTCTTATGCACAGAAAATTTGATAGGCTATTTTGTACATTCGTTTTCTGTATTTTTTAAAATAATATTTATGTACACCTGAGAGGATAAAAAGAAAGGAGAGAGCGATCCAAGGGGAAATGCTTGCAAGCGATGGGACGGATGTGGCGTCAAACTACACCTTTTGTCCCAAAATTCTCCGCGAAATACCGCCAAGTATTTAATTTTGCTACAGGCAGTTATGTCACATGGCGAAATTTAAATGTTAATGTTTAACTCACATTTTAATAATGGTTAGTTGTTGCGTTTGTGGTGTAACAGCTAAACCAAAATCTTCAGGAAATTTATTGACTTTTCATATCTAAGCATTATATTGTTATATTTATGTATAATGAATAGAATCCATATAATAGTATGTAGGCCTAACCATTATGGCTTACGTTCTTTACAGATTTCCGAAAAATTTAAGTCGTAAAAATGAATGGCTAAAATTGATAAATAAGCCAAATTGGCAGCCAACGGCAAGAAGCGTTATTTGTTCGCAACATTTCCTGGAAGATTGTTTTGACAGGTCCTCCTCCTGCTCTACTACTGTTAGACTGAAATCATATGCAGTTCCAACTTTGCATGTGGAAAGACTTAAAGATGTAAGCATATCATCCACCTATATATATTCAGAATTTAACAATGATGAAGTACAGTGCATTTAATTATAGTCTATAAGATGTCATATACAAATTAGCTTAGTTTTTTTCTCTTCCCTTTGAGGTTCGGCATCATAATCCAGAGACTCTAAAAGAAGTTCCTTATATAATTTCAACATCATCAGAACTGCCATCAAACTCTGACACACCAAGAAAGTTGGGCGAAAAGGAGGTTAAAAACGACACTGGATAGGAATCAACTCCCAGTCTGTTATAATTCTACACAGAATTCCAGCACTTTTTTCTGCAGAAGAAAAGCACTGGCTATAGCCTATGCAACAAATGCACACTTTTCTCATTTTTCTATAAATCTAGACATGATAAAGTATAGCTATGTAGCTTAGTACTGTGTTATGCCATATAATGGTCCATCTATATACAAGATAGGCCTACTACATAACCTATATAAAAATGTGGCCTACACTTTTCTGAAAATTTATTAATAAAAGAATTGATCATTAAAGATGTAATTTAGCATTAAATAGGAGTGTATATATTCTTTGTATAGTATATAAAAATGTAAACTATTTTATAGCCTATATTTAAAAAATAATGTAATTTACCAATATTAGGCCATGTAGCAACTACACGATAAAAATAATAGCCTACACTCTTTGAAAATACTGCAGCCTATAATGATATTTTATTGTCGAACAACCTTACGTAATTATATTTGACATGGTTGACCTTCACCTTGTACTATAAAAAATGTACTTTTCTGTATAGTAACTTACGGTATTTTATAATTCAGGTATGTAAAAAATTAGACTCAACAGCACAATATGTCCACCTATGCTCTATCTAACATATGAAGCTTCAAAAATTATATTTTGTCTTACGTAAATGACTTAAAATTGATGTGGAGAGAACAGGAGTAAAGTAGTAGATTATTATATCAATGTACATTTCACTGTAGCTTTATTAAACGTATTACGGTTGTTACATGGACTGAAGACTTCATTTCATGTTCAAAACCAAGCTCTCAGACTCATTACTGGTGGAATCAAAACAACTCCAATAGATTCTATGAGATTCCTCACTAATATTAACAGTATCAAAATGACAATAGAAGAAAAAGCACTGATTCAATATGAAAAACTTATCAGATTACCAGGAAACAATTGGCATTCATACAGTCCTCTCTGTAGATTGAAAACTCAAAAAAGTTTCATATCCATTGTTCAAGAATTAAAACAGAAAATCAATATCCCGAATTTAAAGGAAACTTACAAATTAAACCAAACCCTTTAACTCTATTAGATATAGAATATAGTCTAAATTTAACAGAAGAAATACTGAAATCAGAAGTAAGCACTGAAATAATGAAACAATTGTCTTTAGAGACAATTAATATTAGGTACCCTCCACAAAACTGGCTTCATTTATACACCGACGGATCCTTGATCTCCAGAGAACAAGGTGCCGGTGCAGGTGTTACGTGCTGTCTCTTCTCACTTTATAGATCACTTGGATACGGAACAAAAAGTTTTGATGGTGAAATCATTGCAATAAGTGAATGTCTCAGGAATCTTCTATGCCACATCAATAAATTTAGGAATGTAGTTATATTGTCAGACTCCAAAGCAGCTATTCTATCAATCGTCTCTAAACACATACCTTCATCTCAAACAGCAGAAATAACTAAAATGTTTTTTTTCAATTAATATCACTCAATAAAAGAATTGTATTCCAATGGATACCATCCCATTGTGGAATCCTGGGAAACGAGAATGCGGATGCTTTAGCAAAGAAGGGCAGCACTGCTACTTACAGACCTGTTACTAAATCTACGTATTACTCTGTGAAAAGATGTATTAAATCTACATACTTAGACTTCAACAAACAGAATTTGATAACACAAACCCAAGGGAAAAAATGGAACTCTCTGCATCAAAATCCACAGTTAATTCCCGATTTACTACGAAAATCGTCTGTAGCTGCATTTAGATTGGGAACAGGCCATGCCCTGCCGCCTCAGATTATAGCGTTGTTGTTCCTGCGGTAACTCCTATGTGCAAAATATAAAATTTTTGAGCAGGGAGATAGAACACGTTAACTCATTCCATGGCAATGGTACTTAGGAGATCGTGAATTCTTACATTAATTTTCGAAAGAAAGAAATATAATTACATATCACTGTATATGCTGTATCACTATTTAAGTTATTTGAAGGGTTCAGAACCATGGTGGGCCAAGTGTCATTTACTGAAGACGTAGAAAATAAGGGTTAAAATTAAGTTATTACTATAATTCAATGGAAACATATAGTAAGTAATATAAAGTATACACATTAAAAATAAATGATATGTCAATCTTCATTAAATTATGGTTGCATGTAATAACAATTAAGAAACATGTTAAAGGAATTGTCATTGAACCAAATGAGTGGTCTCTGGACCAAAATGATCGCATTTTAATTATTTAAATACAATTTAATTTGAGTAACATATTAAACGATTTATCCTTCTATCAAACACGAATGTTCCCTAGATTAAACGTCCTATTTTAATTATGTAATTACTTTAGATTTATTTGTAACAGGTGCAGCGGAGCGCACGGGTACGGCTAGTGATTAAATAAATAGAAAGTTTAATAATTGATTTACGTAGATGTCGTGATTCTTATAATCAATCAGTGCTGCCCAAGCCGTGCTTGGGTTGCTTGGATGGACTGCACGTCACTGCTCCTTGCCATCGACTCAATACAGGCGACGCAACTAAAAACAGTGTCCATGTTTGTGATATGACTATCCTTCCACTTGAACCCACTCATCCGTATCCTAAATTGACAACCAAAATAGCTACTTACAGAGACCTAAATGTATTGACAATAGAGTCTTAATATGCGAAGCATTACATATACCCTGGGACGCAATATGAAAGTTACGAACTGTGGACGAGAAGATCGAACAGCTAAATAACTTTATTACAGACCTGTATGACCGACATGCTCCTGTAGACGTGTGAGAAGACTGCCTGCGCCGTGGATGACTACTGACATACACAACATGATGGCTGAACGAGATTCGGCATATCGAAAATAGAGACGAGACAAAAACGAAACTAATTTTAACAGGTACAAGTAACTGAGAAACAGAACCAGCCCAGACGGTTAGGAATGCTAAAATCCGACACGCATACAGCCTTATTGAACCAGGAACTAGCCTCTTCACGCTATGGAAACATGTAGGCTATAGACAAGGGCTTAAGATAGACAAAGACGCAGGTAGGCGGCAACTCAATCCCACTGGAACATCTGAATGATCATTTTACGAAAACACACACTACAACGAGCCCCATTGACAAACAACAGACATTCGCTGAACTCTTAAACCTACGAACCATCCCTCTAGGGAAAAATTTCACTTCTTGTACATTACGCAATCTGACGTAAAGAAAGCCTTGAAACGAATCAAAACTAAAGCAGAAGGACCAGGTCACATCAACACTTCGTTATTCAAAAAAATCATAGACGTAATACTACCGACTGTGCCTCACATTTTCAATGCCTCTGCAATATAAACTCGTTTCTCTCCATCCACTTCTCAAGACTAAAACACCGACATCTCATAATGACTACAGACCTATCAGCATCCTACCTGCCCTATCCAAAGCACTGGAATGCATTGTACACAAGCAACTGACGGACTACTTAAACCAATACAAACTTTTCGACTTTTATCATCAGGTTTCAGGGTCGGACATAACACTAGTACAGCAAAGTCACAGAAGACCTGTACGAGGTACGGAACGAACGTAAATTGACAATAATGACTTTACTCGACTTCAGCAAAGCCTTCGATTCTGTAGACATTGACTTGTTAATATGTAAACGTATAAGTCTACACCTTGAAGAACAGTTGATTTGTGGTTTGCCTCTTACCTTAATGGCCGCCAACAAAGTGTACTAGCTCGAAATCGTTCTTTCTCTTGGCAGGCCATGAGGTCAGGGTTCCCACAGGGATCAGTTCGTGGCTTTTTATTATTTTCAATCTATATAAAAGACATATCAGAATCTTTAAAGTACTGCCGACACCATCTCTATGCAGACGACCTTCAAATACATATAACATTCCACACTGACAAAATAAATGATGCAATAGCTAAAATGACTCAATTTGGACATGGATACGGAAATTCCGACTCGAACTAATTCCAGAAAAATCACAGTCAATAATTTGTGGGCCATTCACGTTTGTTAAGCACTATTAACATACCAAATTTGTCTCCGACTAAAATATACGGCACCGAAATTCCGTTCAGTGAATCAGTAAAGAACCTAGGTATTTTTATGGATGAAAGTTTAAATTGGAACATTCAAAGTATTCTCACTAATCCACTCGTTTAGACGATTGAAGAATTTTCTACACTTTTCACTGAAAAAGATTTTAGTGCAAACACTCGTGATGCCTCACTTCGATTACCGTAATATTCTATTTACTGACCTAAGCGTTACTTCAGAGCAGAGACTGCAACGTGTTCATAATATGTGCGTCCGTTTCGTCTGCAATATTCGTCGGGCTGATCACGTAACAACATCCCTCGAAATTTTGTCCTGGCTCTGTTTAGAATGTCGTTGGAAAATCCACTGTTTTTCCTTCATCTTTCACATATTGCATTTCTTCACTCCTGTCTATCTTGCGTCTATCCACCTATCATAGTCTAGACGCACGATCACAACAATCCTCAATATATCCATTCCCTCTTCTTTCATAGTGGCTGTTCCTCGACTTTGAAATTCCCTACCGAGTAATGTCAGGGACTGTTAGACATCAAACCAATTTAAGAATAGACTAAGAAAATATTTTTCTAACAATTTTGTTATCGACAGAATGTAGCTATAGTTACATTCTTCACATGATATTCAAATAAATTACAGTAGCTCGGTAACAATAAATGTGTGACTATATTGATAATGAATGTATTATAACATGAACTCATAATGTAACACAAATTGCATAAGTCCATAAAAGTAAAAGATTTTCTTTTCATACGAAACATAATTATAACTTATACTAACCACTCTGTTAATAAATTAAATGAATAATATCCAACTTGTTAAATGAAACTCATTTCCTGGAAGGATAATTCCTTTAACATGTTTCTTAACTGTTATTCCATGCAAATAATTAAAATAGGATCATTTTGTTCAGAGAACATTCGTTTTGGTGCAAGAAAAATTCGTTTAACATTTTTCTAATTTAGTCTTGATTGCATCGTTCAACAAATCACTCCAAATTAATGTCAATATAGAGTGGATTGTGTACGAAGATAATTTTTCATGTTAACCTCACTGTGTATCTTTTTTCTTTGTTAAGTTTATTTATACACGCTTTAACATCTGTGGTCATGTCACGTGTTTACAAGTGTGGGTATTCCAGTAGGCCATTTTTACTCTTATTGAGTCTTGTCTTGTATTCACATAACTGATTATAGATTTTGATTAATGTTTATCGTATTGGTAATTGAGGCGGTGATGAATCATGGCATGTAAATTTCCAATCTGACATTTGCCTTTATCACTAAGGGAACCATGAAAAACCCCAGTCAGGTTGGTTGGCCACAGAGTTTGAACCCGTGACCTCCCGAATGCGAGTCTCAAATTCTACCGTCTGAGCCACATTGCTCGGTTGTGCATCATTGTTTATGTAAATAAAATGAAAATGAACGTGGTACATAGGCCTAAATATTGTTTTAAGAAACGCAGGAAACTAATATGGGTAAATTATGAGTGCAGAAACGCCATTTCGTGACACATTTAAAATAACTCAGCTCCAAATACTTATTTTTACTTTATATGTGCCGTATTTTTGATCCAGTAAAAAAAAATACTCATCTTTACGACAAAACTATTAAAAATACTACTATATTCCGTGGACAAAAAGAAACTAAAGTGTATAAAATTAGAGCTTTTATGTGGATCAAATAAAGTTTAAGTAATCAATTTATACAATATTTCGACAGGATATCAAGTTCTCTGTGCATAAAGATCTAGTTTAATCTTACCTCGGTCCTCATATAGCATTACATTCATCTAGAGAAACTACAAATTTTAAATATTGCAGGAATTGTCCAAATCGGTTAATTAGCTTCTGAGATTACTTCATATAAGCACACAGACATTCTCTGTATATTAATATTGATAAACATTTATATTATAGTCCCATCATAGAATAGTAATATAGCCGTATAAAAATAGTGTTAAATGAAAAATATTCTCCGTTTGTTGTATGCAAGGCCGCCTTAAGTAGACGGAGTCATTTGTTTTCTTTTTATTTTAGTCTACTAGTCTGAGGCGGCGATGATAAAACATATTGTTATTTTAAAACTCTTGTATCTCGTTAAATGTCAGTCCTATAATCATTTTGCATAGAATTAAACTTATCGAAAATAATTAAAAAAAAGCGCTTGTTATGTAATATGTTTAACGAAAGTCAATAAGCGAGATATTTTAATTAATTTAATTCAAGTCCCTTTTTGACCGCTCTTTTAAATAAAGTATTTTGAATGTCTTATAGCTTGAAATCTAAGATAGAACGAATTTAATTTATATTCCAATTTTCATAGAAATCCGTTCAGCCATTATCGCCTGAAAAGGTAACAAACATTCAGACAGACAGACACATACAAACAAAAATTTCAAAAATGCGATTTTCGGTCTCAGGATGGTTAATTATACATGTTAACACCAATAATTTTTGGAAAAGCGAAAATGACCAGAAAATTTTCGGTTACAGATTTATTATTAGTATATAAGAAAAATTACTTATACTCATTACTGTGCGTAACTTCGTAGGATATGTGTCTGACATCCTTATGCAGCTAACGCATAAAGGCGTAGAGAGAGGAGTAACTAAGGAGAAAGTCCCGAAAACATGTAAGGAAGGGAAAAGATTGAACAAACGCAAAGGGATCTTCGGTTCTACAGAGACTCGACAAACTTGAACTGAACGTAAGGCCTCTGGCCGGTTTTCAACAGACTCGGTTTACATGCTTCATTTCCACGTACTGTTGGATGCCTAAGAACTACGGCGAAGTTTGTAGTATCTTGATATTTCGTCTCATGTTCGAACATTGCATGTCACTAGTGAGTGCTATCCCTCCATTTTGATCGAGTTTCCATCATCGTACTACTGTACATGATGTCAAATTCCATACAACCTGCGTATTGAACTTTGTATTGCACATGTGCGTATGTGCAGATATTTTTAAGTAGATTTCAGAATATATTAATATATCTTCGCTTTACTTTTCTGCGAGCTCAAAAGTTTTCGTTATTACAAATTTTATCAACACTCAGTACTGAACTGATTTCTGAATATTTTCTGTAGAATACAATACGTGTATTAAGTGTTGTGATAATACTGTCAGATGTAACAGAAACGTTGCTGAAGTTAGAGAGACGCGTGTATTGATTGTACTTGAAACGCGGTTAAAACAGCGAGCTGAGTATCGTAGAGACGAATTAGAGTTAAACGAAGTGAATCCACAAAACTGAGTCTTTGGATTACCTGTAACTGACAGAGTAAATCATATTAATACGTGAAGATAAAAGGACTTCAAGTACGCATTGGGCGAGATTTATGTGTCATAAAGACATGGCAAGTGAAGTGAATTTAATACCTTATAGAAAGATAAATAGCTTCAGATTGATTCTAAACAAGTGCATGCAAACTGGAATATGTTCAATGGAACAAGTTTTGTATGAAGATAAAACAATTGGACTCTGTTACGTGTAGTGATAATTCTACAGTATATAGGCTAAAGTAGATTTTTATATGCCAAACAATATCCCAACACACATGCTGAAACGTTTGCAAATATCCGACTTTTTAAATTCAATATCCAAGGATTATAAAAAGTTTTAACTTGAAGTTGAAGGTAGTGGGATCAAATCCAACCCACAGCACATATATCCATAGTCAATTCTAAGCGATGAGATTACGTGACCATTTTCAAGAAGTATCGAAACAAAAAACGTGGACCCTGGATTTATTTCAATAAAGCGCAGGAACCTCTGTGCATCAACGAGTAGATGAATACCTGGCTGGATGGACGGATTGGTGGATGGATTAATGAATATGGTTATGGAAAGACAGATGAATGAATGAGTTGCTAGGATGGATGGATATTGATGGATAGATGGATGGATGGCTGGATGGATGGATGAATTAAAGAGTTATTAAAGAATGAATAGTCGTATAAACACACGAATGATACGATGAGTGGGTATGGATAAATGAATGGATGATTGTAGATAGAGTGACGAATGGATGATTTAATGAAAGAATGAACATGGATAGAGTAATAAATAGATGAATAGATATGGCTATAGGAATGGATGGATGGATGTTGAAAAAAGGGCAGGTGAATAAATTAATAAATTAATGAAACAATGAACACGGATAGAGGAATAAATGGATGAATGGTTATGGAAATAGAAATGGATGGTTGGGTGTTGAAAGATGGATAGGTGAATGAATTAATAAATTAATGAAAGAATGAATAGTGATAGAAAGAGGGATGGCTGGATGAATGAAAGGATGAATGGATGGGTGGATTGATTGAGTGATTGATTGAATGATTGATTGATATATAAAGTAATGAATATGGTTAGATGAATGAATGAATGAATAAATGAATGAATGAAATGTTGATTATACCCGAGCTAGGTGGGCAGTTGCCCTCCTGAGTTTTTTAGTACAAAGAAGCAGATTTTTTCAGTAGTAGACCCAATAAACCCAATCTGATGGCTGAAATATTATGAATATGATGGTGATGAATACTATTATCATTATTATTAATATCACCATCATCATCGTCATCATCATCATCATCGTCATCATTCATTTAAAGTGACCTGGAAGCTATTGTGGATTGCCGGGTATTGTGATAGTGCATGTGTGCATGTTCAGTGACCGTCAGTTGGCTCTTGCTGGGCCTCTGTAGGCAACGCAAAGGTAGGAGTTTGTTTCTTTCGATTGGTAGTGTCGTAGAGTTTGCAATGACAGTGAGAAATAGAGGTAGAAAGTGCAACTTTGTCATTGTGAGTTGATAACTGTTAAAAGTGTAGTAATTTTTTTATTTTGCTTTCGTCACGTCCCACGTCGAAACCATAACTTTTATATGTTAATTTAAATACAGTACTTTCGATATTAGGAGGAGTGATCGTAGAATTGGCGACGGTTATGCTCCTGAAAAAGTTAAATGTATTGCTTATGATGAAACAAAAAGTGCATCGTCTGTTAATAACAACAGAGAGGTTACTCACCCATCAGATCAGTGAAAATAGCTAAAACTTCTATAACCGCCTCATCTAGTAGCTAATCACAAATCAGGCTAATACTAATATTTGAAATACCATTCGCGAAACCGTAAATGACAATCCTCTCAATCATTAATTGGTTTCAAAAATATAGATTTGGTAGCAATTATACAAATTTTAATGAAAAGCATTGCTAAATGCACAGTTGGTTGAAATATAGACCAGCATACCAACAAAGACGTCGTTTATTGTTACTATTGTCTCTGTTTTCCAGGTGGTTCAGAAAATATAGAACCCACATGTATAAAAATTGTTTTTTTAATTGGGAAAAACTCGAGGAAAAGCATGCTCATGAAGCTAGGAATTGCCATAAGAAAGCATGAATTGAGTACAGTGGTTACAACATTTCAGAGGAACATGGTGTAGTAAATTCAACATTCAATTAAAGTTTTCTGAGAAAGTTACATAAAATGGAAATGTTATTGCAACACTTATCTTGGTAATACTTCAGCGTATCAGTTCAAAATTAAATTGCACTCGTCAAAAGTGCATAGAGTACACATGCTCACAAAAGGCGTGGTGCCGACTACATAACCCCTATTTATCTATATTAAGAAATGAAAAAAAAAAAACACATGCAAGCCCCTTGTCCTTGTTTTAATCTATGCATAAATGGAGATATAAGAACACTTTCTAATTCTCAAAAGGGGCGGACAGAAGTCCTACTACAGTACTATCTTGAAATCTACTGCACTTATTATCTGAGTCTCTTGGAGAAGAAGGGACAAGATTAGTGAAGTACCATAATGAGAGATTTTCAGCCTTAGAGATAGACCAGAAAGAAATAAAGAAAGAAACAAAGAAAGAAGGGAACAAACAAAGAAACAAAGAAAAAGGACATAGTTACCAAGATCTTAAATTATGAGTCCTCACTTCTTGTGTTCTGGAGAGAAGTAATTCAATGTACAGATGATGGATTATGAAATAGATTGATCCTTTCGTGTGTAACTAATTTAAGAGGAGTCTGTACACCGAATTTTGACAAAAAATAAAATTCTGTTTTTATAGTTTTTCTGTAGTTTAATAACTTATGTGTAAAATGATAATATGATTTTATTTCGTTTATACCGTTTATCAACTCATTGACTTGCTTGATACAGAGGCACGTGTCTTTATCCACCAATCTACAATATATTAACACTGGTTAGTGCTTAATCTCTTTTTATGAAAGTAATATCTTAACCTAGAAAACAAATAACAAAAATAAGTACTTGTTTTATGTGACCTCCGTCCAACATCACAACTCCGTCACATTATAGCTAAGTGGGACGGAGGTGATACGAAAAGAAAATAAAGGAAATAAAACATTTCGTTTGATTCGTCGCTATATCCTAATTCCTCCAACTTATTTACTGTAAAACGTATTTTGGACGCGGGACGGAGCATGAGATCAAAATATCATTCGTAGCAAAGAGAGGAGTATTGTTTTGAATAATTACGCATGGGATAACAAGTGTAGTCTGCAGTGATTTTCACAGAACGACGTTATCTCCAAACTGGGAGAAATAAATCACCAGGGTATGAAAAGGTCGATCTATTTCACAACTGGTCACATATGTTTCTAGTGACAGACAAAATATGTAGTTGCCTGTATATGTGGAAAATTTGGAAAATATTGTCCCACAAAATTTGAGAAACAAATTAGTGCTCAGAAACTACACTAAATGTATTCTATTTCAGACATTATAACTTGAGCATTTCTCCGTTATAAGTCAGTGTTTTGATTTTTGCGGAAGACTATACGTACCACCGTTATTGTGCTATGTCTTCAATTTTTAGTGCATACTGAAAAAAGAACTAAGGAACAGACTAGTCAAGTGCTTTGTGTGGAATGTAGCATTATATCTGGTAGAAACATGGATATTATGACAAAGTGGAGAGAAGCGACTAGAACAACTTTAAATATGGGTATGGAAAAGATTGGAGTGTGTGACCATAATCCCTCAGAGCTTGAGCCAAGGTGTCCCGAATGAGATGGTGCCTACTATTGTGCAGTACCTCTCCATACGGACAGGCACCCAAGACGTGTGCAAGAGTTTCGTGCTCTCTGCGGCAACACCGCCAGAGAGTATCGTCTTGAAACTGCACGGCAGTGAACATTGCAGACACATTTCCTGTATTTCAATTGCTTTTGTCCATTCGGAGCACGATAAGTCCTTATGATCACGAATCCATTTGTTCGTTGGAGTATATTCCCCACATAGTGCGACACTTTTGTCTTCGTCTTTGCTTGTTCTCTTAGTTGTCGTCGTCGAACTTTTCTTGCATCAGGTAGAAGGTTGCGAGAATTGAGATTGGCGGTGGTAAGATGAATACCCAAGATCTTCTAGGAAACTTAAGCATTCATTATTGAGGTTGGAAATTATATATATATATTGAAGCCTCCAATTCCAAAACTGTCTACATCCATTCTTAACAATTTTCAGGAAACGCCAAAAACTGATAATTTTTTTTTTTAATTGTTTGCAGTGTTTGTCATATTTGAAGCTTATTTATGGAAGGAAAGAGGGAATTTAGACACAACATTCATTAGAAAATTGCTAGAGACATTTAGGTAGATGACGAAACCGCCATTATCTCAATTGGATGGATTTAAACAGTTTTGGAATTAGACACTTCATATATATAAAG
This sequence comes from Periplaneta americana, assembly GCF_040183065.1. Taxonomy (NCBI): domain Eukaryota; kingdom Metazoa; phylum Arthropoda; class Insecta; order Blattodea; family Blattidae; genus Periplaneta; species Periplaneta americana. Next base: position 78,383,859 of record NC_091122.1, on the reverse strand, counting down.
TCGGTCTACAGGTGAAACACACTAAGTCGAAAATCGTAGTTTTGAGATAAAGGCGATTGAATAATTCATTGATATATAAACTGTATTTGCCGCTATATTTACGAACTTGTCAACAAATTTTCTTTGCATGTATCACCATACGTTTATATTAGTTATAATTTGCAGAAAGAAATTATTAATTGTTAATTATTTTGTGTTATTTATATTAAATTAATTAGAGATGTTGATGACTTAATGTCTTCTGACAGTGGATACTTAGTGTGTTTCACCTGACTATTTTAAGCATTGGACATCTAATTTCAACAATTGTTGTTGAGTCTCCTGCTTAATGAAAATGGAAATGCCCAATATTTTAGTGTTGGTTGATTGGTTAGTTGGTTATTTAACGACGCTGTATCAACTACGAGATTATTTAGCGTCAGTGAGATGGTGATAGCGAGATGGTATTTGGCGAGATAAGGCCGACCTTATGGTTAGGGAAAACCTCGGATGGTTTAGTGTTACTTTTCCTACAGTTACTAACATTTTATCCCAATATACTGTTTACAGTATGTTCAGAATTAACAAAATTACCTAATATATTGACATAATTGAAATTGTTTATAGAATCGGTAATTTATTGAGAGAGTAAAAAAGCTTCTCTTTTCACACCCATTGGAAATTGAAAATATATAAGCAAATTACATTTAATTTAAATTATTTCTTTTGTAAACCAAATAACATATTTTATACTATTATTGACGATACAGAAAAATAAAAAGAAATCAAATAAAGTAAACACACCAAATAGAATGGAATAATACCACTGACTAATGATTAAACATTTTTTCCAACATTGCAAGTCAAAATGAAATATTATTATGTTTTCAATTACAGCATACTCCAATGTTTTCCTGGTGTGGCTGCAAGTCAAGAGTAGGAGATTTAAATTATGTATCCTTAGTGGGTCTTTCTTTATCAGGAGATTTTTCAATCACAGAATTGTCTTTCCTGGCTATATGAGAGTAAAAATCATCTTGAAATTTCTTGGCTTTTCATAAATCGTAACGTGTTATCCACTGGTCTTCTTTTAGGCTTGAAGAAATACAAATTGAAGTAATTGCAAAAAATTAATCGATAAGTGACGAGGCTAACTGGTGCAACAGTTTTATTCAAGCACTCTTCTTTGTAAGCTAACTGGTGCAACATCTTTACTCAAGCATTCTTCTTTGTAAGTAAATGGTGCAACAGTTTTATTCAAGCACTCTTCTTTGTAAGCTAAGTGGTGCAACATTTTTACTCGAGCATTCTTCTTTCCAAGGAAAATGTATTTCTTAAATATTCAGATTTAAATCCAAACATTTACGTTGAGGCGATTTTCTGGTGTTGTGACATTAGACAGCACGGAATCTATTTGTGTGAATGTACAAGAGCGTCAATGACCACTATTTGAAGTGCACAGTCTTGCAAATTAATTGTTGGCACATTCTTATATTCTCTCAATTCATTCGAAAAAAAAAAACATTGCTTGGAATTTTCACGTTGATTTGCTCTATCATTGCGGAGTCTAAGCTCTTTAAGTATATCAATGACTACTTTATTTAAATTGAAATCATTATGTCTGTCACAATTTAGCTCCCAGAATTGTTTGCTATTTTCATTTCGTTGTTCTGAAATTTTACCAAAGCAGCCGTAAAGTTATTTTGTGCAGTCAACAATTTTAGTAACTTTCGGTGAATGCGGTTTACCTCCTGTAGATGTATATTTTGACTTTCTGAACAATAAGCAGAAACATGTTGCTCACCTTCTGTTTCTATCACCATCTCTTCGTCACCTAAATACTCTTTTGGTGTGTTTCTAGTGAATCTTTGATGGAGTTCTCACTTATTCATACGAAGCAATAAAATAATAATAATAATAATAATAATAATAATAATAATAATAATAATAATAATAATGACAATAATAAAAATAATAATAACAATAGTAAATCCAACTTGAAGCAACATTACTATCTTCTTGCCTCTTCAATCCACTGCTAATCGAGTTATTAACCATACAAAACAATAAAATAATAATAATAATAATGATAATAATAATAATAATAATAATAATAATAATAATAGCAATAATAATAACAATAATAATTCACCTTGAAGCAACATTATCACCTTCTTGCCTCTTTAAACCACTGCAAATCGAGTCATTATCCAATAAATGTAAAATAATATCACACGCATGTTTTTAGTACAATCACAAATGAAAATTGATATAAATAATAAGATATTTGGTGCAAATTTCCACTTTCGCAACCCAAACCTTTTCAAGCTAATCAATAATATTTACGTGCAAAAAACATTACGTCAGGTGTTAAATGTAAGGTTTGATTTCAACTGCATAAAACAAGACGGAAAGGACAGGAGAAACCTAGTAACGGACTTAGTGTGTTGCACGTATTTATTATCGTTTATTTTACACTTAGTGGAAATAGAAATTATTGATTATCTCATAAAGAATTATAGATACGACATAATGGACTTCAATAGACGAAAGATCACGAAATTTTACATAAGGAACATCCAAAACTTAAAATTACTAAAAAATTGACTTAGTTTGTTTCACCTGTAGGCCGACGATATGTAACTAATCCTCTCTCTCTATAATATATATATATATATATATATATATATATATATATAATGGTAGTGTCACCATTATCATCCGGTATTCTGTATAATGCACTGATATCACTTTACCTTTCACACGAGGTCCTAATAATATACCAACAACATGACTTTCTTTGCCTTCACCACTTGAATAAAACAACTTAAATTCATCATTCGCACACTCACCACTACTTTCCCACCTCATTTCTGATATTCCCATCACATCCACTCTGTTTCTGCTCATTTCTTCCTTCAAGTTTTCCAACTTACCTGCTTACAAAAGAGTCCTCACATTCCACGTTCCAATTCTCAATCTTCTTTTCTTCTCTCTGATGGTTTCCTTCATAATGTGTCCTTTGCTAGCATCCCCCTCCAAGACATCCGAATAGGGGGATAGTTACATATATATATTGGAGAATTGGAGTGAAAGATCTGTACATTGGCAGAACACTTACGTATGTATATTCCTATGTATGTATGTATGTATGTATGTATGTATGTATGTATGTATGTATGTATGTATGTATGTATGTATGTATGTATGTATGTATGTATGTATGTGTGTGTGTGTATTTATGTGTATGTATGTATGTATGTATGTATGTATGTATGTATGTATGTATGTATGTATGTATGTATGTATGTATGTATGTATGTATGTATGTATGTATGTATGTATGTATGTATGTATGTAATTGTCGCAGTGAAGAACATCCCAGATGTCATTAAGTCGTAGTCTTGTTCCCCAGGAGTCCTTTGAGATGACGTTCAATATACACAGTGTAGTCAGAGACGTCCGTAGAAATATGTGAAATTTCTTTATGTGCGCCCTTCAGAATTTTGTCACTATTTTGTAACACGTTTCTAAGAATTTTACTTAATAGAAATATTAATAGATTTTATATAAGAATTGGAGATATTTAAGAATTTAAAACGTTGAATTTCTGATCTGGACGTAATAGCGGTGAAATAGTGAGTGCTTCAACTTTGTTTTGTAAATTCTTAAAGATCTGATGTGTCAAAAGTGATCCGATCTGTAAAGTTATCACTGAAATAACGTAATATCATGTCACTTATGTCATGAGCTTGAATTTCGCATTTGTCATAAAGAACTAGGTTATCATTACAGAATTGACCTTCTCGAATTGAAAGGACTAATGACTTGGAAATATTAATTTCGAAACCAATTTCTTGGAAACACTGAATGACCTTCCTTGTTAATCCTTCTGCTGCTGTAGGATCTATGATCACTGTGTAATCTGCAAAACTCTATAGTTAGTCGAGGCTGATCTGGAAGTAAGTAACGGTACTCTGTAGTTATCAAATCATATAGTGGCGACATCACATACACTCACAATCTTTAAAGAGACTGCTTTAAAAGAATTAATGAGAATCTGTGGGTGACTCTAGATTGATGACTGAAAAACCTATGAAAACGGGAAAATATACGAAGTCTCTGAAGAAGAAAAGAGGAAGATAGGTGACGAAGAAATTGAATATGGAAAAACTGAAGAACGAAGAGGACAAAGAAGCAAATTTTCAAGAGAAAGCCGCTACATTAAAATCCACATCTGAGAATAGTAATGAGTACTGGACTCATTTAAAAATTGGTCTACAGACAACAGCAGAAGAAACAATAGGATACACCAAAGGTGTGAGAATTAAGAAACCTTTGGTCACAGAGAAAATGTTGGAGAAAATAGAGGAGAGGAGAGTGTGAACAAAAATCAACACAGAAGAAGGTGGAAGAAACTACAGGAAACTGAACAACGAACTTAGAGAAACTGATAAAGCAAAAGAATACTGGATGAAAGAGAATGTGAAGATATAGAAGATTTAGAGAGAAAAGGAAGAAATGATTTAATCTATCGCGAAGTAAAATGTTTGGACTTTACAAAGTATAAGAACAGGAAATCCATGTGGTTGTTAGAGAACGATATCGGAAATGAAATAACAGACAAACGAGGAATACTACACAGATGGATGAAATATGAAGAAGTATTATATGAGACAAGGAATCGTCCAGATGACTTAGCTATACAACACGAAGAGGCTGTATCAGAAGACGAAAAAGAATGTTCTATTTTAAGTAAAGGAGTTTAACTAGCGCTTAAGGAGATGAAGAATGGGAAAGCAGCAGAAGTTGATGGAATCCCAATTGAATTAGTGAAATGCTTGGGTGAAGATAGGAAGCAAATTCTATGATTACACCGTTCTGCATTTCAAAACTTATTTTCTGTTGTTTTAAATCTGATCGGCGATCCTAAACGAATTTTTTGTGCTGAATTCGAAAATAATCTCCATTTTCATCCATCACGTCAGGTTTTCAGAAAATTCATGAATAACTAGAAATGAAATTATAGCTTTATGAAACGTCATGAAAATTATTTTCAACAAGAATTTTGTGAGAAAAACTAGTCCACAATTTGCTATTTTCCACCAATTAATAATTAATTAATACTAATTAATAATTATAAGCACATTCATAACCTTACCTCAATATTGCACTTCAAATTTTCTCCTCTTTGACCTCCTAGCATGTTGTTCAGAGCAGTCCCTTTTTAACATCCATCAATAGTCCGCCATCATGTTAACACTCCACTTTCCTTTATACCTCACCTCCATATTTTTGATATCCTGGTGAAATCTTTCACCTTGTTCCTCACTAAAATCTCCTAAATTATCAGGGAAATAATTTAGATGGGAATGAAGAAAATGTACTTGGACACTCATGTTGCAGCCAATCTGTTCGAAACTTTGTAGCATCACTTTCACTATGTTAACATAATTTGAATCCTTTTTAATTCCAAGGAAATTAAAAACAACATTTCTGAAAGTATTCCAGGCATCCATTACATCTCGACTCATAGTATTCTCGAACCGACTGTTCATCATCAATTTCCGAATTTGTGGGCCAACGAATACTCCAGCTTTAATTTTTTCATAGGATAATGAAGGAAATGTAACACAAAGGTATTTAAAGCACTCACTGTCTTTATCTAGAGTTTTCACGAACTGTTTCATTAAACCTAATTTCACATGGAGAGGTGGCAACAATACTTTTGAGGGATCAATAAGAGGCTCACTTTTTATTTTTTTTTTTTCACCAGGTGTTAAATTAGTCCTACATGGCCACTGTTCACTTTCCCAGTGTTCTGATCTAGCTCTGCTATCCCATTCACATAACAAACAAGGATATTTTGTGAAACGACCCTGCTGACCAAGTAATAGTCCAATAATCTTGAAATCTCCACAGATAGACCATAGATGGTTTTCGTACTGCAGGTTTTGTAACAAAAACTTTACATTTTCATATGTCTCCTTTAAAACAAAAGAGTGGGCCACAGGAATGGAAGGATGAATCTTTCCATTATGAAGCAAAACACCTTTAAGACTTTTCTGAGAAGAATCTATGAAGAACCTCCACTCTTTGGAACTATAGTTTATGTTATAAAATTTTAAGACGGCAGGGATGTCTTGGCAAAACACTAAATTTTCTTCTTCGGCAAAAAAAGAGACAAGTTCCTTCTCACGATGCCTGTACCATGAAAAATATGTACCCTCAGCCAATACTTTCTTTTCTTTTAACCTAGAACCTAACAGTTCTGCTGATTCTTTAGGCAAATTTAAATCCCTTACTAAATCATTAAGCTCACTTTGATTAAAACATCTATCATCACCAGAATTGCCTGGTTCATAAGTATGATCCACTGGGGATTCAGTTTCAGTGCTACTGGATGCAGATGGCAATGTATCTGATTCATTCGGTACCGGAACGGGAATATCAGGACCATGAGATATGGGCCGAATGGCACAGGGAATGTTAGGATATAGGATATCTTTCTTGTTTTTAGTAGTATATCCGGCTATCTTAGCTGTACAAAAATAACAATCGTCTCCATGATTTGTAGGTTCCCTCCAAATCATAGGGATACCAAAGGGCAATGACTTCCTTTCTCCATTTTTCCAACTCCTCAACTCTTCAACACAACTACGACACACTTTATGAGGGCACCAGGATTTGTCCTGGTCTCCTAACTTAATACCAAAATATTGGAAGTAAGTATTCTTTACAATATCTGTTATATTCTCTCTCTGTTTTACTAACGTATATGATCCACATATGTAGTAAAACAAATTTGGATCATTTACATAACCACGTTTCGACATTTCTATGAAATAACACTATTATGTTGTACTCTCGCAGAAAAATGAGAAATCACATACTTCACTTTTACACGACAACCAACAACACAAACTGAATCTCTAATTTTAAAACAACTTTTAAAAGAGGATAGGTTTATTATCTCAGTAAGGAAATCTGTAGCCTCATAAGCTGGATTGCACTTCCATAAATAAACATATATGGGGACCCTCTGTCATTTCTCTAATTCATTGTTAGTTTTAATAGCAATCTCTAAGAGTAAATATTTCCTTCACAATTTTTATGACCTGAGATACTAAACATTTCAACTTCCTGTTTACAGATAATGTTGGGTGCAGACAGATAAAAATCTGCAAGAATAAACAACGAATGTCTTAACTTCGATTCATTTTAAGGGGGAAGATGCAAATTTGTACATCCCCCAAGGGAGGATATAGTTAATAGATTTTAATCAAAATCTAATACAAACATAATAAAATACATTTCACATTTTAAATAATAAAGTATAAATGATAAGCTGTCATGCCCTTCTAACAAATTACAAGCATACTGTAATTTTACTATATTACGAAAAATTGAAAACATAAAATTTTGAATTGTAAAAAATTCTGACGTGGTACATGAAAACGAATTTCGTTTTTGTAATCAGTGTGAAATTGTGATTCAGAAACTCTCATTTATTTCAAAACAACAAAATCCATGCAGAAAGGTGTTATGGAATGAAATATATGAGGAGGGCGAATGGTCCCAAGGTTTTACGGAGACAGTATTGATTCCAGTACCGAAGAAAAATAATGCCAAGAAATGTAAGGAGTTCAGGACTATCAGCCTAATATCACACTCGGCAAAGATTCTCTGGTTAATACTGAATTAACTTTTATATTCTAAGATGGAAGAACTGTTGGAAGATGAGCAGTTTGGCTTCACGAAGGAAAAAGGTACGAGAGACGCAATTGGGCTGCTACGAACAATCGACGAAAGATACCTAGAGAAGAATAATTAAGGGTATGTAGTATTTATGGACCTAGAAAAGGCTTTTGACAGAATGGATTGGAATAAACTGATAGGGATCCTAAAGGAAATTGGTGTGGATTAGAAAGAGAGAATAATGTTCAATAATCTTTACATGAACAAGGAGTCAAAGTCAAGATAGGAGACGAAGAGAAATAGGGAGAGGCGTACTTCAAGGGTGTCCTTTATCATCTACTTTTTTCAACATCTATTTGGAGGGCTTAATAAAGATCTGTTTTCTGAACATGGGAGGACCGATATTAGCAGGAAGAAGAATAAAGTGCATAAGATTTACAGATGGTAAAGCGTTGTTAGCAGAAGAGAAAATGATACAGGAGCTGAATGACAACTATGAGCAGTATACAATGAAGATAAATGCAAATAAGACAAAGAGCATGGTCATAGAAAGAAAAATACAGAAGATAAATTTGCGAATTCTAAATGAGGCAGTAGAGTAATTGAACAGTTTCAAATACTTGGCGTTTACTATGAGCAGTAACATGAGCTGCTGCCAGGAAGTCAGAAGGAGGACATCAATGGCCAAGGAAGCGTTTACTAGAAAGGAGAGCATCTTCTGTGGACCTCTGGAAAAAGAACTAAGGAAGAGAATATTGAAGTGCTTTGTATGGATTGTGGCATTGTATGGCACAGAAACAAAGACATTACGACGAAGTGAAGAGAAGCGAATAGAACCATTTGAAATGTGGATATGGAGAAGAATGGAAGTGTGAATTTGACAGACAGAATAAGAAATGAAGCTGTGTTGGAAAGAGTGGGTGAAGAAAGAATGATGCTGAAACTGATCAGGAAGAGGGAAAATAATTGGTTGGGTCACTGGCTGAGAAGAGCCTACCTACCGAAGGATGCACTAGAAGGAATTGTAGACGGGAGAAGAATTCGGTTAAAAGAAGATATCAGATGATAGACGACATTAAGATATATGGATCATATGTGGACACAAAGAGGAAGGCATAAAATAGGAAAGATTGGAAAATGCTGGTTTGCAGTGAAAGAACTACCCTTGTGCAGAACAATAAATGAAATGAAATGGAATTTCAACTTATCTCGGGTCTTATTTGAGAGTTACGTGCAAGTATCCACTCCGACATATTTATTAGGAAACATATTTTCGAAATTTATTTTTCATACCAATATAATAAGATATAATAAAACTAACGAATATATGAAAAATAAAGGAATCTTAACTAGTACAAAAATTGAAATACTGTTTAATCCAATGCAGCACAAAAGTTTACAACTATTTGGATATACTTACTTCCTTACTTACTTACTTACTTAATTACTTGCGTTCTGGCTTTTAAGGAACCCGGAGGTTCATTGCCACTCTCATATAATCCCGCCATTGGTCCCTATCCTGAGCAAGATTAATCCAGTCTCTACCATCATATACCACCTCCCTCAAATCCATTTTAATATTATCTTCCCATTTATGTTTCGGCCTCCCCAAAGGTCTTTTCCCCTCCGGCCTTCCAACTAACACTCTATATGCATTTCTGGATTCGCCCATATGTGCTATATGCCATATCCATCTCAAACGACTGGATTGAATGTTCCTAATTATATCAGGTGAAGAATACAATGCATGCAGTTCTTTGTAGTGTAACTTTCTCCATTCTCCTGTGACTTCATCCCTCTTAGCCCCAAATATTTTCCTAAGCACCTTATTCTCAAACATCCTTAACCTATGTTCCACTCTCAAAGTGAGAGTCCAAGTTTCACAACCATACAGAACAACCGATAATATAACTGTTTTATAAATTCTAACTTTCACATTTTTTGACAGCGGACTGGATGATAAAGGTATCTCAACGAAGTAATAATAACCATTTCCCATATTTATTCTGTGTTTAATTTGCTGCCGAGTATCATTTATATTTGTTACTGTTGCTCCCAGGTATTTCAATTTTTCCACCTCTTCAAAGGATAAATTTCCAATTTTTATATTTCCATTTCGTACAATATTCTCGTCACGAGACATGATCATAGACTTTGTCTTTTCGGGATTTACTTCCAAACCTATCTCTTTACTTGCTCTAAGTAAAATTACCGTATTTTTCCTAATCGTTTGTGAATTTTCTTCTAACATATTCATGTCATCCGCACAGACAAGCAGATGATGTGACCCGTTCAATTCCAAACCTTGTCTGCTATCCTGAACTTTCCTAATGGCATACTGTAGAGCAAAGTTGAAAAGTAAAGGTGATAGTGCATATCCTTACTTTAGCCCACAGTGAATTGGAAACGCATCTGACAGAAATTGACCTATACGGACTCTGCTGTACATACGTTTCACTGAGACACATTTTAATTAATAGAACTAGTTTCTTGGGAATACAAAATTCAATAAGAATATCATATAAAATTCCTCTCTTCACCGGGTTATATGCTTTTTTTAAATCTATAAATAGACTAAATGTTGCACTGTACCCTTATACTACCATTTTTTCTCCATTATCTGTCGAATACAAAATATCTGATCAATAGCTGATCTATTACGTCTAAAACCACACTGATGATCCCCAATAATTTCATCTATATATGGAGTTAATCTTCTCAGAAAAAAATTGGACAAAATTTTGTACGATATCAACAAAAGTGATATTCCTTGAAAGTTACTACAGTTAGTCTTGTCCCCCTTCTTAAAGATAGGTACCATTATGGACTCCTTCCACTGTTCTGGTACAATTTCCTTTTCCCAAATTTTGGATATACATATATACCCATATACTAGTTCTCGCCATCCTCATTCAATACAATGACTATAAGTAGCCATACTGTGGATGTAATATCTATTAAATTGAGAAGAATTCGTTCCGGCACCGGTAATCGAACCCGGAATCTCTCAGTTCTGCGCGCTGAGTACTCTTTCCAACTGAGCTGTGCCGGGACGCGATCCACGGTGCCGGCCGAACTCTTCTTATTCATGTCATGAATAATCTACTACCCGCATTTTTAAGACATACAAGTCACGTATGCAGGAGCGCATTTAAATGAATTTCTGGCCATTTTCGAGAACAGTTCATGAATACTGTTAACGTTTGACTTATATATATATATATATATATATATATATATATATATATATATATGAAGCGTCCAATTCCTAAACTGTCTAAATCCATTTTTTTTAAATAGAGATAATGGCGGTTTCGTCATCTATCTAAATGTCTCTAGTAATTTTCTAATGAATGTTGTGCCTAAATTCCCTCTTTCCTTCCATAAATAAGCTTCAAATATGACGAACACTGCAAACAATTAGGAAAAAAGTTATCATTTTTTGGCGTTTCCTGAAAATTGTTAAGAATGGATGTAGACAGTTTTGGAATTGGAGCTTCATATATATATATATATATATATATATATATATATAAATGAAGTCTCGCCGTTCTCATTCAATATAATAACTATAAGTAGTCATACTGTAGATGTACAGTATATGAACGAATTTTTCTCAATTTAATAGTTACATTTGGATTTTAAGTAAGAGATGTGGATAACTGGAAGCAGACCAAATTTCATATACATCTTAAGTTGTGTCTCGGAGTCATACGTTTGGATAAAAAGATATCCACCAAATTAAATGTAAATATATAATATAATGTAGATATAAATATCAGTAAAAGTAAATACATCATATAAGGTAGACATAAATATTAGTGCAGTTACTTACTTAGTTACTTACTCACTCACGTACTTACTTATAGCTTTTAAGGAACCCGGAGATTGATTGCTGCCTACACATAAATCACCCATCGGTCCCTATCCTGTGCAAGACTAATGCAGTCTCTATCATCATATCCCACCTCTCAAAGCCATTTTAGTCTCCCATCTACCTCTCGGCCTACCCAAAAACCTTTTTCCCTCTGGCCTCCCCAAAGACCTTTCTCCCTCTGCCCTCCCAACTAACTCTCTATATGCACTTCTGGATTCGCCCATACATGTTACGTGTGCTGCCCATCTCAAACGTCTGGATTTTAATGATCCTAATTACTTCAGGTGAAGAATATAATGCGTGCAGTTCTGAGTTATGTAACTTTCTCCATTCTCCTGTAACTTCAACCCTCTTTGCCTCATCCTATTCTCAAACATCCTTAATCTCTGTTCCTCTCTCAAAGTGAGAGTCCAAGTTTCACAACCATACAGAACAACCGGTAATATAACTGTTCTATAAATTCTAACTTTAAGATTTTTTCACAGCAGACTAGATGACAAAACCTTCTCAACCGAATAATAACAGGCATTTTCCATATTTATTTTGCATTTAATTTCCTCCCGAGTGTCATTTATTTGTTACTGTTGCTCCAAAATGTTTGAAATTTCCATCTCTCCGAAGGATAAAATTCCAATTTTTATATTTCCATTTCGTACAATATTCTGGCCACGAGACATAATCATATACTTAATCTTTTCGGGATTTACTTCCATCCTATCGCTTTACTTGCTTCATGTAATATTCCCGAATTTTCCCTAATAGTTTGTGGATTTTCTCCTAACATATTCAAGTCATCCGAATATCAGTGCAGTTAGCTTCAATAAATTGGCAGAACGAGCAGTGATTAACTATAGCCTACATTGAACCGATGGGGATGGGAGTTTTATACCGCATTCTACTGTCTTCGCGCTACGAGTTGGCGCAGGGAGTAGATAGGCGGGACGGGGGAACTTTACGCTACACTCTGACCTGAAAACTTCGTCCACTTACTTGGCTACACGGGAACGGAGTGAGACATAAAAGATTCCGCATCTTCGGTGCTGTCGCTATGACTATCATTATCACATTTTTCAAAATTTCTGGAGTATGATCTGTCCATAATAATCGTCTGTTTATGTTCCAGCCGTGTATATTAATTCGAATCTCTCAACAAAGCCATTAGCCCCACCGCCCCCATCCTGATGGACAACAATGAGTGTTTGGACACATTTACGGTAGTCAAAACTCCCGTAACATTTTTATCGTGCCAGAACTTGGCAAACGTTAAATTGGTAGGCCTATCTATCCGCATTTCGTCCAGATACAAAATCGGTTTTTCCACTTTCCTAAGCTTTCTTATTTGCTGCAGATATCTTCACGTATTCTAATTTACAGTGTTTTCCTCAATTTTTTTGATGCACACTTCTTCCACCTGAAATCCTTTTTCTTCAGTATTCGTCTTAATGTTGTCTTTCATTTCAAATCAATTTTCTCTTGTAAAATTGTAGACGTTTGTTGCAGCTTGGTACTATTTTTTTACTTGTTATTTAACGACACTGTAATAACTACTAGCTTCTTCAGTGTCGATTGAATTGATGATGGCGAGATGGTATTTGGCGAAATGAAACCAAGATTTGCCATAGATTACCTGACATTCGCCTTTCGCTTGGGAAAACCTCGGAAAAAACCCAACCAGGTAGTCAGCGCAAACGGGAATCGAACTCACTCCCGAGCACAACTGCAGATCAGCAGGCAAACGCGCTACCTCCTGAGCTACGCCGGTGGCCCTCTTTCTTTTTCAAATAAAAATTCTCAATTATATCTTTTTTGTCAATCTCCCGTCGAAGTCATCTACATTTGCGTTTCGGTAGTCCGGATGTTTACATTTTTTTCTCCCTCAGATATCGACAACGCACTTTCTTCTGTGCAGTCTTTCATTTCATTCCTTATACGCTGTATTGTTCTTGTGGATAGATTAGAGTACTTTTCTACCTTTGCTGTAGGTTTCGTAAGAGGAATGCAAAGGCACTGTTGTTGTTTTTCATCACAGAATTATTTTGCACTTCTAATAATATTCCTTTCTTCGCTATAGATTGTCAATCCTTGTTTCCTCTTTGTCGACATATTTACAATAAACAAAAAACTGCTATACACCTAAATAACAGTATACAATAACATAAATTCTATTAACTATATTATTATCAACACTATTAACACGAAAAGCAAAGGATAACTAAACCAATACAAGATTTGTAGTATACTGAAAACAATTGTCTTGTTGAAACTAATAAAATACTACAGTAAAAACCCCACTATTATTTTCACAAAGTCGCAAAGATTCATAGACACGTGCAGTAGATGTTTGTGAAACAGGAATATTGCAGTGAACAGCGCGGTGCGCATGCGCGACTGTTTCCCCTCCGCCCCGTCTAAGTACTTCAGCCGCCTTCTCCTGGCGTGACAACAGTACCTATCTAACACTTATCTATCATCGATTGCTATTTACCATTTATTCCTACGGCTACTAAATCAAATGTAATGGTAAATTGGGTTGATCGGTTTGCGCATTAGAAGCAATAGAATCAACAAGCAATAACAACATGATATATAATCTCACTGAATGTATAACAATTACAATAACAGTGTACAATGGGTTGATCGACGGAATCACAAAGATGCATATGGTAGAACAATAAGAATATTAACACACAATAAATAGTGAATCCAATATACTAAATGGCCGTCACTATAACAATATTCCTTTCAGTTAACTTCCTATACAATACGATGATACAATTTAACTTTCGGCCATTACTGAACTATTTTCACACATCTGTAAAATAATCATTTACAACACTGGCATATCGTAATGAGAGGAGAAAGTAATACCCATACTTTCACTCAGCTACTCAGTCTGTTCCCATTTAACGATCTCTGTTCAAGTACAACAACTTCCATGCAATCTAGAATCTTCTCTGTTATGGCTGACAATAATCTCGTAAATTTCGCCTATTCTCAAACTTCGTAGAACTTTATCTTCACCCCGTATAATTCTACACATGACGCTATATTCACTCAACCGTCGAATCTCAAATATTGCACACAATACAGTATATATACTCGACGACAATAACCATAAATATATCGACACTATGATCCTCAGTATATTCTCATATACTCTCCGACGATATTTATATTCACCAAATACAGTGCGATCAAGAAGTCTCTCCGCAGTGCTTGTGTGACCGAGAATCCACTAGACAGAGAATTAAAGTTTATTTGGAAGAGAATTCAAGTGGCAGCACTGGTCGCTAAGCATATGATGGACTGGGAGTGCGAAGTTGTCAAACCGGAATGAATGGGAGAGTGCCAACTTTCTACAGGGTTGTATTCTAGGGTTATTAGAACTAACAGAACTGCGGAGGGACTTTTCGATCGCACTTCATAACCTAATAATATTCTTATAATACTTTCACTATTATTCTCGACGACTATTACATTACCAAATTAGCCTTCACAATAACCATATTATCCTCGACGATTATAATTAATACGACCATATTCTTATATTCCACGACGACTATTAATTTCCAACACAATCATATTCATATACTACGAATATAACCACAATACACACAATTACGCCGAGATAGATTTCTGAAGAGTCTAAATACTGTTTCCCACATCTTACTATAGCTAGACGGTTTCCTATAACGATCGCAATACACTAGTTGTTCCATACAATATTCCTACAGGTTTCCGAGTATAAAATACATACAATACTACTTGTTCCTTACTACATGGCTGGAGATTCCCGAGTACCATGACTATCTCTCGCGGCTTCCCAACTAAACTCGGCTCCCCCCTCTCTCAGATAACCAATAATTCCTGCTGGCCAATGAGGAAACAAGGGATGGAAATGCACTTACAATAGATGACGCGCTAGTCGAAATGAACTCTAGTTGACAGTTCTGGCGCTGTAGTAGGCTGTACTGTCTGCTGAGCCAAAGTGCACGGCTCAACATTATTGCTCTTAGTTATATATGCCTAATAAGCAACAAATGCTTGGGAAGACAAGAGAAGGTGGAAGAAAAATGAATGCTTGAATTTTATAGGATAGTAACAAGTACTTCTAAACGCTCTTCTGTTTATTATTATTATTATTATTATTATTATTATTATTATTATTATTATTATTATTATTATTATCATTGTTATTATTATTAACACATTTTTCTTTGTCAAATGCTATTATTTCCACATTTATAAGTTTTCTCTATTCTGTGATGCCAGTGGTGGTTATTTCTCCAATCCGCCTCTCCCAGTTCTCTTCTATTTATGACTCATAATTCCTCGTCTGCAAGTAGTCGTAGGCCTCCCTCGGCTACGTCAACTAGAAGGCGAATACCCTATGATTCTTCGGGGCCACATCGTCTCGTGTATTCTTCTGATTTACTCATATCATTTCAAGAGTCTGGAATCTACTCTAGCAACGACCAGATCCTGTATATCACATTCAGCTTGAATGTAAATGTTTTTTTTCTCAAGCGATGCAAATTTCTTCTTTTCATACTCGAAATAATCCATTTTCATAGTTTCAACTTTTTTTCTTTGCTGATCATTAGAGTACAACATTCATAGCAATTTCAGTTTACTTTCAACATTTAGGGCCTACTGTAAGACAAGTTTTCTTTGTAGGTTTGGAGACACACTGCATCCAGAGGAATCCATTTACAGGTTGATTGACTGTCCGCGCTTACCCGATACGACTATGATCACGTTACAGAGTTCGGATTTTGTCAATATAAATTCCAAGAACTTGAAAAATTCTACATGTTGATAGTCAAACGTGGATACTTTTCTCATATTACGTCTACCATGCTACTATAATTGTCACATATTTCTATTGCTCCGACGATATCCCACAGACCCATCCAGTTTCTCTTTATGAGTAACATGTTTTAGGTAGAAAGGGAAATGGAATATTGCCAAAAAGATCTATGAATTACAAACCAAGGCAGAGAAGAATTCTTGTACGTCTAGGGGAGGGATGCAGAAAACAGAAAGGCATCTACCTGATCTCCGGTGCGGATGACAACGTTGTTCCAAACGCTTTCGATCTTGAATTGGATACTGCCTTATCGAAACGTTAGGTAATTATATGTATCAGCAGTGCATAAGAGACAACTGCAATTTAATAAACTTCTGGGTTTTTATACAGAGGCTTCATCATCAGCATACTATATTTTGAATGTTATTTCCAATATGTAACTTAATTCCAAAGCCACGTGCGAGGAAGAAAGGTGGCAACGAAAAACTATACTTGCCCTACAAGAGACTGGTAACACATTCTGAAGGCAGTTATTATATTCAACAAAGTTGACATACGAAAGCGAGATCCATTTCAATGTAAACAACGAATGCTGAAGAAAATTATTTCTGTTAATACATTTTTCACTTTGTAAAAGAAAATATAACTTATGATGATCAAGATTGTAGCTGCTTCTGTAAGAAACCTACTGACGAATACGCTACATTAGTTGTGTATAACACTAATATTTCTTCATATTAATTGGAAAAAGCAATGTGAAGACAAATAGGTATAGGGCGAGATTAAGAAAAAAGAAGAAACAAGGTCATAAACATGAAACAAAAGTTCAAAATGCAATATGTAATTATAGTCAACGGGAGAAAGTCGAGTGGTATGGGCATGTCATAAGAATTTCGAAAGATTACGAAGGGGAGTTTTGGGATTGATGCCAGTTGGGAGAATGAAGAGGAGACCATTGATTACTTGGGTACTAGGAAAACGAACTTTGTGGGTTATGTGGGGTAGAAAGACGGCAAATTCACGGGGAAGAATGGAGAAAAGTATCCATGAACATAGCGGCTTAGTAATAACAAATATTTGTCACCGAACATGAATACACTTTAAAACTGGAGGTATAAGTACATGCAGAGTAAAGGTGATATAACTGTGCGGTTTGCAGGGGATATTATAATACATTAAAAGAAACAACAAAAACATATTTTGCGTTTTATAATTAAGAGCATGGTTAATGAGACAATTTGGTTGAAAGTTTGCTTAGTTTGACTAAAGCGCGTCGTCGGCTAATAGAAGAAAACACACACGCTCTCGGTCTGAACAGCAGTTCGGTTCCCTTGGTCACTCCAAGACTTGCTGTACTTTATAATAGCAGGAAATATCAATACTTGTTAATTTCTTTTATTTTGCAAGGAAACCGTTCACTTTATTGAAAAACTGCAAATGGATAAACCATTTATTATCATTTTATCTAATGATACAGTAAAAATCACAATCGTACGTATAGTACTTATCAAATAAAACAGTGTTGACATTTAGGGAAAATTATTTTTTTCTGAGAGAAGTGTTCATTTGTGACTAATATACTAGTATGATATTAAGCTCTTACAATCTGCACAATTATCCGTACTTCTAAATGGCAATGTGTTCATCATCTATCATCATCATCATCCTTATCTTCATAATATTTTGTTTTTGTCACCTAATGATAAGTTCTCCAGAACCCGTTTCGGTACTAAGAATTGATCTTACTACCGGTACGGCTTTTCAGAATTCTTACCTTCCTCCTTGCTTGTGTTTTGTTTGGGAATGCTCACACTAATAAGAGCGAGGCCGGAATAGGTCAAAGAGTTAAATGCTTTGGAGCTTTAGTTATCGTGTACTCACTAAAGAAAATGTAACGCAGAAAGAAACAGTATTAGATTCAGGTTATAAGAGCGGAATCAAGCGATGAACAAAGGAAGTGTAAGATATACGTATAGGTTATCATAATTGAAGCGTTGGGCTGAATAACGGTCTATGTTACAATTTTTCAAAATCGAATTTTTAATGGAATAATGCTCTGTATAGTCTTACACAGCTGTCACAAAAATTGTTTTTCAATATCTGTATCATAGGCATTTCTACTATGAATTTCTTGGTTGGAACAACGGCCTATGTCACCAGGCACTTCTACCATATGCAGTTGTTTACGTCGTATCGGGAGTTACAGTACTTCACAGGAGTTTGTTCTCTTTACTAATACTGAATACTGGAACTCTGTGCATCAGGTTTCGGTTAAACTGTTACGTAAAGTGGACGACTGCAAAATAATGACGATTTCTACGTTAGATATTGACCGACTAAATAAATCGAAAAAAAGGATACAGACAAATTAATATTAATAATTGGAAAGATGTGTCACGAAATTCGCTGAGAGATAGTGGTCTTGAGTATACAACAAGTTAGTGCGAAAAATCCCCCAAGTAATGTAAGTTTCTGTCTGTTATTTTTGCTGTATTTTATTAGTTGCATTTTAATTTACACTTTATTTGGTGTTAGTTGGCCTATTTATATTTGTTTTGCCACTATAGTTTATCTTAGAATTTTATCAAGGTATTTCGTTTCAGAAACAGATTTGTGGAAATTCTTCTAAAGAGATGTGCTCATAGCCTAGCTTACTCTTGACGTCAGAAAGGAGCTGTTTAAAATGTATTACTCTCTCACAGTCAGCATTTAAAAACTGTGATTGTTATTGTCTAAATTATTAATGAAATTTATACTTAACAGATAATCCATTTGTTGGAATGGATACTGAATATTCAGGACAGGAGTTCAAATTTCATTCCCGAACAATTTCTCACGTGTAATATTTAATTTTCTTTATTCGTTTGTTATTGTTACAACTTTCATTAATTTAATGATGACTCTACATGTCAATATTGCAGTTATTTTCTAATAATAGAGTTATTATTTGATAAATAGTGTATATTTATTCTGAGTATAACTTTAATGAATTTACATGATGTTAATTCATATTACAATAATATATATATATATATATATATATATATATATATATATATATAATTGAAAAATAAATATGATAATCATTTTGTTCGTAATTTAACCTTTTTATTGATTTTGTATATTTCATAATATTCTCATTGTATAAAACTCTTTGTTGTCTGCATACCCCAGTAACCATTCTGTGGAGTTAAAAATCTTACAATAATGTTGTTTAATATGACTTTACATGACATACAATCGTATACTTCGCTTAGTGTACAAAACATATTGATGGATTAACGGTCTATGTTGCCAGTCCGAGAGTAAATTTATTACCGGAATTATGATATAACATTTCTGTTCCTCCTGCAGAGTTAGGAGATTGTAACAATTCTGTTCCTCCTATACAGTTAGGAGATTGTAACATTTCTGTTCCTCCTGAACAGTTAGTAGATAGTAACATTTCTGTTCCTCCTGCACAGTTAGGAAATTGTAACATTTCTGTTCCTCCTGCACAGTTAGGAGATTATAACATTTCTGTTCCTCCTGCACAGTTAGGAAATTGTAACATTTCTGCTCCACCTGCACAGTTAGGAGATTGTAACATAGACTGCTATTCGTCCTGACGCTTCAATTATAAATATCATAATGCACTGTGTCTCCAAACTAAAAAGAACAAAAGGCATTGGAATCAAATCATCCCATAATAAACAGATTGAAAAGTCGTCTCAGATCCTGGATAAACAATGAAGGGAATTGGGAAACAAAATCATTCTTAGTGATAAATGAACATTTATCAAGTATATTATGCAAAAAATAAAGAATGGTAACTGTAACAAAATAAATTTAAGAGTCAAATCATAGTCATCGTCGCCAACATCATCATTGTTATCACTATCATAAACAATACAAATATTATCAAGATGTTTTAGTCTGTGTGTTATCTGTTAACAGTTCTATTAGATATTGCGATATTCCTCGGTAGCCCAAAATTTCTTCTATCAGATTGCAGGTTTAAGCTACTTTACTATTCTTTGATCTTCCAGACTCTTAGCATATTAATGTCAATTCTTCTGTTCTGTGTCTGATAATATTTATGCTTCTGAATTAAAATGTCGTCGCCCATTTTCCTTTTGCTTTCAATTTTAAAACTACCTGAGTAGAAAGTTGTTGTTTCAAATTTAGTTTCTTTTATAGCTTTTAAAGTTTAACTACCGTACCATTGGCGTATCGCGAGGATCCGAGTTCATATCTGACTGCAAATTAAATTTGTGATGTACAGTAGTTGCAAAAAAACCGGACTGACCCTTGTAGTTGATTTCAGAGCATTGTTCACTCCGGAGCATGATAGACTAGTAACTAAGACTTTCGTGGTTCGAATCCTGCGTGGGAACGAAACTTTTTTTGTTCCTTATTCAAATTTATTCCCAATACTTTTCGATTGCTGGTAAAATTCATGTTCTGGGAATAATAAGTTAATTAAGTAGTAAAATATCGCTGCAATCGAAAAGTATTGGGAATAAATTTGAATAAGTAACTAAAAAAATTTCCTTTCCAGGCAGGATTCGAACCACGAAAGTCTTAGTTACCAGTCTTTCGTGCTCTGAAGTGAACAAGGCTCTGAAATCAGCTACAAGGATCTGTCTGGTTTTTTTTAGCCACTGCTGTACTTAGACGGTGCTCTTGAGGTAGTTTTTCAAGGAGGACTGTACCAATACTCCTTTAACCTATATAATCATGACGACTAACTCATTCACAATTTAAGACATGTTTCTTGTAGTGGGATCCCTTTTTATCTTTGTAGAATCAAAGAAATCGCTATTGTATATAAATATATTGTATAATATATCTAGGTAGAGAGTTAAACGAACAAAATCAACAAATGTAACAATATTTACAAAAACATAATCATAAACACATAGACAAAAAAGAGACAATGAGCTTTGATCACTGAACTATAGACATTATTTATAATCAGCGAGAAGAAAAGTGAATGGCAATTGAAGAGGCAAAACAAAAATGACACTGTAAACAGAAATATACTTGAACTGGGCTCAATCCCCAACACTCTAGCACACATTGTATGAAATAAACCGCCTTGGTAATCCAGATGACAGTAAGATAAAAAGGGTTTTCTTGAAGTTCTTCCGTTTTCCCCTAGTCCTTCCACTATCATTTTTCACCATTCATTATCATGTCCGTTTAAAAAAATTGGGCATTTCCTTTGTCTGCGTGACGACAAATCAGCCATCCGCTATGATGAGTGTCGCTCGCGGTTCGTTCAGAGATTGGCAGATGACAGTGGTGATGGATTCTAAACAACTGCATCAGAGGCACAGGATCATACCTTCCTCTTACAAATCATTGAGGTACGGAAGACTACCATCAGAAGTATGATAGCCTACACGGGATTGAGGGCTGGAGAGAAATGTATAGTGTGGAGGATAGTGAGGCCATTTTGGCCGTGCAGGATAGTCGGCATGCAACTCATTTCATCACGGATGCACAAAAATTTATTTGGGTTGAAGTGCTACAGTTGCTCCATATTCCGCGTGATAAGCGCCTACATTATAGTCCTGCCTTTCGATATTCCTATTTCAGTAGTAGGTCTACAAATCTAACACATAGTACTGTTCCTTTCGCATTAATTAGTTAATTAATTTAGAAAAATATTCGTCGTCATCAGCGTCTCATGACTTGAGAGATTCTCCTGTTTTGACCTCGGTATGTCACGTCTCATTCCATCCTCACCTACATCTTCTGATAACTCCTTCACCACAGGTCAATATTTAAAGCCACCAGCAGAATTCGGAATTTTTTCGTATATGCTATATAAAGAAGAGGTATTATAGACCTATTGAGACCTTCACGGAATTACAAATTATAACGAAAAAACGTGTCTTTTAACTTTCCTTCTGTGAGTCTGTGTGTATAATGATTTTATTCTAAACTATTGGGAAAATTTGTTCAGATATCTGAGTCAACTTAACCGGACAATGTTATAAGTGAAATGTTATTAATTTAGTAACAGTTATTCCAACTCGGTTTGAAGAAAATAACATGAATGAATTGACTATTCTGTATCAATCTTCATTGCTTTTTCTTACTTAAGATGGAGTGGCAAATGAAACTAGGCCATATGTTCCTAAAAGCGATTGTGTCAGAAAATGTTATTATGAAGAGTGTCCTGTAATTCGCTCAACAATATAATGTTATTTCTTGTTCGAAATTGATTGACAATACTTTTGTTAACATTTTAGTCTGAAACTTACTTTGAAGAAAAATTAATATTTAATTTTGAGTTATGTTTCAATGCTACAAAGAAGTCGTTAGGCAATGTTAGTTAAGGATTATAACACCAGTATTGAACCTAAGTAAGTGTGTTGTAATTTAAAAGTGTGCCTTTAAAAATGAAAACTAACTTTAATCGTTCTAAATCAAGATACGGTACTCTTTTATTTCTTTTTAAACTGTTCACTATTTTGTCTTATTGTTTGATGTTAAAATTTAAAATATATTTAATGTATTGTAGTCCTGTAGTTCACAATTTCTGAAAAAAAACATAAGGTATTTGATAGTCTCAAATACGTCAACAAAATAAAAACCGCAGTAAAATTAAGGATAAAATACGAAAAATCGGTTGCACGACAGCCTATGGAGAATGAAGACCTGCTGGCCTGACATCCATATGTTTCAGAAGATGTGAACGATCATCCAACCCTGCAAGGCGATAACGTGTAGTTAGCACAATGATACCCCTAGACGTTATAAGTGGCTTTCGAAAGCAGATTTCGCTACCTAGTGTAGCTCTCCAAATTCATTGCGATGCTGGATGGCCACTAAACCTATACACTGGCCAAAATTTCATGAAAAAAATTCTTTCCACATAAGCTCTCGAATCAGGCTCATTCCATTACAAGTCAAAGGCATGACGCTTAAAACCAAGCGGTGAAAATCAACACAAATTGAGTCGTTGGAGAGATAGATAAAGACTACTTCAACAGAAGATTTTTGCAAGAGAGTGATTTTTATTTATTATTTTTTTCGTAGAAAACAATATTTTGAAGGCAAGGAGGACCACTTCGGATAGCTCTCTTAGAGCGATTTGTTAATGTATTGCTATTTAACGTGAGGATGAATGTCCGTAATATAGTTTATTACTGTTTCACAATGTGTTTTTCCACTGTTCCACAACATTGTTGGTTACTTTAAACTTAAATGATATATTCAGAATCATGCCGCCGTGATGGTCTAGTGGTTAATCCTGTGAACCCAGGTTAGATGCCCGGCATACCCCCGATTTATAACATGTATTGGGCAAGTACGTGGTCCAAATAAGGTAGGGGTTTTCTCCTGGAGCTCCAGTTCCCCTGTGACATTTCAACAAATCTCCAACATCTGATCTCAACACGGATGTAGCATAGACCACCCTCCTACGGTGCACCCTGGGCAACAATTCTGTCGGTAAATTAGTCTACACAATTGGTTTCGTATCGGTGAAGACGAAAAGTCAATTGCCCGTCATCAGTGAAGAAAATTCAGAATCGTATTGTAATTTACTAACTTCTTTTAATATATACGCCTATCTTAAATGCTGATTTTCGTGAATAGTGAAACATGTATTCCAAAACTTACACTCGTAAACGAAGTCAGATAGGCTATCGCACTCCTTTGAAATAAGAGCATATCCTTGTATGCAATGGAGAAAACAAAAACCATCTTACATCATTGCACATATATTGTTCTATTTATTAAATAATATTTAAATATTACAATTTATTAGTTTAATACGATGCTTTACTGTTTTCGTACGTAATTATGCACCCTAAAATGTTGAAATAAAGTTGGAAACTTGGTCACTATTTACGTCTTAACAATTGTTTGTATTAATCTCAAGTCTAATTAGCGAAATATGTTACTAGTCAGAGATATATTCAATGGAGAGGGAAAGGAACTTGCAACCCTACCCTATTATCTCTTAGTTTAGTTGCTTTATGAGTGATGCCTTATCGATTTCACTTATGAGGTTCCAACCTGCGGACAGCTGGCAAGAAACAACATTATATTTACTTAAAGGAATTTTTATATAAAAATATCTATTTTTTCTCAAAAGCCAGAAATTATAATATTACATTCACTGCTGATGAATGGAGATTGTACTCCTTGTATATTCTTTTAATTTTTTTAATCATCATAATATCATTAATGATATGTTAACAAAGACCAACTCAATTCTACCCTTCTCATCTATTTGTCATATTACTGTCTTGTTTGATGTGCATAAACATTGGTAACTCCAACCGTTATGGAAACAAGAATTACTTCTTTACATTCTGACACTGATTGAAGAAATGAAAATTCTTTGCATATTCCTCATAATGAGCGCACACGTCTACAGTACGAACTGTGCAGGATAAGCCGCGTAGGTCCCAAGTGAGCGAATTCTGGTGGGAGATGCAGTGCACCTACTTGTTGGAAATCGATAAGCCCACGATATAAAGAAGCCACACAAGTCAGGCTATTAAATTGCTTGGAAACAAAGAATGTTCAAATCGTATCAGTTTCACACATTTGAATCAGGAGTACAAAGTAAATTCAACATTTTACTTTCACCTTAAACATTACTCTAACCATACTAAGCGGCTAAAATTGTGTGAAAAATTGTAGACTTGCCGTTACAATGTACAGAGTTTGATAGTGGAGGCTAGTAAATAAAATTATCTTTGTGCTATTACAATAACATTCCCATTCAATCACTTCTGAAATATCTTAACGACCTTACTTAATTCAGCGTCTTCCTTCACTGTATTATCTGTACTGGAAACATTGTCCATAAGTCTCAAAAACATTTGAAATTGTCTAAGATTTATGTTCCTCTTCGAACGAGTTCAAATCCTTCTTAACATTTAATAAAAAATTATTCACTTACTTACGCATATAGTCTTTCATACATGTTAGTCATATTTTACATTTTCACAAAGATACGCACAACTTAATGTTGCAATATTCACACTACTATGGACATTGAGATCCGAAGCTTGAATAAACTTGTTACAAGACTTTCACGATGTTCGACGTAATGCAGTTTTTTATGCGTTATTATAAATACAAAAACCAACTAAGTTTTGGAACTATGTATCGGGTCTATTAGGAAGACAAGGAAATATCTTAACGACCTTACTTAATTCAGCGTCTTCCTTCACTGTATTATCCGTACTGGAAACATTGTCCATAAGTCTCAGAAACATTTAAAATTTCCAAAGATTTATGTTCCTCTTCGAACGAGTTCAAATCCTTCTTAACATTTAATAAAAAAAATTATTCACTTACGTATATAGTCTTTCATACATTTTAGTCATATTTTACATTTTCACAAAGATACGCACAACTTAATGTTGCAATATTCACACTACTATGGACATTGAGATCCGAAGCTTGAATAATCTTGTTACAAGACTTTCACGATTTTCGACGTAATGCATTTTTATCCGTTATTATAAATACAAAAACCAATAAGTTTTGGAACTATGTATCGGGTCTATTAGGAAGACAAGGAATATAAATTTGTCTATTGTATTTTTATGTTTAACATTTGCAATGTGATCTTTTATTAACACGTTAAAATGTTCAACATTTTTGCTTCCACTGCACATCTGGAATCACTTACACCAAAAATAAGATATGAAGAACTAATGTCTCACCTCACAACCACACTCCGAGCTGTTATATATATTTCCGCCTAACTTCCTATTTTTATGTAACTAACAGTATGTTTCATTTAGCTTTCAATGTTAAGTTCATGTTTAATTAATCCTTTCTAACTGTATGATTTCCAGTTCTTCTTCCAATCGTATAGAAGTGAAATTCTCCAGAAAAACTCTCCGCCTAATTAATAAGATTCTACAGCTACGCCATACACGCAGGTAAATGCTGTAAAAATATAATCTTACCACTTAAAACTCGCACAACCTTCTAATATGACATTGGTCTACAAAATGGTAAAAGATACTAATACAAATGTATCTCATGGATAATGCTTACGTACTACACGCTTTCTGTGACTATTTCTTTGGCGCCACCTCATTCTAACGCATCGGTTAAGTACCTAGTAAGTGATTATCAGGGAACGGATTTATATGGACTAAAAATATATGAAATATGTAAATATATATGTAGTTATTTTTACCAAAATATGGAATTAAATATGGATTTTTACCAAAATATGGAATTAAATATGGACTTAAAATTATAAAAAAATGACTATGTACGTTAAATATTGGTACATTTTAATCAAACTAAACAAAAAATATAATGGACGTACCTTATCTTCCAATGTAGTTTCAACAAAACACAATTTTTATTGTCTGTTACCATAACAATAGGTTACAAACATTTCTTTCAAGTGCTGAAAAGTGAATCTTCTTCTATTGTCTCTGAGGATAGATTTATACTGACTAAAAGAGCGTTCGACGTCACAAGAAGTAACTGGTACATAATTCAATTTCACAATGTCTGCTGGGGATAAGTCCAAGTTAATCTTCACTGTTGATTCACCACTCATCACAGCAACAACCTTTTGTAGTTCTTCATATCCAGGGTTTTTTGAAAGTACAGTGTCCACCTTAGCTCTTACTGCATCTGCAACTTTACCTCTACCACGATTCAGTTGTTCCACAGTACTATTTATAATTTCAAAACTTTCAGATAGTGAAAGGTGCCTATTTTGGAGACTTTTGAGCGTTTTTATGATGCATGAAAATGTATGCTGAATGTGAGCTAAGTCATTCTTCACACTTATGTCACAGGTAACTGTTTTCGCAGTATCAATTGAGACTGCATCTTCAGAGTCCAATGCAAGGAGAACATTGTTAATAGAGTCTATATGTTCGGCATAATATTCAACTGCTTCTAGCCATGTACCCCATCTAGTTAAAATTGGCTTTGGTGGCAATGGAATTTCAGGGTACATTTCTTTCAACACGTTAACTCTACTGGGAGCTTTGAGAAATACTTTTTTCACTGATGAAATCAACAAATCTACTTTAGGGAAATTGTCTCTGACCACTTCTGCCACACGATGAAATGCATGCGCCACACAAGTAAAATGAGTCAATTTAGGATATACAACAGATAATGCTTGTCCAGCTTTGACCATATAAGGGGCAGCATCGCTAATAAAGAATAACACATTATCGTACATAATACCCTTTGGCCACAGGATACCCATAGCTTCGTTGAACAGTTTAACTATAGTTTTGTTATTGCACTTTTCTAGAACATCACAATGTAAAAGAATTCGTTCAGAATATTGTTCACTTAACAAACCGATAACTACATTACCAACAAGTCTACCTTCTTTGTCGGGAGTCTCATCAATGGAAACCCAAATTGAACTATCTTTAATTTCATCTCTTATCTTCTGTATTGTCTCATCGTAGATGGATGGAGCATACGTCTTCCTAAGTGTTGACTCATCCGGGATTGTATGTTGAGTATATTTTTCAAGGAATTCCCTGAAGACCTTATTCTTTAGTTTGTAGAGAGGAATATCAGCAGAGATGAGAGAACGGCACAGGTCGATGTTAAACTCAGATCTTACATTCGATGTTGTTGGTTGTGTTAAAAACAATTGTCTCTGCTTGGAATTTAGTTGTTTGTTGGCCTGATGTTTACTAGTTGTAATGTGTTGTTGCACCAGGAACTTTTGTGTAGATGATACTGCACACTGACACAAATTACAAAATAATATTTTATTGTCAGTTGATAAACCATCTTCTTTAAATTCTGAAATGTAACTTGTTAGTTTTGATTTTAAATTGACTGAATGACGTACTTTTGGCATATTTACCGTCTTTATAGTATGATTTACAAAACTGAACCTATGTGTACTCTGACTGGCATTTAACTGTTGAGCTGCACAACTGAAGTCTGTTAAAAATTTTAAATTAAATTAATACAGTTTTGTAACTTACTTTCCCATTGTTGATAGGACTGCTAATTTTCAAATAACTCTAATGTTAAAGGGATTACTGAACATGTGTTTAAATCTCTATTGTTGAAATGTATTTTTAAAAGTTAATGGAATTTTGTTTTGTTTTATTGTTAAACCTAATATAATATGGACTGTTTTATATGAAATATGGAAAATATATGGAAATTAACGAAAATATGTACTAAACTCTAAAATATGGAAAAATATGGAAAATAAAAGTAGGATTTTTCAACCCTACACATTGTGAAACATAAAGATAATGCAAAATATAAATTATATTAGCTTTATAAGTAAATATGTATTTACATATAAATCCTTTCCCTGGTGATTATTATCTATGTATTTCCAACTGGGGCTCAAGGTTAGGCAATAGACTGCATTTTGCCACATGTGCTTACCCCAATCCTCGACCATTCTTCTGAACTAAGTCAGCTGGGACAGCCGGAATCACCAGTGCTTCAGTTCACAGTTTTGAGTTCAGTGACTCGTGCTTGGTTTGTACTTTTGTACGTTTGTACGTTACTTTGATCCGTCTGTTCGAAATGCACAGGTAATAGTCGCGACAGTAAATATCATTTTTAACGTTTCGACAGACTAAGTAAAAAAGTGAAATTGCGTAATTAAAAAAATTATTGAACAAATTAACCAGTGTGCTGTAGTTTACAGGCAGAATTTTGGAATTTGGGACGAAATGTAGAACTTTATGATAATTCCTATTCCAGTAAATTAATAGATACTAAACAATGTCAGAAGACTCTCTGATCCTGTGAGCAGTAGTCTATGGGATGAATATAAATGCTAACAAGACGAAGACCATGGTTAATGGAAGAAAAATAAATAATGTAAACATGCGAATTCTAAATGAGGCAGTAGAACAAGTAGACAGTTTCAAATACTTGCGATGTATTACAAACGGTAACATGAGCTGCTGCCAGGAAGTCAAAAGGAGGATACCAATTGCCAAGAAAGTTTTAGTAGAAAACTCTGGAAAAAGAACTAAGAAAGACATTAGTGAACGGCTTTGTATGGAGTGTGGCATTGTATGGGACAGAAATATGGACATTATGACGAAGTGAAGAGAAGCGACTAGAAACGTTTCAAATGCGAATATAGAGAAGAATGGAGCGTGTGAAATGAACAGACAAAATAAGAAGTGAAGCAGTGTTGGAAAGAATGAGTGAAGAAAGAATGAAGCTGAAACTGATCGGGAAGAGAAAAAGGAATTGGTTGGGTCACTGGCTGAGAATAAACTGCCTACTGAAGGATGCACTAAAAGGAATGGTGAACGGAAGAAAATTTCGGAGAAGAAGAAGATATGAGATGATAGACGACATTCAGATATATGGATCATATGCGGAGACTAAGAGGTAGGCAGAAAATAGAAAATATTGGAGAATGTTGGGTTTGCAGTGAAAGACCTGTCCTTGAGTGAATCACTATGAATGAATGAAACTATACCAGAAAACTCTTTGATTCATACAAATTAAGTACCGGTACTGAGCATTATCATTTCAGAGAATGTGTAAATGCATAGCGTGATGGAGAACTGAAGGTTTATGCACAACGCTGGGAAAAAAATAAGAACACAAATAGAATATATTAAAATGTCAACTGATAGTCTTTACATGTTTAATTTGCGCGTAAGAATTGTGTAGAATTTGATTTCCATAAGAGAAGTAAATATGTCCTTCAGGAAGTTGGAAATTAAAAGCATCACATAAATACAAACATTTAGGTTTAATTGGTGTGAACATTTTTATTAAAAAGGGAACGAGACTTAATTCCACTTCAAATTCACAAAAATATAGATAGAACAACCGAAATACAGAATATGAGTATACAGAGGAAGGTCTGGAAAGAACAATTAATTTTGTGGAGCCAGAAATATTATTGGTCCCTATCGTGAGCAAGATTAATCCAGTCACTACCATAATATTCAAAATCCTTTAAATCCATTTAATATTATCCTCCCATCTTCGACTCGGCCTTCCCAAAGATCTTTTTCCTCAGGTCTTCCAACTAACACTCTATACGCATTTCTGGATTCACCCATACGTACTACATGCCCTGACTATGACAAACGACTGGATTTAATGTTTTTAATTATGTTAGGTGAAGAATACAATGCGTGTAGCTCTGTGTTGTAAAACTTTCTCCATTCTCCTGTAACTTTATCCCTCTTAGCTCCAAATATTTTCCTAAGCACCTTATTCTCGAATACCCTTAACCTCTGTTCCTCTCTCAAACTGAGAATCCAAGTTTCACAATCATACAGAACAGTTGGTAATATGACTGTTTTATAAATGGTAACTATTAATATATTTTTTTAAAGCAAACAACTACAGATTCATAGTTAGGATTTATAAAATATGGAAAATTCCTGTTATTATTCTGTTGAGGGGCTTTAAAGGAGAGACAGTCATGAAGGAAAGAGCAAAGAGAGATATAAAAGGAAAAGGAAGGCAGGTACAAATGAAGAAAAGAAATACATAAAGAAAAAGAAAGGTGCGAAGCAAAAGGGGAAAAGGAACATGAGGGAAAAAAGAGGTAAGAATGAAAAGAGAAAGTTACAAAGGAAAAGAGAAATAGTGTCATATAGGAAAACAAGGAAGACATATACGAAGGTATAAAGAAAAGAAAATAAGATACGAAGTAAGAAAGAAAAACATGTAAGAAGGAAAAATAATGACAGACCTAAAGGGGAAAAAGGACAGCTGGGAAGGGAAAGAGAGCGAAAGATTAAAGGACAAAAAAGACAAATGCGAAGGAAACAAGAAAGACATGAAGGAAAAGAACAAATGCGAAGGATAAAAGAGAGACAGGTACGAAGGAAAACAGAAAGGAAGACATAAAGGAAAAAAGAAAGACGAATACGAAGAAGAAAAGAAAGAGAGACAAAGAAAAGGGGAAGGACAGATACGAAGTAACAGAGAAAGACAGGTGCGAAGGCAGAAAGAGGGACATAAAGGAAAAAAGAAATAGATACGAAAGACAAACGAAAGAGAAACATGAAGAGAAAATGTAGACAGATAATAAGGGAAAAGGAGAGACAAATATGAAGGAAAAGAGAAAGACAGATACGAAGGAATAGAAAGAAACAGGTGCGACAACAAAGAGAAAGAGAAATGTTAACGGAAAAAGTCAGACTTAAAGGCAAAGAGAAAGAGAGACATAAAGGAAAAAAGAATGAGAGATACGAAGAAGAAAAGAAAGAACGAGTAGAAGGAGGAAATAGAGAAAAAAATTAGAAAAGAAAGAAATTTATGAAGAAAAAGAGAAACAGGACATAAAGGAAAAGCAAGACAGATATGAAGGAAAAAAGAAGAACTTTTATGAAAGAAAAGAGATAAAGGAACATAAAGAAAAAGAGAAAGACACATTTCAGGGAAAAGAAAAATAGAGATGTAAAGGAAAACAAAAGAAAGACTTTTATAAATGGAAAAAAGAGAAAGCCAAGTAAAAAGGAAAAAAAGAAAAAAGATAAAAGACGGGCAAATGCGAAGAAAAAGAGATATAAAGGAAAAAAAAGAAAGACATGTGAATAAAAAGAGAGAGATATATAAAGGGAAGTCCCGCGCCGTGGCGTTGCGGTCTAAGGTATCTTGCCTAGGACTCGCGTTACGGAATGCGCGCTGGTTCGAGTCCTCATGGGGGAAGAAATTTTCTGATGAAATTTCGGCCAGTGTATGGGACCGGTGCCCACCCAGCATCGTGATGCACTTGGGAGCTACGATAGGTAGCGAAATCCGGTTGCAAATGCCAGCTATAGCGGCTGGGGGGATCATCGTGCTAACCTCACGATACCTCCATTCTGGTTGGATGAAATTCCACCTCTGCTTCGGCATGTGGGCAAGAGGCCAGCAGCCGGCTGGTCGGTCTAGGCCCTTCACGGGCTGTAGCGCCACGGATTATTATTATTATTATTATTATTATTATTATTATTATTATTATTATTATTATGATATAAAGGGAAAAAGAAATAGAGATGCGAGGTAGAAAAGAAAGACATGGAGGAAAAACGGAAGAACAATTGGGAGAGAAAAGGAAATGCAAACGTAAAGGAAAATAATTACAAATACGAAGGAGAAAAGAAAGAAAGACACAGAATAAAAAAATGGAAACTCCAAAGGAATGAAGAAAAACAGGTGTAAAGAAATAAATAAAGAAAATAAGGAAGAGAGAAAGAAAGAATGAAACAAAGAGAGAAAGAAAATAAGAAAGGGAGGAAGAAAGAAAGAAAATAAGAAAGAGAGAAAGAAACAAAGGAAGAAAAAGGAAAGCGAGAAGGAAAAGAAAGACGCATATCAACTCCTTGAACCCGTGAACACAGGTTTCGTAGACGACAGTGACCTACCTGATTCAGATTTAATAATATTGTGATTGCGAAGTGGTATTGAATATACAGAGGAGAATCTGCTTTACAGTCGCTTTGTCTATCACAACTTTGCGAGTGTTCAAATTCGTCTTCATTTTATAGCAAGGCATCACCTGATTGAGAAGAACTCTTTAGTTCCTCTTGTTCGCAAAAATCGCTGATCTTTATCTGAGACGATTTTGAAGTTAACGCGGAACTGTCTAATATACAACCCCATTAGAGGTCCACGCAAAATTCGAGATGACTAGGTAATAACTTATACTGTGTAAAGATGCTGGAAGAATATGTATGAAGACACTTGATTGAAACCCACAAGTAGATCGAGGAAGAGGTCGGCCCAGAGGAACATGGAGAAGAACCGTGAGTCAGGCCCGGTGGAGGTCCTTAACTCTGACACTGAAACGGCCAGAGGTATAGCAATATATTATTAGTTGTAACGGAACTTCGAAATCTGGATTCGCTTGTGCAGGGGAGGAAGTGATCTTCATGAGTAATGAAAACCATCAAAGTTACTTTATCAATATATTCCGTAATCTTTCGGAATCCTGGCGTCGAGAAGAAGTGTGGGGATCTCATTTCTCGAGGACATTGTTTTGTGGGCTGTTATAAGGAAGCTAAAACTCTCTTACTCACGTCAGTCGACACGTTTATATCTTGTGTGTACATCATTTTCATCCTTATATTATCTGTTTAAATCTCCAAATGGATTTCATCTGCCAGTATATAAAGAAATCTTTCAATTATTGGCTTTATTGTAAAATTTATCGGCAGAATTATTCCCAAGTAATTTCTTAAATATTTTGCGGTTCGGAGTTTTTAGGATTGTTATGCTATGACATTGCTTATAAAGATGCAATTTTTCGGAAATATGTAGCCTACCTTCCCTGAATAGGAAAAACAAGAAACGGAACGAACCTAGTTGTTTCGCACATCGCTGAAAACTAACATATATATTACCTTCATAGCGTGCCCAACGTACAAGTTTGCATTCTTCCCTTCCTCTCTATGCTGTTAGAGTCAATACGATTTCTGATTAAGGATCTGGCTAATATGTACATCTATTGTCAGGCAGTAAATCTCTCTTGACGATGTGTCAAAGGAAGATCAATTGTTTAAACGTATGTAGCTATCGACGATGTATTCAATGGAGGGGGGAAAGGAGCTGGCGGCCCTACCCCATTATCTCCTGGCTTAGTTGCCTCATTAGTAGTGCCTTATTGGTGTTACTTGTGAAGTTCAGACCTGTCTTCGGACAGTTGACTAAACAACAATAAAGTCAATACCCAAACGAAACGTTCATAATTTAACATAGGCCTATTACATGACATGGTGCAACTACCTAAAAATTCTCGTACCACTCTGACCTCATTGAAAATCTTAAATCATAATACGTTCCTGATATATGCTGGAGCAAATATATTACGTATATTAAATATGAAAAGCTAAAGTAAGTCGAATTGTATCATTTCATAATTCTTGCTACAAGGTATTCTCGGGTTTTCAGAAAAAAAAAATAATTTCTGTTAAGTTTAATTTGTTTTCATGTTGCGTCTTCTAGGTCAAAACTCGCTTCGATATGACAGAAATACCAATGTACTGCAGATCCTGCCCTGCAGCTTGTTTTAAACCATTCTGAGTTGAGACTAATATTAATTTTCATGAGCCCAGTATCCTTAGAAATTCTTTAATTCAATCTGAAAATATTACTTTTCTCCTCCATACGACATATAGACAGATAGACAGAGAGATTCGTGCTAAGATATATTTCCTTCAACTACAATATTTTCTTCTTACGAGAAGTTGATTTTGGATGCGTTAAATGCAGTGTGTCTCAGTTAACCTTTCCGGTGATTCTGTCGGTCGACAAACGGCAGGTCTCCCCCGCTGACTCCGCTACTTGTATTCGCGAACTCATTGATCAGGACTAGAAAGTTCGTACTAATACATAGTTTTCAGGTTGACTGCAGCCACGCATATAGATCACGCCGCTCTATTACACTAGCTGTAGTCTGTGTATATTATACTCAGTTCACATAAACAACTCAAAAGTATATCTTCAAATGTAGATGGATGACTTTCGTAACTTATATTACAGCAATATGCATAGTAGAGAAGCAGTTTCATTACGTCCTAACGTTCGCTGTGGAGTTGTGCAGTTTAGTGAGTTGTTTTTCACATAGCAACTTTTAAATCTTCAAATCACACGAAGTTGAATGCAATACTTTAAGGTTTACTGATGATCACATACCAAGAAATGGAGAAAATTTTACTGGAATTTATAATCTTTTATTAAACTGAAAATACACATTATGAATAATTGTAACAAGGCTAGATGCATATAATTATATATTTCGTTTGTTATTCTTATATGTAAGGACAAAGTCGACCTGGTTGGCGAGTTGGTATAGCGCTGGCCTTCTATGCCCAAGGTTGCGGGTTCGATCCCGGGCCAGGTCGATGGCATTTAAGTGTGCTTAAATGCGACAGGCTCATGTCAGTAGATTTACTGGCATGTAAAAGAACTCCTGCGGGACAAAATTCCGGCACATCCGGCGACGCTGATATAACCTCTGCAGTTGCGAGCGTCGTTAAATAAAACATAACATTTAAACATAACATGTAAGGACAAATATTGTTATATTAAAAATTACGAAGATTCTAATTTTCAAATGTATTTTTCTTATACAATATTATTAGTCTATTTTGTTTCTCATTCTAAGGTACAAAGATAAGTTTGGTTACCATCCGACGGTACATGTTTGTTTTCCTGGTTTGTTGACTATTTATTTGGTGAATATATAGTCCAAGCTCACGCAACTTAACAGTTTCGGTACAAACTTCTTACCTGTCCACACCTGTGGAGTAACGGTCAGCACGTCTGACAGCGAAACCAGGTGGCCCGGGTTCGAATCTCGGTCGGGGCAAGTTACCTGGTTGAGGTTTTTTCTGGGGTTTTCCCTCAACCCAATACGAGCAAATGCTGGGTAACTTTCGGTGCTGGACCCCGGATTCATTTCACCGGCATTATCACCTTCATTTCATTCAGACGCTAAATAACCTGACATGTTGAGACAACGTCGTAAAATAACCAAATAAAAAATAAAAAAATAAAAAATAAAAAAATCTTACCTGTGCTCATGATACTTCGCCGGATTGAAACTTACGTAGTATGTTATATCAATCAATTTAATAAGCATTCAAAATTGGACATTTCTGTCTAATTTCATCTCCCCTTCTCTGAATGGCTGGCGAATCCCATAATGCTTAGTCCAAAGAATAGTTTATTTCACCACTCCTGTTCTTCATGTTATCATTCAGATATTAGCTCTTATTGTGGACCTACCAAGAGAGAGGGGATGAAAGAAAGAGAAATAGAGCTCACCATTTGAAATCTACATGCTTGGTTAGTCCCCATTTCCATATATTATCTGTGACAGTCTATAGTGTGTCCTTGACGAGGGGCAATAAACCCACACAGTGACTGAGGTAAAAATAAGTGCAGTATATTACTTTCTGTTATGTTTTGCAATGTTTATTTTTGAGTGCATGAATGTATATATATTTTGAAAGGTGGAAGGGAAAAATAAATCGTGTGGCAGTACAAGAGTAAACACTAGATGTAAATTTCCTGGCCGCCCAGTTCCAGGAAAACAATATTAAATTTAGTGGATAGATTTAATGAATTAGGTTCTACGAATGATGTGATACGAATTAAGTATCACGCAAAATGGGTAACACTTCCAGCAGCTACTGTGTGGAGGGTGAATTCCGATTGCTATTAATATAATGTAGTATGTAAGTTTTAATTCGGTGAAGAGCCGTGAGATCGTGTGTGCAAGTAGCGTTGTAGTGGGGGACACATGCTGCTTGTCAGCCAACAGAAACACTGTAAACGTTCCCTAGGACTCAGTGTATATTTTCGTGTTGATATATTTTAAAACTTTGTTCGGTGAGAATATTTCGTGTAGAACATACGTTCTGTGTCGATTATGGTTATCTTAACAGCAGCATAGAATAACGTTGTTAGTTTCGCGTCATTCTGAATTACTATATGTTCATACTAATGTTATATGTTCATAGACGTCGTCTCCAATAATTTCAGATTTACTCTTACAGTCAATACTTGCGGTTAGAATGCTAACTGTTGGTTCCGAACTTTTCGGATTCAAAGTCGGCCAAGGGCGATAATATATTTAGCATAGCACCCTCCGGGAGGAAAGTAAAGCTGGAAGACCAGTGTAGTAAATTTATGGTATGTAAAACTCTATCTATCAGAGGGGATTCCAGAAAAAATTTGTGAACCATTCTTCGCCCATAATGAATTTCGATGCAGAATAATCTCTGTAGTTGAAAACGTCCTTAAATAAGAACGACTACTACTACTAAGTTACTACTAATACTACTACTACTACTACTACACTAGGCTACTACTACTACTACTACTACTACTACTACTACTACTACTACTACTACTACTACTACTACTACAACTAATACTACTACTACTACTACTATCATTGCGTAACTGTTCTTTTTTCTTCATATTTGTCTTTCTTTCCTTCACGTCCCCCTTTTTCTATTCCTTCGTAACTCTCTTTCTTTCCTCATTTATTTCTCCAGTTCTTCCTCGTACTCGTTTTTATTTTCTTCTTCGTAACAGCGAACTGGTAGGTCGGTCTCTCGAAGTAAAGATTTATCAATATCAGTTTCTCGGAGCCCTTCAATATATACACTAGTGTCCAAAAGTTAAGCATTATTCGTAAAACAAAGAAATGAAAGGGAAAATGGTGAGCAATCGCTATAAAACTTTATCACAGTGTGTCTCGCATCATACTTCTGCATACTTATGCATTGGTAGGGGGTACCTCAACCTTCGCCTCCCTTCCGAATAAACACGTGTTTCGAAGGTAAGCAAACAGAACCAGTGCGACCCATTCGTTCTTGTTCTCTCATTGTGAACAGAGGGTAGTTTCTTATTACAGTGTATACAGGACCAGGGGCGGCTTTAGAGGTAGTGCCGTTGTGCCATGGCAGTACCAGAATACAGAAGGAAAAGGAGAATTCATATTTTCCGCTCAAAACCTGAGAGAAACAAGTTACGCTTATACAATCTCTACCGTCAATATGATCTTTGCAGCGAAACACGTTGTAACCAGTGTTTGGAGGATGGATCTGTGCCAGGCACTACATCCCATAAGAAATATAATGGGATGCGCGCGCAGTCTTGATGTTCGCTCGTCCCTTTCAGCATCTAAAGCATAACCTAAAATGTGCCAGGAACAAATTGCCGCTGGCTTTTGCAATGCTTGTAAAACTGTATACATCCCCATTTTCTACGCCGATCCCTTACTACCTCTCGCTCTGTCTGCCCTTCCACTTTGTCGGAACAAGTTTCGTAGAGCGAAGACTGCAACAATAAAATAATAAAATCTCTCCCGGTTTCTCGAAAACTTGCTTGAGAAAGTTTTCACTTTATTATTTCTACAACAGTACCCATTGTAGTGTGAACGTGTTAAGTCGTGAGGTTGTCATCGTAATAGTGGTCGTGTTATCGTGTTGTGTACTGTGAAAAAATGAACTCGGTTGGCGCTTTATTGAAATCTCCGTTTTCAACATTAACATATGAAAACAAACTTCGTGTTAAAGAATTAGGCAGACCTATACCGCATTTAAATATTCATCAAAAGCAGCAAAGTGCTAAAGTTAATAGATCTCGCAAATTCAACCCAGATATTTATTTAAAAAAACAACTGGTTTTGTGGATGTGATGTGAAAAATTCGTTCTTCTGTTTCCCGTGTGTTCTATTCCGAGGTGAACTTAGCTGGTCAAAAGTGGGTGTGACAGATTTAGTACATTTATGGGGTAAAATAAAAACACATCATAAGTCAAAGGTTAATATGAATAACGTCTTCAGTTTGTCTATGCTGGGTAAAGTGAACATTGAAAATCAGTTAAATTCACACTACAGACTCGCGATTGCAAAACACAATGAGCAAGTTGATAAAAACAGATATGTGTTAAATTTAATAATAAATTTCATACGATTTTGTGGGGCACTACATTTAGCACTAACAGGGCACGATGAAACTGAGGAGTTTTGTTTGCAAAATAGACAACTTTTCAACAAAAAATGATGGATTTATTTTCAAGTAAGAAGAATCGGCGAATGGGTTTTATCTATCGCGCATATTAACCTGGTCAACAAAAGTGCTCAAGTGCTCCAGTTGTATGAATTTTGGTGAGTGATTTTTATTATTATTATTATTATTATTATTATTATTATTATTATTATTATTATTATTATTATTATTATTATTATTATTATTATTATTATTATTAGAGACGAGAATTTTATGTACTATAAAATCCCAAAATATGCATGCATTCATGCACTATCAAACAATGAAATATGCATGATCAAGCGGAAAATACGTTAAAATTTGCACTTTTATTTTTGTTTCAAATGTCTTCTTTCACTTCACTTTTTTTGCACAGTTAAAAACTAACAACATTATTAAATTGGTTTTCTGCACTTGTCAGTCAATATGTTTTTTAGGCAGAGAATGACCTCTCTATATTGCAAGAAGTTACGGGTTTAAACTTCAATGAACATATTTGTGACAGTGTGAGGTCAAATTTTTCATTCAAGTTTTCGCCACAAATGAAGGGATAGTGACGCGAAACATACAGCCTCTCCTATCCAAATGCCATCCTCACCTTCCCGTGGTCCACCCTGTTTCTACCAACGAGGAAATGGCGACCGAGTCACAGCGGTATAACTGTTTCATCAAATGCAGAGGAAATGCTGCATTACAAGCCTGTCCAGAGGCTAAAAGTGGCAGCCCCACTACTGGACTACCTAACGATAAGGCTAGTAACCTATCTTAGGGAAAATTACATTACTTTCAAGCCTAAAACAAGCAGTATAAGGACCTTTAAGAAGACTGCTAGATGGGGACGAAACAGGTCTACAGAGGCCTAATTCGTGAAGGATGATGATGATGATGATGATGAATAACCTTCTTCACTGAACAAAAGAATCCGCAGTCCGGGTTAGCATTTATGACCCTGTCCAATTTGTTTTCCGCCACTACATCCACTTTCCCACGGGCATAAGTGAGGGATCTATGAAATTCTTTGCAGATTCTTTCTTTTGTTCCATTCTTACAATATGTGAAACAGATGCGACATGCTGGTCGACTTGAAATTTTTTAGTACATTTCATCTGAAATTATAATAGACCTTACGGCTACCTAGATACGATTTAAAAACGGACATCGTAATTTAATAATTATTTTAAACAAGTTTTGTAATTTTTTTACAAAGAACAATTGTCATATAAAATGTTCGGAAACAGAACAGCATTGCTTAACTCTTTACTCCAACAGTCGCAAAATACGACATCCTCATCTGATATAATAAAATCTTTTCCTTTACAGTAATCCACTGTGCAAAGAGTACACTTTTGGAATCTTTAAATTGGAAACATATTAGAACCACATTAACACGCGCAAACAGAATAAACTAGCACATTAACAACTTACGATATTCACACACAACAAACACAGTTTAACGATGATTCCAATTTTAGAAGAATCTAAATTGCTACGAGTACTAGAAAAGGAAGAGAATTATAACCTCCCTGAAAGAGGATGCTTTTGCCCTAAATTATTTGTCGGCAATTTCCTTGAACCCTCAATATTTCCTCTCTACTTACTATTCTCAAAATATCCAACGTAATAAATTCATTTATGACACGCAGTGTATAAAGGATCGTCGGTAAAGTGTTGTAAAAGTGGGCTTCCGTCCAGGGAAAGTCCTCTAACACCTTATTGTGAAAATCTTAACATTTTATTTATTTTTTCTGTTATTTAGTTTTTTTCTTTTTATTCTTCAATTCTGATTCCTGAAGCTAAAATATGGGATATAAAATCGAGAAACTGAGGTGTCCACACAAAACCATTAAAACATGCATTTAAACTGAATGTAATGTATATTATATGCATTATTAAGCTAAAAATTACCTAAATATGCATTATGCAAGTTTTTATCCCTAAAAAGTCGAAAACATGCAAATATGCACGGGAAAAGTACACATATTTGGAACCGGAAAGTAATGAAATGGATAAGTACTAAGTTTGAGCTATGTCCTATGTTTCTATAAAAACATGCATTTGCATGGAATTCTCGTCTCTAATTATTGTTATTATTATTATTATTATTATTATTATTATTATTATTGCTTATTTCTTGTCTTTAGTTTAGACCATAGGCGGATCCAGGGAGGAAATAGTAGGAAAAAGAATTTCCCTCCCCCTCAGCGTATCATGGATCTACCACTGATTTTGGCACT
Organism: Periplaneta americana; assembly: GCF_040183065.1. NCBI lineage: Eukaryota > Metazoa > Arthropoda > Insecta > Blattodea > Blattidae > Periplaneta > Periplaneta americana. Next base: position 78,342,792 of record NC_091122.1, on the reverse strand, counting down.
AGGCATTAAATATGAATGAACCGCCACTGTACAGGACAGCACCAACATGCCACAGAGACGCCAACTGGACCCTGTTTTGAAGGGTAGAATAATCGGACGTCTGGAAGCAGATCAGATACAGACCGAAGTCTCTCGAGCCCTGAATTTGGCACAAAGTGTTATTTCCAGGATTTGGCGACGGTTCAAAGACACAGGAGATGTTCGTCGTATGCCTGTACAAGGTCGCCCATTGATCACAACGCCGCAAGAGGACCGATATTTGACCTTAACAGCACGATGTAATCGGACGATGCCTGCAAGACAACTGTCTTCTGAGCTTGCAGCTGCCTCAGGCGTTCGAGTTTCCAGGCAAACTGTATACCGGAGGCTCAGGGCAGGCGGTCTCTGTGCCAGACGACCAGCAGTGTGTATCCAGCTCACTTGGGGTACACATAAGGAACCGTTTACAGTGGAGTCGGCAACACCAACATTGGAACTTCGATGAATGAAGGAACGTACTGTTTACAGACGAGTCCAGATTCAGTTTGACCAATAATTTCCATCGCACAATAATCTGGAGGGAACGTGGGACCAGGTTTCATTCCATAAAAATCGTTGAAAAACGCCCACTTTGTGGTGGTGGCGTACTCGTGCGGGCAGGTATAATCTTCAATGGACGTACAGATCTGCACATCTTCGCAGCTGGTACTGTGAATGCCCAGAGGTACAGAAACGAGGTATTGGAATGACATGTGCAACTTTTCAGAGGTGCAGTTCGTCCACACTTCATCTTTATGGACGACAATGCACGTCCGCATAGAGAAACTTGGTGGACGAGTGTCATGAGGGGGAAGATATCCGTCGCAAGGACTGGCCAGCGATGTCCCCGGATCTGAATTCTATAGAGCATGCCTAGAATGCATTAGGAAGACGAGTTGCACCCCACCAGCCTCCATGGAGGACACTTTCAACCCTTCGCAATGCTCTTCGTCAGGGATGAAAACAGCTGCCGGCAGAGCTCTTGAACCACCTGATAGAGGGCATGCCACGGCGCTGTGACACCTGTGTAGCCATGAGGGGTAACCACACCCCATACACCCCATATTAACCGCTCAGCACTATCATTGTAGTGGAAGCAATAGTCAGATTTTGTACCGTAATTGTGTAAAACGTGTCCCTACGCCACAATAAAACAAAATTTGCTGATATGTATTACACTGTTGCATACCAGATCCTGTTTGATTCATTTGTACAAGTTTGGTGTCATTCTGATAGGTTGGGAACAAAATATTGAATTATGCTTAACTTTTGGACACTAGTGTAGATTGACTTATTGAGGAGAATAAGAAGCGGTTGATTTCGGGTTCTAGGAAATCCTAGGCTTCGGAAATGTTCTATAAAATGCTTAATGCCGATTTATCATTTGTTTAAGTGAAATAACATTTGAAGTGCTGTATTCAACTGAGTCCTAATTATGTTATTGTGATAAAAACATATAGGAAAAGAGAAAGACAGACACCAAGGAAACGAAAAATAGAGACATAAAGGAAAAAAGAAAGACATTTATAAAAGGCAAAAAGAGAAAGGCCGATAGAAAGGAAAAGAGAGAAAGAAAACATAAAATATGGACTCATTTATAAAGGGAGAAAAGAGAAAGGCGGATACATAGGAAAAAAGAGAGATAGAAAAGGTAAAAGACGGGTACATACGAAGGAAAAAGAGGGATTTAAAGGAAAAAAGAAATACAAACGGGATTAAAAAAGAAAGAGAGATATAGAGGCAAAAGAAATACAGATACGATTTATATGCCCTTCTTTTTCGCTCAAATGGTACCATATTCGACTAGAAACCCAGTGATTCAGGTACCATCGGTCACAACAAAGTCTCTACTTGATTACAAAATGTTTCGTTAAGTTTAATGATAATTCATTATCTGAACCAATTCTCATTAATAAAGGTGTAAGGCAAGGTTGTGGTCTTTCTCCTATCATTTACTATTTAATAATTATCTAAAAAAAATAAGGAGCGTCGCCAGATATCAAGCTATGTGGCAGGGCAGCTTAAAATTGTAGAGAGCTTACAGGGAAAGAAGCAGATATAATAAACTAGAAACATTTGTATTGATGAGGAAATAACTGATGTTTAATAAATTTTTATTCTATTAATAGAATACAATAGGTTAGCAAATGCAATACAATACAATATGAAACGATAAAAAAAATCCATAATATGGAAGAGTTGCAAATAATTGAAAATTATTGAAAAAGTAATTTTCTTGGGTTCATGATAAATTGTTCAACTACTGTCTGAATAAAGTAATCGTAGTTGTCAAACACAAATTTTCATAGCCAGTCCGTTTAACAGTCCTCTCCCATAGTGCTTCGTAGACATGTCTTGATCCTTCGTTAAAAATTAAAACTGGTATAATAGGCAATCTGAGCAATACGCCATTAGGTAATTTCTTCAAAAAAGGAAAGATCAACCTAACCTTTAGGAGGAATAATAAACTCAACAACATCATTCCAAATAACTTACAAAATCATAATAAATTTGTTAATAGTGGTATTTATTTATTGCATTGCAAAAACTGCCCTAGTAAATATGTTGGACAAACCAAGAGAAATTTGCGCACACGCTATAGGGAACATGTTTCCGATTTCAAATATAATAGAAATAAGTCGAAATTTGCAACACACCTAATCAATCACAACTATGAACTTACAGGTATAGATGACACCCTCCAAATTTTAAAAACTGTCAATAATTATAAATACATGAATGCCGCAGAGGAGTTTTACATAGCCACCTACTCTAATAATAATAATAATAATAATAATAATAATAATAATAATAATAATAATAATACCCATTTTCTTAATGAACAATATCCTAATTTAAATAACACGCTTTTCAAAATTGTACAGAAATAATTCCGGTTTATCCACTAGGTTTGCCTGTTAAACAGTTTTCTTTATTTGCTACATTCCACTGTAAAGCTCAGTCGTGTTGCTGCATCAAAGGACTCGGGTCAACTTCTCCTCAACCATCTTGTAAGTATCGTTAACCACGACTTCAAAATTTATATCCTTTCTTAATTTCCTATTTAATAAATTCTTTCATATTACCCCTTTTATACTTCACAGGGCTTTAATTCCATACGTCCATAAACAGCAGCACGAGCGACCTATATACTGTAGCATATTTTCATCATTTTGGGAACTGCACCCTCATAAACTTGAAGATTGTTATGTCTTCTTTCTTCGTTGTGTACACTTATCAGTTAATACAATGTTATCAGCCTATCCCACGATTTCATGGTATCATCTTCCTTCTACATGTATTTTAATGGCGTATTGCTCAGATTGCCTATTATACCAGTTTTAATTTTTAACGATTGTGTTTAACTGGAATATCTTAAGTGTTCATTTTATGTTACTATGTTCTTTTAATGTCACCTGAAGATGCCAAATTATTGGTGAAGACGTTTGTCATAACTTTTAAATACTACTTCATGTAATAATATAAAGGTTCAATGTATGTAATATTGTTAAGTAATTCACTGTAAGAACTTACACTATTTGATTGATACTATACTAATCGACCCAACATGCCTTTAAAATTATTTAACACTGAGTTGAGAACATTGGTAGACTGTATTATTTACTCTGAGTGACTGGTGCCTGAAGTACGCCGATTAAATACCCTGTTGCTGTAAACGATATCTAGAACCACGCAGATGATCATACAATACATAAACATACTAAATATGAAAAGACTTGGAAATTGGTAGAACAGCTGAACTATGACAGCGCACACGCTGATCGTTGGCCAACTCCTCGGTCAATCAAGAAACGTGGGTGAGGCTACATCACATACGTCATACACGCTTCTAAAATGGTTCCATACTTCGTTTGGGGACCCGGTTTTTCAAGACTATTCCGAAATTTAATCGCATATTCCAGCAGCCCAGCATTCTTTACTTTCTTCAACATAATAAAAAATAGATTTTTAGTTATACATTTCTTTTCTTCGTAAGTTCGTTTTTTTCATTATTAATTTTTCTAGGGGAGCAGCTACCATCTGCCACCCTGACGACGCCTTTGAACTAAATTATACAAGAATTCAAAACGAATATATCCAAAGAAATTCAATTGAATAACCACTATAATCAAGAACAAACCATAAAAAAGATTTGAAAGAAAAATTGCAAACGTATAATAAAATAAATGGAATAACAAGTAGACATTTTGAGAAAAATATTACATCAAAAGTAAAATTAAGAATGTATAATATTACTTGCAAACACAAAATAAAAGATACGAACAAATATTTGAGACATCACAGATTAAATTTTTGGGATATCTTCTGGGGATTGTAAGATTAGGTAAAGGTCGAAATAAGACTACTAGGGAGAAACTTAAAGTGGAACACATTACGATTATGTCAGATACATGGACTATCAGAAACAGTGGGTAAATCATCCAGATAGAATGTATAACATCAGGATTCATAAACAAGCATTTCATTATCAACCAAATGGAAAATGCATCATGGGAAGAACAAAAAAAATATAGATCGAAAGACCAACTTCAACTTGAGAATTAATGAACAGGAAACGCCTAACCCTTCACAGTTTATGATTGTGATGATATATGTACGAAAATGTAGGAGTGAGTATTTCATTTAAGAATGTTACAAGTGCCGATATATTTTATCGCCGAAAATAAGTGAGGACCAGAAATGTCCATTAAATTTTACCTGTTCGCGCACTGTAAAATTACGGCACGGGATCTATAGACTAGCTTTATTTTCCTCCCGGATGAAGGCACGCTCAAAGATTTTAACTGATTTTAATGTACCCTAGCCCTCTACCTGACTTGACATCTCGAACATCGAGAAATTATATTTTAAAATGTAATCTATTGTCAATGTGTCAGAAAAATTTGAATATGGCAGTAGGTATAAATTAATGGAGTAAAATGTGATAAATGATTTAGATATCAAGTTCGCAGAGACATAGCATGACTTGGTTATAAGAAAAGACCTCAACGAGAAAATGAAGTTGTTGTAAATTAATTACTGCTCTATAATACAACACGAGAAGGACTTCGATTTGAGATGAGATTTATATTATAAAAATAAATTGTTATAAAATATAAGTACAGCAAATGTACTTCTTAAAACATTATCAAGCTTTACAGAAAAAATATCGACATTAGAGATTAAGTTTCATGTTTTTGGTACTGATAAACAAATTGGGAAATAGGAATAATAGTGAGAAGATCATTTACATCTCATTGAAAACAAAGGTCTCCAAAATAACTTGGTTTCAAGCCAACACCGAGATCTTAGACGATCTAGAATATATTGAGATATATCAGAATTCAATAATTGTCTTTGCTCTGACATCATAAACAGAACCTTATCGTTTCTAAAATTAGCAAAGGAGCTCTAACATAAACGTAACCTAGGCAGTGCCCACGTATGGATAAAGAGACAAATAAATGATCCTAAGCGCTGGAAATAACCTGCACTCGTAGCAAGCTAAGCAAACAACGAAATATCAAGAAGTTAGTAGAAATGTTACATTATTTCTATTACATGTTTTTACACATGTCATCTACAAAACTCTGTCTTCGATATTCTAAAAAATTCCCAGTTACAAATGGATAAAAATCTCTTATTTTCTCATTCCTCTTGTTATTAAACACAAACTAATAGTGAAAATATTCTAAATCTTACAATTCGTTTCTCTTTCAATAACTTTCATATTATACAGTAAATGTTGTTCTGTATTTATTAAACTTTCTCGTTTCACATATATTGTTTACGTGTTCAAGCTGTGTCCATATTGGAAAATTTCTGTTTTATTAGCGTCAGAAGTGAAACCGTTTTCATTCATTGGAGGTTACTGTATATTTTAGTCAGTCACAAAACTAAAACAAAGATAAATACCAACTAAAACTGGATAATATTGTCAATTGGATAAAAATAAATTACCATTACTGACTTTCAAACATAACAAGAATGGAAAATTATTGAATACTACATAGACCACACTACTTTGGAGAAATGGGTAGAAGGAGATGGAGTAATCTATTAATATATTAATATAATTTGTACAGTATGTAGGCTTAATGGAAATAGACTTGTGCTCTTATCTATGTCGTTTCCTTATCTGAGCAGTAGCGTAAGTTCAACTTTTGTAAACTGTAATTGAAATGTAAAACAAAGACATCTAAAAAGTGTTTGAAACAGAGAATATGATAAGTATACATAAAAATGTTTTAAAAGTTATCAAAACGTTTTAATTTTTACATGATATCGAACGTTTTAAGTCCGACTTTCCTCTGTGGATAACGTACCGCTTTCCATGCAAGAGGTCAATTGTTAGATTCCCGATATACATGGTTGTGTCTTGTTATGTGCTTTGCTATATTGTCTCAACGGTGTCTTTGTGCCGTGCTTGTCTTCAGTCTAGATCCAAAGATATACGGTTTCCTACACCGCATTGCTATACATACATACATACATACATACATACATACATACATACATACATACATACATACATACATAATTACATACATACAAAATACATACATACATGCATAGTGTCCTGCCAAATGGGATTCTTTCACTGCAAACCCAGCATTCTCCAATTTTTCCTATTTGGTGCCTTAGTCCTAGTCTCCGCATACGATCCGTTTTTTTCATATCGTCTTTTTTAAAATGAATTTTAAAACCGATTTTATAAGTAGACTCTAATGCCAGTCTTATGAAATCGGTGAATATGTAGGCGTACTTTACAAAAGTGTTTACAGATCACTAACCACAGAACTATATACAAGGAAATTAGTATATTCATCATGCTTGCATTCAATAAGTATAATGTGTAGTAACGATTCACATCAAAACGAAAAGCATTTAAATATCTTCTTGTTAATTCACCTATGGACTTGCTTTAGATGAAATTTGATCTCATAAACTTCTTGTACCTAGTATTTACATATGCAGACGAAGCATCACTTCCTAGTTTCAATGGTTTACTAGCCACAATATTAATTATAAATAATTTATATGGTTTATACAGGTTTTAACTTAGAATCCTTTAATACGTTTTAATTTGTTTTATTAATCAACATATGTACAGTTGTCAAAAGAAAAAGTGGCCGCTCTCCTGAAACAAAGTTCCCTTCTGGTATCTTCGCTACAATTCACAGACAGGCGATGTTACATGTTGTTGGACCACGTTACCTGATATCTACAGTTATAATTGAAGTATTCTGCGTGTTATTCGATAGCGTAATGGTAGCGTTCAGGCCTCTTATTCGTGAGGCCCTGCGTTCGACTACAACCTCGTGCTTTTTATGTTCTTTTTTGTTCTGTTTTTGAGAGAGACAAACCACAGTCTACTATATACAGTCACGAAGCTTGAGTTTGAGGGTGCTAGAAATAATAGACTGTGACGGTACTATTTTGCATCGCCTGTAATGAGGCGATATTAGCTATCCTAGTGGTGAGCAACTAACTAATGTTTGCATATTTACTACGTATTGAGATTCGCGACTGTATATACTAGACTGTGGACAAACTATACATAATATCTCCTTTCTCTTTTACGATTATTTTAGTAATTTACATCAGGTTCATTAATATATTATGCCATGACTTTATCATTATGATATTGTGGCTGCAAATGGAAAGAAAAAAGATTTTATTCTCAATAAAAATATCTTTCGTGGCATAAACATAACAAATTTACTGGCGTCGGCCTTAAAACATTCAAACAATTAAGCATCCAAAAAACAAAACAAAAAGCCACAATTCAATAATTTAGTCTATCTTCCTCTTATCTCGATCATCTTGCAGTCGAGTGGGCATGGAATCGACTACTCTTTGCAAATAGCGACTGTTCTTAGACACGATATTCCAGGCATTCTGAACATACAAACATAAGTGTTCTGTCCATGGGCAGGTCTTTCATTCCAAACCCACTAATCTCCAATCTTTCCTATTTTCTGCCTTCCTCCTAGTCTCAGCATATGATCCACATATCCCAATGTCGTCTATTATTCTTTTCAACCAGAGACCCAACCAATTCCTATTTCTCTTTCTAATCAGTTTCAGCATCATTCTTTCTTCACTCACTTTTTCAAACACAATTTTATTTCTTATTCTGTCTGTCCACTTCACACGCACTGTTCTTCTCCACATCCAGATTTCAAATGCTTCAATTCGTTTCTCTTCATTTCGTCGTAATGTCCATTTTCCTTCCCCATACAATGCCACACTTCACACAAAGCACTTCACTAGTCTCTTCCTTAGTTCTTTTTCAGAGGTCCGCAGATGATCCTTCTTTTTCTATTAAAAGCTTCCTTTGTTCATGTTTGCAGTTTTTCTTGGGAAGGATAGGCCTAAATGCGGTAACATCCCGTTGCTTACCACACACCACTACCTCTTTCGCATCTTATTAGATTCCAGGGGCCCCAAGCGTGGAGATGAGGAGAGTGGATTTGACTAATTGGGCCCTCCGGAATTCACCGAAAGTCACGGCTAGGGTTAAATATTAATTCTATCAGGATGTTTGACCCGATCAGAGTCCGGGAAATCTCAATTAGCTTTGCCCCCCGCATCCTGGACTAGCTTCTACGAATCATCAGAAAATCTTAGAGTGTGATTGGGCCAATTTTTCCGAAAATGTTTCCACACTTTTGCCCTCTTAACTCAGCGGACGAACGTCGGAATTTAGATGTCAACGTCTCAGGTTCAATTCCTCGTTACTCCCTTTTATTTTATTGTGGTTCAAGATAGTATAATGTAATAATACAAAAAGAAAAACTAATAGCAGTATTATGCAACTGGATTTTTCCAAACCTAATATTAAATTTATGTTATTTATATCGCTAAAGAACGATTACAATATAAATAACTTGAATGTTATTTATACAGTATCACTAAAGAATGATAACAGAATATAAATGATAAATATCGGTTTGTTTAATTAATATAAGATATTGTATAATACGTATTTAATTATCTAAATAAAATAACCTATTTTACAAAGAAAGATGTTTATTTGTGTTATAATAATTACAGATTATTTATATTGCGAAAGAACAATAACAATATAAATAACTTGAATATTATTTCATAATGCTAATGAAGGAAAACAGAATATAAATGATAACTTGAATATTATTTATATCGCTAAAGAACGATAACAGAATACAAAAAACGTGAATATTATTCATATCGGAATTTCACAGATTTATTACAGATATATTTAAGAAATTGTAGAAGAATAGTAATTAGTAACAGTGTCCTATTTATTCTTCTTGCAGCCAGATTTGTAACTTTTAAAAGTGTGGTTACTATGTTGAATTGTATGTGTTGCAACGGCTGCTTGATTTGTTATGTATGTGAGTCAGTTATGGGATGCTTGATGTCGTCGCAATGTCGTAATTATAGTTTGATTGTGTTTGTGTGACTATTGTGTATTAATTTATGATATATGGTACGGAAAGCTGCATATTTGTGTTATAGAAGTGTTACATATGCGTGTTGTTAATGTTTTTGTATGTTTCAAATTGATACCTGATATTTGTTTTGCAATCGCAATGCCTAATTTACAGATTGTTTATGTTTTGTTTACATCGCGTAAGCTAATTTAATTTTCTTTTCCATTTCTCTTTATGATTATCTTTTTTGTGTATGAAACTATAGCCCTAACATACATATGTAAAATAGGGCTAATCCCATTGGAGATACAATAATAATTATTATTATTCATATCGTTATAAAACGATAACAGAATACAAATGATGGCTTGAGTTTTATTCATATCTCTAAAGAACGATAACAGAATGTATATATATATATATATATATATATATATATATATAACGTGATATCCATAAAGAATGATAACTGAATATAAATGATAATTTGAATAGCATTTACATCGCTAAAGAACGATTAAAATATAAAATGAAAACTTGAAGAAAGCCCGAACCCACAACCTTTGAATTATTAAACAACCACTCTACCGCTGGTCTACGAGGCGCACTTTCATAGTTCCGGAACTCCTTGTACAAGCACATGCATCGTGTAACATCGCCGCGACCCGAAGTGGACTTTGAAAATATTCGCTGTTCACGAGTGCGGCCACTTTTTTTTTTGACAGCTGTACAAGCAGCTAAATTGTTCCTAAATAGTATCTGGTTTAGACCCATACTATTGATGTCTTGTATGCTCACTTGTTTGTCAACTTATTTATAAATGTATTCAGTAGGATTATTATACAAATTGATCTGTAGATGACTCATTTGAACTGAAACCGTTCATCGGTAAAAAATGTAAAAGTAGCATTTGTGTAACTTAGTCACAATTTTATCAGATAAGCATAGCGATCTTTATTAAAATAAAATTACATACCACACTAACGTCATGAATACCTGATAACTTCTGCCTCGAACTCTTTTCCCGTTCACCTTTCTTCTTTCATTGTGCATTTTCATCTCATCCATAGAACCAATCAATTCCTTTTTCTCATCCTGATAACTTTTAGCATCTTTTTTTCTTCCCACTCTTTCCAACATAGCTTAATTTCTTATTCTGTCTGTCCATTTCACATGTTCCATCCTTTTCCAGATCCACATTTCAAATGATTCTAGTCTCTTTTCTTCACTTCGTCGTAATGCCTATGTTCTTGTTCCATACAATGTCACACTCCAAACAGAACACTTCACTACTCTCTTTCTTAAATGCTTAAAATTAATTAGAAGGCCTCTGTATGTCAAAGAAGTGATGACAACAAATTAGGGAGTTCTGGTATATAATTCTTTCTCTAATGAAATATATGAAAGTAATTTAAATCATCTAAATTTCGTGCTAAATAATTACGAAAAACTATTATTTAGCCCAACAGTGTACTATGCTTAAAAATCCGTTTCTCTATTAGTGACTAACTCAATATTGAAAGTCCATATTTTGTAGATAATATAAGATATAATTTATACATTTTATATAGAAAATAATTATTTTGTCTGGACGCTACAGCTAGAACAATAATAGTGTAACGTATGTTTCGTAAGAGTCAATCAAGGGACCGGCACTCTACCGTCTTTAGTCATTACTGAATGCCAAAGTTTCGTTTTTTTTTTTTGTGGCACTTTATATATGCCTGTTTAAATAAGTGCCAAGTCTCTTATGGACCCTTGCTTTTGGCAGTCGTATGGAGAAATATGATTAATGTGACACTGACGTTTTCATCTTCCTTTTTTCTTCATCAGTGATGGATATAGGTGAGCTGAGTGTAGCAAGTGGAGGGTGATCAAGTTTCGTTACCGAGTGAAGAAAATAGGGTAGGTGCTTTGAGTTATAGATGTCAGCACAAGCACGCGGCACGTTCGGTATAGTCAACGGAGAAGATAATAGAAAACGAGTGTGACTGAAACGGATTTTTGTCGACCTGCATTTATAAGAAATTGAAACATATCACCACATCATAAACAAACAATCCAATCGACCTCACTTGATTCGATTACTTTTTAGTAAAGTTTTGCTTGTTTTGGTGGACCAGGTTCATGCCAATACAAAAATCGATATATCCTATTTTATGTGTGCACCAGTAACTTCTTGCGAAAGTGAAAGAAGTTTAGCAAAGTACAAACATTGCTTATCCGAAAGGAAGAGAACATTTTCGTTTGAAATTTAAAATGTAGCCTACATAGTCATTCATGACGGGCTTAATGGATTTAAAGAAGATTGCTGAATATTATGGTCGTAAAAATGGTTTTTTGCGTTTATATACTGGTTACAGTTTTCTATTTCTGTGGAAGTTTTGCATTGTTTTGTTTATAGTCTAGGGTAAACATTGGTAATTTCGTGGCAGTGGTTATTTCGTGATATTTCTTCCTGGCTCTTTCGTGAACTAACCAATGGTCTTACGAGATTCAAATTTCCGCCAAGGGATTGCATATGTTGTCCGGTGTCCAGAAACATACAGCTACGCTTTTTGTGACTATTGTAGCCGCTTCAGTGAGTTTTTGTGTTTGGAGAGAGCAAGTTAGCGTCGATTTCTCAGGTGTAGAAATTTTGTGCATGTTTATAATTGCATTACAGGCTTATTATTAAAGGTACGCATATGATATTTGGTACAATGATTTATTATACATTAATGAAGTTTTAGAAAATATTTTTGGAATTTTAGACACATCTGCAATCGCCATATAGGCTTAGCTTTACTGACAGAAATCTTAGCTGTTTGAGGCAATATTTTGTTGAGAATTGAGCGTTACATTTTATAGTTTTTTAAAACTTGTATTACAATATGAATTTTAGAAATATGAAGATAAGATGTGATAACAAAAACCAAAAGGGGGTGGAATGGGTTCAGAGTAGCTTCTGTTTGATTTGCTATCTTGCTAATGCCAAAGCACATATGAAAAACAAGATGCTTTCATGTTTGACGGATGCCAGAGTGACTCTGATGAAGATAGAGAGTTTTTGCATTCCAATTATATGAGGCTTACCGTAATTTCACACAACTATGGTCCAACAAAACACCACTTTTTAGATTTCCCAATGCAATTTCCAAAATATAGCTATTCGAAATATTTTTTTTTACTGCTAGCAACTGCAGAAAGATCAGGATATAATATCAAAGACATTTGTTAATCCAGATGTAGCTTATATATGTTATTTTTTTATGAAGTATGGACTATAGTTGTATTATGAAGTCACAACTATAGTCCATAGAATATTTCCTAATATAAATCGCTCATGTTCCGTAGTTGAGAGGATGTTTTTGCAACTACTGTATGTCATACAGCAGTCAATAATTTTTAATATAAAATACAGATTGTCGGAATACAGCAACAAAAATTCTTTATTTCTTGATTTTAACACAACCGCTTATTCTTTAAGAAAAATACAATTTGTATCAAATAATAAAATCAATGTAAAACCAAAACAAATACAAGATAATCATTCTTAATCAAATATTCTCAAACAGGTACATAATTAATTGGTAATTTTTTTGTTCAACTCCATAGATCCTCAAGTTCGCACATGGAAAAAGCTTTCTTTTCGTACTTTGCTGCTTTCGCTTACTCATAGATCGTTTAATATCCTTTTTAGGATAAAAAAGGCAGTCTGCCTTGTTTGGCCACTTCCATAGGTTTCCAGATCTGGTCATGCATTTTATATATATGCCCCATTGGTCTCCACTTTCATAACTTTCCCAAGCCAGTATTCTCTTTCATAATCAGAACTACAAAGTCCTCTCTTGCAGGGAGATAATCATCATTCTGGACCTCATGGCTTGATGTATCTTCGAAGGTTTCTTCAATATCTGACAAGTTCAATGAAGCATCTGATGCTAAGGAATATCCACCTTCATCTTCTTCGATAGAACTCTCTACCGCCTTCGCCTTGCGAGAATCTTTCTTTCTACTCGAGCAAATTGCAATTTTTGAGGTAGATGGTAATGAAAATTGTTCAATCTTCTGCCGAAATACTTTTACCTGGCTCAACATCAAGCTTCTTCTTTCTCTCTTTATTGATGTTTCTTGTTCTACTGCTTGATTCCTTGTCATTGGACTTCCTTCTCGGTTCCTGACTTTTGGATCAGAATATGATGGCAGGCATTCTAAAACTTTCGCTGCACAAAGAGGAAAGATTGCAGTCTTCCTGAATTCAGCTTGCAAACTGGCTTGCGACATCGGAAAAACTTTATTCAAGAGCTTATTTAACAATGAAGGAAATACATTGCTGGGGACTGTTGGCATGCTTCTTCCATCTGGTGTCGCTTTTCACTCAGCAAGTATTTGTCACCAGAGATATTTTAATGGCCCAAAACAAGCTATGTGTGGTGGTTGCATCAGATAGGTCGCATTTGGAGGCTGCAAAACCTGTGATAATTCATTCTTGTGACATTCTAAAAAGCATTCCGCCCAACGTCTTCCAGATAGATTCTTAGTGAATTCTGGTACTTTGCGGTCTTAGCTACCCAGGTAAATTTTCACAATACACCTAAGGTCGAATAAAGTTATCGGAAATCCAAAACTGGACGTGGTTATAGCATGCTCGACGAATGCGTCACCATATGGCTTATAGGACCTTCCTGCAACCTTTCTACTGAGAATTTTACTAGACAACGCCATCAGAAACTATGAAAACATTCTGTAATGTAAGAACCGAAACCAGAAGTCGTAACACAACTATGGTCCGCGAAAATGATAGGACCATTGTTGAACTCCAAGTAGCATTTTCTATTATTCTTCCAATAAATATGAAAATACATATGCATCTTAAAAAATATCAAGACTACAGAACTGCTTGTTATGGTAACCGATGGCCGAGAAAGTTTGCAGCTGACGACCTAACGTGCAAAACATAACTCCAATTGACAGTTGACTTGCGAAAAAAACATGGCAGTCAGGGTGCGTTCCATAAGCCTCACAATATTACTCTATCTATGCTCTCTACTTCAATATTTAAGTAATCACTAAATGTCACTAGGAATTCAGATATCGATGTCTTCGTGATCGCGGGTGTTTGGACCATAGTTGTGGCTTAGGACCATAGTTGTGTGAAATTACGGTACTCCAAAAGTAATGCACAATTTTTTTTAAATTACTTTTTTATTCTACATCTTTGTAAATTTATGGAGGTCATACATAGCCTACATCCCTTCCGCTTATATTCAAATTTAATTTACGTCTTTTCCTTAAGTGGCGAAATGATAGACTCCTTCAAGATGGGTGCTGTACTTGACATTCGTCAGAAGCAACATGCTGTTATCGACATCCTTTCCTGTGAGATCTAGACAGTGGGCAACGTTCACAAGAAGTTGAAAAGAGTGTATGGAGATGCAGATAAGGAAAGTCGGTAGGAAAGCAGATTATCTGGTGAAAGAATGTACGCCAATATTCGGAATTTCCTCGCAGCGGCACACCCTTACTCCACGAAGTCCTGACAAAATGGAGCGCATTAACAATATGGTTATGTCTGACAAATGCATAAGTGAAAGAATTATCACATCAAGTTGAAATAGGAGAAGTAAGCGTGTGCAGAATATTGAAACAGTTGGGGTAAAAGAATCTTTATGTCAGGTGGCTTCCGAGGATGTTGACAAAAGTCCTCAAAGAAACTCGAAAAACTGTGTGCAGCGAACTTTAGGACCAGTATGAGAATAGTGGAGATGACTTACTTGCAAGAATTGTTACAAGCGATGAAAAATGGCACCATCATTTTGAACGGGAGACAAAAATGCAGGCAATGGAGTGGCATCATGCAAATTCACCAAAGAAATATAAATTCAAATCTGCGCCTTCGGCAGGAAAAGTTATGACTACTGTGTTTTTCGTTCAGAAAGACTCTTGCCACACAGAATCACCATTATTCTGACGCGTATGTTACAACTCTCAAGAAACTTCAAGGTCGACTGAGTCATGTTCGACCACATCGGGAGAAGCAGGATGTTCTGCTATTGCACAACAGCGCACGACCAAATACCAGTCACAAGACCACAGGTCAGATCAGATCAGATCAGAAAACTTGGATAGACAACACTGAAACATTCGCCTTACAGTTCTGATCTGGAACCATGCGATTACCATCTCTTTGGTAAACTGAAGGAATCCCTTAGCGTCACGAGGTGTGAAGATGATGACTTCTTCGTGCACGCTGCTAAAAACTGGCTCAGACTTGTTGGTCCAGACTTTTACTGTGCTGCTATACAGACCCTCGTTCCAAGGTGGCGTAAGGCAGTTGAACGGGATGGGGATTATTTGGAAAAGTGACATTTTGATCCTAAAGGCTGTATCTACAGTGCATGACAATAGCAAAGCTGTATGATCTAAAAAAGTAATTTTTAAATAAATGTTGTGCATTGCTTTTGAAGTGACCCTCATAATTTATAGTAAAGTACCATAACAAAAGTGCCTGTTAGGGCAAAGAAGATCCATTTTTAATTTCAATTTTTATTTTTATTTCATTATTATTGTTATTATGTGTTGATATGTATTTCTATGTTTTCTTGCTATGAATATAAGGCGGAATTATTATGTTTGAAGTTTTGTAACAATAACTGAAAATTTAATTTGACTTTAATTCTTCTACCTCTTACGAAATTATCAATTACCAAGATTATCACGAAATAACCAACTTACTAGCTTAAGTTATAAAAGTGGTTTTTGGCAATTGTTCAAGAATGTATCCAATCTTTCATGTCCCCAGTTTTGTAGAGCAAATTATTGTCTCTTGAATGGAAAAATTAGAATAAGGAAATATTTACACATTTGCATTTTAAATTAATTTTCATGAAATTATCAAGAAATTACCAATATTCACCCTAATAATAAATTACTGTTTACTAGATCTATTTATTTTTAAAAATTATAAACAATCATATGCTTTTCTTATATTATGAACATTAATTTCCTAAAACAGTGTTTTTCAGATGAATACACTAATTTCTTTTGTGAGCTGATTATATAAGTTTATACATGCTTAGAATCAGTAGCTGAGACATTGCTGCTTCGTTCGTTACTCAAAACAGTGGAGAGCATAGGTAGGCCTATGTGTTCACTAAACTTGTAGTTCACTGTGACGAAACACTGGGCTCTACTCATCACAGTCTGCAAGAAGAACGCCAGCTCTCACGGAAAACGTCGAGATCTGGTCTCTCTCCGCACGTCTCTCAGTCTCAATGATTAAATTTCATGTAATATGCTTACGTACTTAAACGTATTTTTACGTATATATTTGACTAGGAGTCTTATCACCTTAAAAATAAATATAATGGTCTCAAACTTATAACCAGTCAAAAATTGTTGAAGAAATAAAAACGAACAAAAACTTAATGTAGAAAGATTCGAACTTCCTTACGCAAAAAAATTCAATTATATTAACCATCCCGCTATTGTGGCTAATGGAGAAAAACTCTGAAATTGAGATGTATTCAAGGAATCCACTGATGGAACCTACAGAAGAACCTTTAAATTACACATAAAGTACGCTTATAAGGGAAATATTCGGAACCTAAACCTCAAGCCTTAAACTGGTGGTGTTTGAGCCCATCGGCTTTAGTCATTATTAGTTACTAAAATTATGATCGTGTCCTTAGGTCAAATGAATTGATTTCAGACTAATCTAATCTAATCTTGTTAATTTCACTATAGAAAGTGAATAGGGCAAGGAAAGGTATTATCGTGATATAGGTATATTCGTGATAATTTTTGCAAAAGCTTTCAAGAACATGCCTACTGTAGAAAATAGTTCTAACTTCTGCTAGTACTATTGCTTTGAGTCACGGATGGTGAAACATATTTATTCCATCTTAGTTTGCTTCTGCTGAGCATGATACGAAGCTGTATTGTGCGCTGCGTATTTTCTTAAGAATCTGAGTATTTTTTTTTTTAACTATTTGTAGTGTTGCAGTGATTACTGAGCATATATTTAACGTAATAAATACATACTTATTCTATACTTTAGTACTTGAGTTCCTCTAACTGTACATACTTTTAGATTATATTACAGATTTTAATGGCGTCATTTAAAGCTTAGGAAATGGATGAGATTTCTTAGCTTTCTTCTCGTGAAAGTGATGGCGGCCGAACTAGCCTCAGTATTTCGGCCCGTAGCAAGGTTTCTGTACCTTTGCCAGAGAAACTTATTTCAAGAAAATTACTACCCATAAATCATTCGTCAATTCCATCAATTTCTATTAATTTAGTGCCTATCACGAAATTACAAATCCTATTTTGATTTTAGATCTAACATAGGAAAAGAGAGAATTAAATATAGGAAATACTGTGCAATAAACTTATTGCAGCCGCCAAAATAGTGAGGGAGCAGAAAGTAACTAGCTATAAAGATACAAAAAAATGATCTGGAAGTACGGCTATATTTTAATTATACGAGGGTGGATCGAAAAGTAACGCACAATAATTAAAAAAAAAGTTTAATAGGTAAACAAAAATTAAAAAAACACCGAAATGATCTCATCCTTCAGCTACTTTTCTACACATGCGCCAAATTTCTCAACACATTTCTCCCATCGTGGTACCAGTTTCAGTGTGCCCTGTTCATAGAGATCCGTTCGGTTGGAGTATAGCCATCTGCAGACAGTTGATTGCATTTCTGCATCGGTCGCAAAGCGATAGTCGGCCAGGAATTTCTTCATGGAACCAAACAGATGAAAGTCCGACGGTGCAAGGTCTGGACTGTATGGTGAATGCTGAAGCACTTCCCAACCAAATGTGTTGATTTTCTCAAGAACAGAAGCCGCAACATTGGGGCAACCATTGTCATGAAGAAGTTTGACATCGTCAGTATTAATGTTACGGCGTTTGTCACGAAGGGCACGACGCAACTTTACCAAAGTTTGAATGTAGGCTGCAGCATTCACAGTGGTCTCATGTTCAGCAAAGTCCACTAACAAAACACCATGCATAGCCCAGAACACTGTCACAAGCACTTTATTTGCAGATTGCTTCACTTTCAATATTTTCTTTTCTGGGGAGGCAGCATGTTTCCATTCCATAGAGGCCTGCTTTGTTTCGGACGTGTAGTGGTACGTGCAGGACTCACCACCAGTGACAATTGCTTGTAGAAAGTCATGCCCTTCTGCAGCGTAATGCGTTAAGTGGTCCAAGTTTGTCATCATTCGCTGGCCCTTGTGATCGTCTGTCAGGTTTTTAGTCACCCAGCGGGCACTAACTTTATGAAATTTCAATGTGTCATGCACGATATCGTACACCTCATTGTATGAAATGTTGGACTGCTGAGATAAGATTTGCAGTTAGATACGCCGATTGTTCAAAATTGCCATCTCAATGCCTTTGGGTTGTATCTGTTACCGGCCGCCCGGAACGTGGCGAATCACAAGGGTTATCACGGCCGTCTGAGAAGAATGTGCATAACCTGGAAATATTGCTACAGTTAATTTGTGTCTGAGACAGATACAGACGAAATTCAATGTTATAGCTAAAGACAACAAAAATATATTTATACTCTAATGAGGTACTGAAGAATTTAAATATGTTGTTCTTGTTATTAATAACCTGTGGTACTATGGCCCTCCCAGGTGTAGAATAAATATGACGAAAGAGAAATTTGATACATGTTCAAGTTGGGCACTCACAAACTCCAAGATGAAGATGTTGATTGAAGGTTACAAAAGGGAAATTTGATTTATGCTGAAGTCTGGTACTGACGTACGGCAATTTATAGTTTTTAAACGCATAGATTTAAAAAAGACAATTTTATCTTTATGCCTAAGGAGTGATGATCTCGAACAAATAGTTTGTTTTGTTAATAACTAACCACACTCGTGCGCTTCTCTGCATTTCTTAGAATTAAATATTAACAATTCTAAATACAGTTTTGTAATTACTTAGTGAATAATAAATAGCTTTTTGTATGCTGTAAGTCGTTTGCTCCTGAATCATTCTGATAGTTGTACTTAAAACTATGCATTTAACTATTATTATCATTCATTACTTCCTGGGGTTGTTCAGTCAACGTTACCTGGTTCAGGTTTTTCCGGAGTTTTCCCTCAACCCAATATGAGCAAATGCTGGGTAACTATCGTTACTGGAACCCGGACTCATTTCATCGGCAATATCACCTTCACCTCATTCAGACGATAAACAACCTAAGATGTTGATACAGCGGCGGAAAATTATCTACTAACAAAAATTACACTATATTAGACCTAATAAACAATTGGTCAGCGTCTGAAATGAAATATACTTGTCAGAACTGAAGGCTCTTACTCTCAGATGGAAGAATATTTGCAATTAAATGATAAGCCTATGCTTGAACTTTAAATGATGGCGTAGAATTGACTTTATGTATTTTTTTTTGCTACAAACGATACCACTTGAAATAAGACGTTGTACTGTCTTACATTCTTTTATATTATTTAAAAAGTGTGTTGATAACGGATGTTCTCCGATAAGTAAGTTTTTAATTTGTCGCGGGTGCTCTTCAAACTCAGGAGGAACAACTTTTACAACAGCGCAACAAAATCTGCTTGTCTTATTACCCAATTTTTTGCATTGCATTTATTGCACAGATTATTTATTTTCTCTTATTTAACAAAATTCAATTGAGTATAGTTAAATTTGGAATATGAAATAATGGAATGCTAGGAAAACGTACTATTACTGCATACTAAATCAATACACTCTCGTTGTTCGTTAATTCTCTGAGATGAAAATAAATTTGGTACAGAAAGATTCTTTTACGAAGTACAGGAAATGAATATACAGAATATATCAATTTTCCTGTGCATAAGAATCTATTTTAATCTTACCTGTCCTCGATTCACTCAGAAGTTACGTTATAGCATTATGTCCATCTAGAGAAACTACACTTCCCAATGGTGAAATAATAATTAATGAATTATACAAATCGGTTAATTAGCTTCTGAGGTTACTTCATACCAACACAGAAACATGTTAAATGAATAGCTTCCGTTAGTTGTTGTCCAAGGCCTCTCATTTGTTTCTATTTCATTACAGGCTATTAGGTGGCAATAATAAAACGCATTGTTATTTTGAAACTCATTTATCTCATTAAATATCATTACTATGAAAATTTTGCATAGAGTAAAACTTATCGGAAATCATTTTAAATAAATTTTTGTTATGTAATATTTTTCATGAAAATCAATAATAAGGGAGATATTTCGATCCATTTAATTCAGGCCCCCTTACAACCCTCCTTTAAATAAAGTATTTTGAATGTCATATAGTCTAAAATCTAAGTTAGAACGAACTTAATTTATATTTCAATTTTCATATATATCGGTGCAGCCATTATCGCGTGAAAAGGTAACAAATATCCAGACAGACAGACAGATAT
Source organism: Periplaneta americana (assembly GCF_040183065.1). Taxonomy (NCBI): domain Eukaryota; kingdom Metazoa; phylum Arthropoda; class Insecta; order Blattodea; family Blattidae; genus Periplaneta; species Periplaneta americana. Next base: position 78,321,933 of record NC_091122.1, on the reverse strand, counting down.
ACAAACAAAAATTTCAAAAAAACGATTTTTTGTTTCAGGTTGATTAATTATACATGTTGACACTAATTATTTTTGGAAAAGCAAATATTACCAAACAAATTTCGGTTACAGATTTATTATTAGTATAGAAATGACTTACATATAATTATAATTCAAACGCGTCGTCATGATATTTAAATCTAAGTTACGAATAAAACAGAATCGCGTGGTGAGATTTGCTATAACCAAAGAAGCAGCATTACGCCACCAGTCCAGTCTGCAGTCCAAAGAGCAGAGTAATCGATGACTTTGAAATGGCTGCCAACACGTTTCTTGTAATTTATTCCATTCGTTAGGTAAGACACGCTGTCGTAGGCTCTCTAACCGAATTAGCTGGAGATATTAAGAGTTTGTTGTCTGTATGTAGCTTTACACTTCTAAAAGTAACTAAAATAAACAGTGTAATGTAAATTACACGCTTCTTCTTCTTACTCATGTAAAATATAGTAAAAATGTGAGTGATTATAATAATGTGGCCAGGTACTGTACACATACATACATACATACATAAATACATACATACATACATACATACATACATACATACATACATACATACATACATACATACATACATACATACATACATACATACATACATACATACATACATACATACATACATTATGGAACCTTCACCGATAATGCAGAAAGCACGATAAGTCATATGTTAGATGCTTTCGCCCCCAAAGACGAAGAGATCAACGATAGTGCAAGTCATAAGCGAATTAGAGAGCTAACAACGGAGGCCATACGTACTGAAGATGATAAACTCTTCACTCGTGAAGAAATTTTATATACGATGAAAGAATTCACTCCTAAGAAAGCACCCGGGGACGATGGACTGACAAGCGAGATACTCCAAGTTTTCAAGGCTTTTCCAGCATTTCTGACTGAGATATACAATAAATGTCTCAAAGAAAGCTGTTTCCCACAACAATGGAAGAAATATAATATAGTGGCGATAATTACGCCTGGCAAAGAAGAGGTTAAGGACGGGTCAAAATATCGACCTATCAGCTTGCTAAACGTGGCGGGTAAAGTCCTAGACAAATTAATGATTAATAGAATCCTGCATCATGTGCATACTAGTACTGCTGGTTTGAACAGGAATCAATATGGTTTCATGCCCCAAAAAGGAACAGTGGACGCATTGATGGCGACTAAGGAGATCATGGAAGAAAACTTAAGTGAAAATAACTGTATTGCAGTAGTTTGGACGTCCGAGGAGCATTTGATGCGGCTTTGTGGCCAGGCATTCTTTACAATCTTAGAGAATTGAAATGCCCTAAGAATCTTTTTAATCTTGCAAGAAGTTATTTTAGCAATAGAATTGCTGCTCTAGGGACTAATACTTTTAAAACAGAGAAACCTGTGACTATGGGGTGTCCACAAGGTTCTTGCAGCGGTCGTGGGTTCTGGAATATACTGTATAATTCGCTGCTCAATTTGGACTTCACTCATCGTACAAGGGCCATTGCTTTCGCGGACGACTTAATGGTTCTAACGCAAGGAAAAACCACTGCGGATGCAGAGAATTATGCCAACCTAGATTTGAAGAAAATTGAAAAATGGGCGAGAGAAAATAAATGCACTTCAATGAAAAGAAGTCCAAAACATTATTGATATCAAGGAAAAGATCAGGAGACGACAAAACACTGAACATCTACTTAAACAATAAACGTCTGGAGCAAGTATCCGAACTAAAGTACTTGGGTATCTATCTCGATACCAGATTTAATTTTGACAAACATGTAGATTACATTACAGAGAAATGCACTCATATAATATACATGCTAACAAGAGTAGCTAAATTCAAATGGGGTCTAGAACATGGCACTAAAAACCATATACATGGGTGCAATTGAACCAGTACTAACATATGGCGCACCGATATGGGAGAAGGCCTTAAGAAAACAAAACAACTTAAGGAAATATCAACGTGTTCAAAGACTAATGAACATAAAAATAGCGAAGGCATTCAGAACACTTTCATATGACGCCTCATGTGTACTAGCAGGACTTCTTCCAATTTGTCTAGTCATAGAAGAAAAGGTCAGAATTCATAGAGCCACCCACAGAAACATGGAGTACGATGCACCTCTGGAAGTGATTCACTGGCCACACCCAGCTGAAGAACCACTCATGAGAGCGCCTATAGAGGATACGGCAAACAAAATAGATATATACACGGATGGAAGTAAAATCGGAGGAAAAGTTGGAGCTGCTGCGGTCATAATCCAAAACGACATGGTCATCGACCGATCCAAATACAAACTGCATGAAAAATGTTCTAGCAATCAGGCAGAACAAATAGCAATCTTGAAGGCACTACAACATATTGAGAATGTAGAAATAACAGAAGAAACAGAAACTACTGCAGTAGTTAACACACACAGCAAAGTGACACTGGACACTTTACAGAACAAAAAAAAAAAAAAACATAATCCAATAATTGAAAATATAAAGAAACAATTGAAAAAATTGGAGAGAGAGCAATGGACAGTTCTCTTTAGGTGGGTGAAGGCCCATGTCGGAATAGTAGGGATTGAGATAGCTGACCGTCTTGCCAAACAAGCCGCCATAGAAGATGAAGGGGAAATAGCTTATAACAAAATACCGAGAGATACCATATTAACAGAAGAGAGAGAAAAGACCTTAAGAAAATGGCAAGAGCAGTGGGCTATCTCAACTAAAGGCGAAATAACGAAATCATTCTTTCCATCAATTAAAGACAGATTGAAGAAAAATTTACCCGTCGGGGCAGAATTTACTTCTATTGTGACAGGTCACAAGATCGTACCTTCACAGATTCAAGATTATTCCAACTCCAACGTGCCCTTGCAGACTAAAAGAAGAACAGACAGTCAACCATATAATATTAAGATGTGCCACACTGATAAAAGAAAGAAGAATCCTACGAGCTAATATAATACGCACAGGTCAAACCTGGCCTCCACCATTTGATCAGTTCACAGTAACATACTTCAAAAGCTTCAGAAAATTTATAAAATCCATAGAATTTGGCAAAATGTAACAGTTATTGAAATTATAAATAATATTAACAATGACGCTAACCTAAAATAGAAGAAGTACAATTAGGCAACACTTGTATCTATAAGACTTTCAGGATCTCAATCTAAATTGTAAATATCTTGTTCTCATGTCATATATTATGTAACTAATTACTGCAATAATTAATGTAAAGCATGTAGTGTTACTCCAATGTAATTGAGCATGCTGATATACAAAAAAATACATACATACATACATACATACATACATACATACATACATGCATACATGCATACATACATACATACATACATACATACATACATACATACATACATACATACATACATACATACATACATACATACATACATACATACCCATATTCACTTATATATATATATATATATATATATATATATATATATATATATTAGACTAGTCTTGTCTGGACATGAAGGATTTGATGCATTCTAGTTAAAATCCGTCTTTCCCATATCAAATACAAATATAAATACTAGTTAAAATATGGAACATAAAATCGAGAAACTGAGGTGTCCACACAAAACCATTAAACATGCATTTAAACTGAATGTAATGTATATTATATGCATTATTAATCTAAAAGTTACGTAAATATGCATTATGCATGTTTTTATCCCTAAAAAGTCCAAAACATGCAAATATGCACGGGAAAAGTACACATATTTGGAACCGGAAAGTAATGAAATGGATAAGTACTAAGCTTGAGCTATGTCCTATGTTCCTATAAAAACTTGCATTTGCATGGAATTCTCGTCTCTAAATATTATTATTATTATTTTTTATTATTATTATTATTATTATTATTATTATTATTATTATTATTATCATTATTATTATAGCTTATTTCTTGTCTTTGGTTTAGACCATAAGCGGATCCTGGGAGGAAATAGTAGGAAAAAGATTTACTCTCCCACTTAGGGTATCCTGGATCTATCACTTATTTTGGCACTAAACATTAAATATGTATGAGCCGCCACTGGTATCTGAAGAGTCATATTAGTGGGATTGTAAAAATAGTTATTATTATAATAATAATAATGATTTATTTTAGCTGGCAGAGTTAAGGCCGTAAGGCCTTCTCTTCCACACAACCAGCAAAAAGTGTATATACATATGCATGAACTTACAAAGAATTCAACAAATTGATTTAGATGAGAGTTACATGTATACAAGAGTTATTTACGAATTAAACAACAAAATACTATGAACTATTAATTAAACACTGAAATAAACTGGGTAGCAGAATTAAACTAAAATACATAGAATGTTAATATATTTCAAATTATATTAGATAATAGAAAGAGATTATTATGAGACAATTTTGAAAATGCAGCACAGTCAGGATGATGTCTAAAGAAAAAAAGCAACAGTGTAGTCAGTAATATTTTAAATCAGTATGATTGGAGTGAAATGCTAATAAGGTTATCTTTTAAGCTGTTCTTAAAGGTGTTTGTTGTCTTGCAGCCCCTAATACTTTGTGACAAGGAATTCCATTGACGCGAGGTGGATATTGTAAAAGATGAGGAATAACAAGATGTTCTATGAAGAGGTATATTTAGCGTGCCACAGATAAGTGATCTGGTATTTACGTCGTGGTTAGAGTATAGATAAGAGAAACGAGACGAAAGGTAATTTGGTGTTGAGGTGTGCAGAATTCGAAAGAGTAAAGACAAAGAGTGTAAAGTTCTGCGTTCTTTAAGTCGGAGCCACGAGAGACTTGCGAAGGACGGTGATATGTGATCATATCGTCGGATGTTGCACACGTATCTGATGCACATATTCTGAGCTCGCTGTAACTTGACTGACAGTTCAGAACTTAGATCACTTAACAAAACGTCACAATAATCGAAGTGCGGCATTACTAGGGTTTGTACTAGGGTAAGTTTTAGTTGCTGGGGCAAGAAGTTTCTCAAGCGACTCAAAGAGTGAAAGGAGGAACAGATTTTCTTTATCGTTTCTTTAACTTGAAAATTCCAACTTAGATTATTATCAAAAAAGAAGCCAAGATTTTTTACGACAGATGAATAAGGGATTAGCGTGTTGTTAAGGGTAACAACTGAAAGATTACTGTTATTAAGGGAGTTAACTACACGCTTATGTCCAATAATTATGGCTTGAGTCTTACTTGGGTTAAGTGCGAGTCCGAAATTGGCCGCCCAAGTGGAGACAGTGGCTAGGTCACAATTTAACTTGTCAATCGATTCATTGATCGTATTGGGTCTGGAATGTATGTAAAGTTGTAGGTCGTCGGCATAGAGGTGATATCGGCAATACTGTAAGTTCTTTGATACGTCATTAATGTAGATAGAGAAAAGTAGTGGTCCTAATACGGAGCCCTGCGGCACTCCCGCCTTTGTGTATCGCCATTGGGAGAATTGATTATCAAGTGAAACACACTGTTGGCGGTCCCGTAGGTAGGAGTCCATCCAGCTCAAGGTATTGTCTGATAGTTGCAAAGTTTTCATCTTTGCAAGAAGCAAGTCGATATCAACAGAACCAAAGGCATTGCTGAAATCGAGAAGAGTTAGTGCCGTTACTTCACCCCTATCCATAGCTTCACGGATGTCCTCGGTCACTTTAAGTAGGGCTGTAGTAGTGCTGTGTCCATGCCTAAAACCCGATTGATAGTCATCGAGGAGTTTGTGTTCGTCGAGATAGTTCGTAAGTTGTCCGTGTACAATATGTTCTAATGCTTTTGAAAGAGTGGGAAGAATTGATATCGGTCTGTATTGGTTTACTGTAGAAGGTGTGTTAGATTTAGATAAAGGTTTCACTAATGCCATTTTCCAGAGTGAGGGGTAGGACCCAGTCATAATAGATGCATTGAATATATGGGTGACGGTCGGCAGAATTACATCTATTATTTTATACAGGAGAGTGATATTTATATTGTCTACACCTTGGGCTTTAGATTTCATACATCGCAGCGTCTTCATTACGTCAGTCGGGTTAATGTATTTAAAGAAGAATTTATCCCATACAGGTTGGGGGCAAGATCTGAGAAATTCAAGAGTCTCTTTTTTATGTAATGGTTCAGGTGGAGCAGTGACGAAATGTTCATTTAGGCTATTGAGTGACAAGTTGATGTTATCTACCCGAGGCTTTGCTTTTGTTAGACCCAGGTTATTAAGGTTACGCCACAATTCTTTCGCACTGACCGAAGGTATAATAAGGGAATGTGCATGGCGTAATTTAGCATTTCTTACTGTTTGATTACATTTATTTCTTAAAACTTTGTAAGTATTAAAATCTAATTCGTCCTTGCTCCGTCTGTATTTACGATAAGCAGTGTCTCTGTCTGTCATGAGTAATTTTATGGCATCGCACATCCAAGGCGCAGGGCGTCTACCAACTCGTCTGGTTTTCAAGGGTGCGTGTTTATCGTATAACTGGATTACTAGGTCGTTAAATTTTTCGATTTTGTCGTCAATGTCTGGTAAATTCCACACTTCAGTCCAAGGCAGGCTAAGTGCATCGTTGATTAATTTATCATGCTCAATATGCTTCAAGTCACGGTATGATGTGATGTGAGGTTTATGTTTTGGACAATACAAGGAATATTCTAGAAAGATTATGTCGTGTGCTGAGATACCCGGCGCTGGTAGTTGTCCATTCGTTAATGCTAACTGAGGATTAGTCGTGGCAATAATGTCAAGAAGTGTCTCCGATTCCTGGGTGTGGTGGGTAGCTGCGGAAGGAAGGATGGATATATTGTAAGACTCAAACATGTTCTTAAGTTGAACTGTAGCGTAATTACTTGAATTTAATAAGTTTGTATTGAAATCGCCTAAAATAACAGTATGGTCATAGTGAGGCACAAGATTAAGCAAAGGTGTTTCAAGATCACTTAAGAATCCTGATTTAGGGGGTTTGTATACAACTCCAAGGAGGCACTTTTTGTTGCTTGCACCGACTTCGATGAATAGATATTCAGGATGTTCTGAGACTTCATTCGAAGACTGGTAGACAATTTTAAACGGTAAGTCCGATCGCACATATATCGCAACACCACCTCCGCGTTTACCAATTCGGTCATTTCTACAGAGGGTGTAATTATCTAAACTTACTAGAGAAGATGATAGGGAAGGCTTCAACCACGTTTCAGAGATAAGAATAGCATGAAGAGACAAAGGAGAGAAAATAGACTGAACTTCATTGAAATGACAGAGAAGGCTTTGAGAATTTATGTGGGCTACTTTTAAAGTGTTAGGATGCGAGCTGAAAGACGATTTTAACAGGGCACTGGTCGAAGTAGCAGGTAGTGGGTTAGGGGTGGCTGGGGTGGGTGGGGGTGAGGCTGTGGAAGGGAATTCAGAAAAGTGAAAGTCGTTTGTGAGAGGGGCTGCAGACAGCGAGTCATTCACCTCGATGCAGTCAATACTGACAACTTACAGAAACTAAATTAATATAAACTAATAGTAATGCAATAATGAAAGAGATTAATAATAATATTTATATGATAACAGTAATAGTGAATATTGCAATCCTACCACTAAAAATTGAATTACGGACTGAGAAAATGTGGTAGTGTATGATGTTATGACCTAGTGCTTGCATATTAACTACGGCAGATCAGAAGCTTTTACAATTTTGTGTTTTACATTCCCAATTTTAACAAAAATAATACCGTCTGTGGTCCAGACATTAGTCAGTCCATATCGCGTGATGCAGTCTTTCAATAGTGCATGCCGGGATTGCGTTAAGTCCTCTCTCAACGTTACACCTGAGTTTTTTAACAATTTTTTATTAGTGAACACTTCTCTTCTTTTTCGGTAACTTACGAATTTTACGATCACCGGCCGAGGTCGGTCTCCTTGCCTCCCAACCCGGTGACTCCTATCGATGTCGCTCACCACCAGGTTGACCCCGACTTTTGCCGCGACTTCGATGGCGATCTGATCTGTGTCCTCGTTGTTGTTTTCCGGGATCCCAAAAATACGGAGATTCTGCCGGCGCTGATATTGTTCAAGAGCATCCTGTTTGTCTTCTAACTTTCTTTCTAGGCTGGCGATTCTTTCATCCTTCTCACGAAGGGATGCCTCCAGCTTTTCGATCACCTCCGTGTTGCGCGCGAGATCAGACTTCAGCTCCGACACTACAGAGTCCTTGATGAGGTTGGCAAGACCCGCCAATATGGTGGGATCGCGCCAAGACTCCTCAAACACACGCTTCACACAATCTTCAATGCTTTCCTCCTGTTGCCTGCTTTTTCCACGAACCATGATAGCAGAAATTATCAAACAACACTGGTAGATCAATAAATACAAAAAATAATAGACGAAATGCGGGTACACCTCCAGAAAAAATATGCGAATGCACGAGCTCAAACTAGCGTTGCTACTCACTGTCCGCCATGACACTCACGGCGGACAGTTATTATTGTATTCGTGTTGTATTATTACGGTATAGTATAGTAGGTTCGCAGTATTAAATAATATTAAACTGTTACTAGGAAAGTTGGTAAGCTAACAAGTTGTTCATAGTACTAGTGAAGTTATATTAGGCCTATATTTACGGTATTTATATTTGTATTTGATATGGGAAAGACGGATTTGAACTAGAATGCATCAAATCCGTCATGTCCAGACAAGACTAATCTAATATATATAAGTGAATGTGGGTATGTATGTATGTATGTATGTATGTATGTATGTATGTATGTATGTATGTATGTATGTATGTATGTATGTATTTATGTATGTATGTATGTATGTATGTATGAATGTATGTATGTATGTATGTATGTATGTATGTATGTATGTATGTATGTATGTATTTTTTAATATCAGCATGCTTCATTACATTGGAGTAATACTACATGCTTCACATAAATTATTACAATAATTAGTTACATAATATATCACATGAGAACACGATATTTACACTTTTGATTGAGATCTTGAAATACTTATAGATACAAGTGTTGCCTAATTGTACTTCTTCTATTTTAGGTTACCGTTATTGTTAATATTATTTCTAATTTCAATTACTGTTACATTTTGCCAAATTCTATGGATTTTATAAATTTTCTGAATACATGCATACATACATAGATACATACATACATACATACATACATACATACATACATACATACATACATACATACATACATACATACATACATACATACATACATGCATGCATGCAGACATACCCACATTCACTTATGTATATTAGATTAGTCTTATTTGGACATGACGAATTTGATGCATTCTAGGTCAAATCCGTCTTTCCCATATGAAATACAAATATAAATACCGTAAATATAGGCCTAATATAACTTCACTAGTAGCCTACTATGAACAACTTGTTAACTTACCAACTTCCCTAGTACAGTTTAATATTATTTAAAATTGTGAACCTACTATACTATACCATAATAATACAACACGAATGCAATAATAATAATAATAATAATAATAATAATAATAATAATAATAATAATAATAATAATAATAAATATAATAATAATAATAATAATAATAATAATAATAACTATATTTACATTCCCACTAATATGACTCTTCTGATATTAGAATATAACAACAATAATTTAAAGTAGAGGAGGGACAAATGTCTGAAATGATTGATAGAGAGTAGCGAAGTACTGAGCATTAGTATCAGAAGAGTCATATTAGTGGGAATTTAAATATAGTTATTATTGTTATTATTATTGCATTCGTGTTGAATTATTATGGTATAGTATAGTAGGTTCACAGTATTAAATAATATTAAACTGTTACTAGGAAAGTTGTTAAGTTAAGAAGTTGTTCATAGTACTAGTGAAGTTATATTAGGCCTATATTTAGGGTATTTATATTTCTATTTGATATGGGAAAGACGGATTTGAACTAGAACGCATCAAATCCGTCATGTCCAGACAAGACTAACATATATATATATATATATATATATATATATATATATATATATATAAGTGAATGTGGGTATGTATGTATGTATGTATGTATGTATGTATGTATGTATGTATGTATTTTTTGTATATCAGCATGCTCCATTACATTGGAGTAATACTACATGCTTCACATAAATTATTACAATAATTATTAGTTACATAATATTATGACATGAGAACAAGATATTTACAATTTTGATTGAGATCTTGAAATACTTATAGATACAAAGTGTTGCCTAATTGTACTTCTTCTGTTTTAGGTTACGGTCATTGTTAATATTATTTCTAATTTCAATTACTGTTACATTTTGCCAAATTCTATGGATTTTATAAATTTTCTGAATACATACATACATACATACATACATACATACATACATACATACATACATACATACATACATACATACATACATACATACATACATACATACATACATACATACATACATACATACATACATACATACCCACATTCACTTATGTATATTAGATTAGTCTTGTCTGGACATGACGAATTTGATGCATTCTAGGTCAAATCCGTCTTTCCCATATCAAATACAAATATAAATACCGTAAATATAGGCCTAATATAACTTCACTAATACTATGAACAACTTGTTAACTTACCAACTTTCCTAGTAACAGTTTAATATTATTTAAAATTGTGAACCTACCATACTATACCATAATAATACAACACGAATGCAATAAAAATAATAATAATAATAATAGTAATAATAATAATAATAATAATAATAATAATAACAACAACAACAATAATAATAACTATATTTACATTTCCATTAATATGACTCTTCTGATATTAGAATATAACAACAATAATTTAAAGTAGAGGAGGGACAAATGTCTGAAATGATTGATAGAGAGTAGCGGAAGTACTGAGCATTAATATCAGAACAGTCATATTATTGGGAATTTAAATATAGTTATTATTGTTATGTATTTGATATGGGAAAGACGGATTTGAACTAGAACGCATCAAATCCGTCATGTCCAGACAAGACTAATCTAAAATATATAAGTGAATGTGGGTATGTATGTATGTATGTATGTATGTATGTATGTATGTAGGTATGTATGTATGTATGTATGTATGTATGTATGTATGTATGTATGTATGTATGTATGTATGCATGTATGTATTTTTTTTGTATATCAGCATGCCTCATTACATTGGAGTAATACTACATGCTTGACATAAATTATTACAATTAGTTACATAATATATGACATGAGAACAAGATATTTACAATTTTGATTGAGAGCTTGAAATTCTTATAGATACAAGTGTTGCCTAATTGTACTTCTTCTATTTTATGCAGACAAAAAGATGAACAGACAGTCAACCATATAATATTAAGATGTGCCACACTGATAAAAGAAAGAAGAATCCTAGGAGCTAATATAATACGCACAGGTCAAACCTGTTCTCCACCTTTTGATCAGTTCACAACAACATACTTCAAAAGCTTCAGAAAATTTATAAAATCCATAGAAATTGGCAAAATGTAACAGTAATTGAAATTATAAATAATATTAACAATGACGCTAACCTAAAATAGAAGAAGTACAATTAGGCAACACTTGTATCTGTAAGACTTTCAAAATTGTAAATATCTTGTTCTCATGTCATATATTATGTAACTAATTATTGTAATAATTTATGTAAAGCATGTAGTGTTACTCCAATGTAATTGAGCATGCTGATATACAAAAAAATACATACATACATACATACATACATACACACATACATACATACATACATACATACATACATACATACATACATACATACATACATACATATATACATACATACATACATACATACATACATACATACATACATACATACATACATACATACATACATACATACATACATACATACATACATACATACATACATACATACATACATAGGCCTACATACATACATACATACCCACATTCACTTATATATATTAGATTAGTCTTGTCTGGACATGATGGATTTGATGCATTCTAGTTCAAATCCGTCTTTCCCATATCAAATACAAATATAAATACCGTAAATATAGGCCTAATATAACTTCACTAGTACTATGAACAACTTCTTAACAACTTTCCTAGTAAGAGTTTAATATTATTTAATATCGTGAACCTACTATACTATACCAAAATAATACGACACGAATGCAATAATAATAACAATAATAACTTTATTTACATTCCTACTAATATGACTCTTCTGATACTAATGCTCAGTACTTCCGCTACTCTCTATCTATCATTTCAGACATTTGTCCCTCCTCTACTTCAAATTATTGCTGTTATATTCTAATCTCTGTCTATTGTTTAACTGAATTATCCTTTCTTCCTTCTGTTAATACTAATATATCACACTTCATACCCTATAATTTTATTCATGACCTATAAACAATTCTAGTTCGGTATGTTATCATAATAAATTCACTAATTCTTATATTTACCATTCCTAAATATTTTAATACTATTATTATAATTCATCGCTTCACTTGTTTACTTAACTATTTTACAGATTAATTATTTGGTTATATCTTAACTAATAGCTTTAGTAGAGTGAAGAATTCTCTCATATTATAATCTGGCATCACATTGTTCCTTCATCCGCTTTCCGCCTGTAATTTTGAATTCGAATAGAAAATTGTCTAAACAGATATGCTTGTTATTGTTAATGCCCACTTAGTTTTATGAAAACTGTCTTCTTATATATCTTGAAAAATTTAATTTCTGTTCCGCTAGTTCTCAGGTCAATTGTTACTGTGCCTTTCAAGAGTATATGGATTGCGTCTTCAAGACACCCGCATAGGGAACAAATATCCTTATCCACATTACCTCTACTATTTCTGAGTCTACGAATACCTGATCTCCACCAAGCTAATCCTTCCCTCACTTCTCTTGTGTTTAATCTGACGTAATCTTCTTTTTCTCTGAAAGTTTTTATTTCTCTATAATACCTTAATGAATCCAAATTCTTTATATTATTACAAACATCCTTGAGATTTTATATTCTCTATCTTTTATAGTTTTTCCAGCAATCTTGGTATTTAGAGTACATATTTCTTTCCATAACCAATTTAAAACTGATATGTTTACTTCTGATTGTAATTATTTTAACCAGTTCGATTTTAGAGCAGTTTTATCTAAAAATACAATATTCCCTCAGCATACTGTTACATAAAATATGTGTTATTTTCCTTGTTACGGTATGCTTGCTTTTTTATATTGTTATCCGACAGAATGAAAATTTAGCTGTTGTTTCCTCTATACATATTTTGTAACATCATTCCCGGTGTATGAAAAACTTCAGCTACTTTGGTGCGCATGCGTCGATCCACCTCCACCTCCTCCTTGAATGTTCGAAGGGAGGGGGATAGAGTGGTGATCGTGGTTGGAATCCATTACACCAATTATTTCTCAATAAAACTCCCTATTCTGGTGATACATTTTCAAATATTTTGGAATTTTTGAAGCTATTGATGGAAATTATGACACAGGTTCAAATTTGGAATTTATCGACCATGCATATATATCAAGTTCTTAGTTTACATACTATAGATAAATTAGCACAACGAGTTGATTATGCTATATTACATAATTTAAATTTAAATGCATTTCATACAGATATATTGAATTATTTTCTTCCAGTATCTTTGCAACAACAATTAGCAGTTAACATGGCTTCTCGATCACAAAATCACAATGAGAGATTTTCCTCTTTTGTAACAGATATTAAATTATGTCTTAAAATGTTTCGTATTCCAAAATCTGAATCACAAATTGTAAATGATATCATTAATAGATTAAATGTAACTGCACGGTTAGCATTACCAATGCAAATTCCCCCTACAAATTTTACAGAACTTGATAATCTCATTTTGAATGTTAAGGTCATTCAATATTCGGATAATTTAGCAGGAGTACAAAATACTGTGCATAATAATGTCTTCTTGGAATTTCCGTATGAAACTCATAAGTCAAGTACAAATACAAAATACTAATGTAGAAAGGTTCTCTTTTATACGAAATATACCTTTTCGACCTCAAATGCAAACCTATAGATCACAATTTCAAAGACCTGTGTATAGAAATCAATGCAGTTCTACTGTTCGTAATCAAATGATTCACGAACCATCAAATGAAAATAATGTTATTCGTCGATGCTATAGATGTGGTTCTACCCAACATTTAATTCGTAATTGTCTCCAATCAGTACCTTTTCGACCTCAATGCAAACCTATAGATCACAATTTCAAAAACCTGTGTATAGAAATCAATACAGTTCAACTGTTCGTAATCAAATGATTCACGAACCATCAAACGAAAATAATGTTGTTATTCGTCGATGCTGTAGATGTGGTTCTACCCAACATTTAATTCGTAATTGTTCCCAATCAGTTGTCTCTAATAGTAGACACTATAATAATGCTATCCCATCACTATTACAACTGACTCAAAAAGATGATTCTACTGATATGCAGGCTCTTAATATTTCTCCATTAACACGATGTGTGTCTATATTTGAAACTAGAATGTGCGCACTATTTGATACAGGTTCATGTAATACTTTTATTTCACAAGAAACATTTGATCAATTAGTTTTGAAGTACAAGATCAAATTAACCCCTACATGTTCTCCAATTGTTACTGCAATAGGCAATCCCATTACAATAATAGGCACCGTTTCGGTGCCTCTCCGTATTGATAGATATTCCTGGCCTGTACGGTTTCACGTAGTGCAGAGTTTAAAATCTTGGTTTACCCTTTTTCATAAAAACACAAATGATTTTGAATGTACGAAATAGGCAATTTAATTTCAGATTTCATCTGAGTAATAAATTATCATTTTGTCATGGTCAACAACATATTATTCCTGATTCACTTTCAGTGAATCTCGATGATCCACCTGTAATTATGCCTGATGAATTGACTCATTTAACTTCAGAACAAAAAACAGTTATTAAAAATTTGATTAAGCAATTTCCTCATGTTTTAACAGATCAATTGGGTTCCACTACGGTATTACAACATACCATCCGTTTGGCCGATAATATCCCCGTAAAAACTATACCTCATCGTCTTTCGCCACATAAAAATCTTGCTTTAGAGAAGATAATAGATAATATGTTACAGACTGGTTTAATAAGACATTCTTCTTCCGATTATGCTTCTCCTGTATTTTTGGTAGATAAACCTAATAGTTAATACAGACCTATTATTGATTATCGTAAATTGAATTCACAAATTCTAGTTGATCAACAACCCTTGTTTCTATAATTTTCAAGGAGCAAAATATTTTACATCATTAGATTTAAATTCAGTTTACTTCCAAATTCCATTGTCTGAAGAGACAAACGATGAAAGAGTAATGAAACGGAGAAAAATTCTTTCCGGCGCCGGGATTTGAACCCGGGTTTTCAGCTCTACGTGCTGATGCTTTATCCACTAAGCCACACCGGATACCCACCCCGGCGTCGGACAGAATCGTCTCAGATTAAGATCCAACTCTTGGGTTCCCTCTAGTGGCCGCCCTCCGCACTACGTCATAGATATCTATGAACGTAGGACTGAAGTCCACACATGTGCTGAGGTGCACTCGTTATGAGTGACTACTTGGCCGGGATCCGACGGAATAAGCGCCGTCTTAAATCATGAAGTGATTTACGCATATCACATATATTATATTAATGTACCGAAATACATATGATATTTCCATGCAGATATTCTGCGTCATCATACGATGAAAGAGTAATGGAACGGAGAAAAATTCTTTCCGGCGCCGGGATTTGAACCCGGGTTTTCAGCTCTACGTGCTGATGCTTTATCCACTAATCCACACCGGATACAATTAGTCACTCACAACGAGTGCACCTCAGCACATGTGTGGACTTCAGTCCTACGTTCATATATAGGCTATCTATGACGTAGTGCAGAGGGCGGCCACTAGAGGGAACCCAAGAGTTGGATCTTAATCTGAGACGATTCTGTCCGACGCCAGGGTGGGTATCCGGTGTGGCTTAGTGGATAAAGCATCAGCACGTAGAGCTGAAAACCCGGGTTCAAATCCCGGCGCCGGAAAGAATTTTTCTCCGTTCCATTACTCTTTCATCGTATGATGACGAAGAATATCTGCATGGAAATATCATATGTACTTCAGTACATTAAAATAATATATGTGAAGAGACAAAGCATCTTATAGGTTTCATTACTGAAACTGATCTGCATGAATTCAATAGATTACCTTTTGGTTTAGCTACCGGCTCCGGCATATTACCAAAAATTAATGAATAATATATTTTCAGATGTCAAATTTAAGTTCTTGTTTACATATAGTGACGATTTGCTCATTTATAGTCCTGAGTTTGAATCTCATGTTGAACATTTACGTATAGTTTTTTAACGTTTGGCTGATGCAGGATTGACAGTTAATCCCGCTAAAGTTAAGTACGCAACATCTACAATGTCAATTCTTGGACATATTTTGTCTCCTTAATAATAATAATAATAATAATAATAATAATAATAATAATAATAATAATAATAATAATAATAATAATAATAATAATAATTCTTTATTTATACTGGCAGAGTTAAGGCCATAGGGCCTTCTCTTACACTCTACCAGGTCACAAAGTATACAGGCAGTTAAAATTTAACAAAAAGTTAAAAAACAGAATACTAACATATTAGAAAGAGACTAACATATTATGGCATTCAAATAGATCCAGATAGAACTCAAGTAATACGGGATTATCCTATACCACGAGATGTAAAAGGCATAGCGAGATTTATTGGGGTGGTGAATTTTTTTTTCTAAATTCATACCAAACTATGCTCAATTGGCTGAACCATTAAATAGACTTCGTCGGAAAAATGTACCTTTTCATTGGACGACAGAACAACAACAGTCATTTGATACATTGAAATCAGCTATATGAACTCCACCTGTATTAGCCATTCCAGATTTTAAGAAACCATTTATTATACAGACAGATAGTTCGTCTTCAGCTATAGCAGCTGTATTATTACAAGAGTATGAGGGTCATTATAGGCCTCTTCATTATATTTCTCGGCGATTAACAGATGCTGAATTACGATATACTATCTTTGAGAAAGAAGCACTAGCAGTTTTATTGGCTTTCGATAAATGTCATATTATTTAGATCATAAACCTTTTGAATTACAAACTGATAACAAAGCATTATCATACTGTTTATCGGGTACTAAGCATACAGTTCGTTTAGCAAGGTGGGCAATTAAGTTATCTGCTTACAAGTATACAGTCATATTCGAGGTACTGACCATAATGTTGCGCTTTCTCGAATGTTTCACATTCCTGAAAATAATTCCACTACACCAACAAGATGTTTCACAATGTGCAGTTCTTTCCTTTTTTGATTTTTTTTTTTTACAGATATAGGCTCCCATCAACAAACTGATCCCATTCTTCGAGATATGATTGCTAGAATTAAGAATGGAGAAATAATTCCTGATTATAAACTGAAAGGGGAAATTTTGCTTAAGCATAGTCAATGTGGTAATAAATATAAAATATTATTGCCTGATGCATTGGTACCTGCTATTTTTTCTTTCTATCATGAGTCCGAGATGGGAGGTCATTTAGGACGTTATAAAACATATCACAAGATTTCACAAACCTTTACACGGCCTGGATTAGCTAAGGACATAGCAGTACGTCTAGCGAACTATGCCATTTGTAAAATGTCCAAACCAGCACAATTTCAACATTGTGCGTTATTATCTAGTGAGGTTGCATCAGCACCAATGGAAAAAATTTATATTGAATATCTTGGTAAACTTCCACGTACATCTAGTGGAAATAAATATATTTTTGTAATTTGTGGATGCGTTTACAAAATTGTCTTGGTTATTTCCTGTTCGTAATGCAATGTCAAAAATATCAATTAATTGTCTCAAAAATCTCCTTGCTTTTACAGGTGTTTCTCCAGTATTGGTCTCAGATAATGCTTCTTATTTCATTTCACAAGAATTCAAACGATTCCTTTTTTCTTTAGGAATCATACATGCGAGATTAACACCTCATTACCCCGCACCAAATATTTGTGAGCGTTATAATAGAAATCTTAAGAATGCCTTAATAGCTTATCATGCTAATGACCATTCTCGTTGGGACTCTAATCTTCACTGGATACAATTTGCTTTGAATACATAGTTTTTTTCATTTCAGCCTAACAATCCTCTATCGAATCTCTGGTCTATTACAGATATTTTACCTGATAATGCTGATCCACAGGATGTCAAACAAAATTGGACACGAGTCAAACGAAATCTTCAATTGGCACATAATACAATCCGCTACGGCGTTCTGTACGTTTTCAGGTTGGAAGTCAAGTTATGTTGAAAAATTATGTACAAAGTAACGCTATAAAGAATTTTACAAGTAAATTAGCACCTCGCTACAAAGGTCCTTACGTTGTGCAAAGATTCACAACCCCTGTTTCAGTTGTTCTTTAAGATCTTGCATCTGGCAACCAAGTTCGAGCACATGTGTCTCAAGTAAAATTCAGTTAATTTACTTTATTTTATCTTTTGTTCCAGCTTGGTATTTTTATTAATACATTTTCTTATATTGATGGGTTTATTTATTAAATTATTATTTGCTATGTAGTAGAGTAATTCTTGATTTGGTAATTTATTAAGTTAGAACTTTATGTCACTAACATAGTTTCCAGTGGTATTGGTAGTTGCTTACTTACTTTTACTAACATCCTGTGATGATTATAGTAGTGGCGCCTAAAAAGATCTTTTTATAATCTCATTTAATTAAATTGTTAATATTTCTTAGGCTTTGTCATAGTTAAATACTTTCGATGTATTGTGTATTGAGCGCAATTTAAAGCTTACAGTTATACATATAAGAGTTTATAAATTAAGCAAATTGTATTATATTTTATTAATATCACAATACAGATTATTTCTAATATAATTCATTGCTAGCCACCGGCGTGGCTCAGTCGGTTAAGGTACTTGCCTGCCGCTCTGAAGTTGCGCTCGGGCGCGGGTTCGATTCCCGCTTGGGCTGATTACCTGGTTGGGTTTTTTCCGAGTTTTCCCCAACCGTAAGGTGAATGCCAGGTAATCTTTGGCGAATCCTCGGTCTCATCTCGCCAAATACCATCTCGCTATCACCAATCTCATCGACGCTAAATAACCTAGTAGTTGATACAGCGTCGTTAAATAACCAACTAAAATAAAAATAAAAAATAATTCATTGTTAAAGCTTATGAAATATGATTTATTGTATTAAAATTTAATTCGTTTCTTTTATATATTACATTGCAATGGATTATTCATTCTGTCGGAGGATTGAGTCTGCATTGTATCTCTCTCTACACTTATCTTTTGAGGTTTTTCTTTTTTGTTATTTTTTTTTTCTTTTTGGTTTTCCTTTAATTACCCGTTACCCTTTTACCTTGAGGTACTATTATTTTTATTATTCAAATTGTCATATGCCTGGCACGTCGTAATTAAATGTACTGTATATCGTTTCTAAAAGTTGGAAAAGTTAAAAAAAAAAAAAGCTTTTGCTTTATTATGGACAACTGTCGTCTTCTGAGTGTCATTGGACTTGAATTAATATACATATTCAATTTGTTACGATTTGTTATATTTGCATCGATACATTTTTTATATTTGAGTCGGCTATGTTGTTTTGAAATGCATCTTTCCCTTAGTCTTTCCTAATTTTTTCTCTTTTATTGTTTTATGTATTTTTTTCTCCCTCTTCTCTTTTTTTTTCATTCTTCTTGTTTGCGGGGAGGGGAGATGTTACGATATGCTTACTTTTTTATATTGTTATCTGACAGAATGAAAATTTAGCTGTTGTTTCCTCTATATATATTTTGTAACATCGTTCCCGGTGTATGAAAAACTTCAGCTATTTTGGTGCGCATGCGTCGATCCACCTCCACCTCCTCCTTGAATGTTCGAGGGGAGGGGGATAGATTGGTGATCATTGTTGGAACGCGAAGACAGGGCTCGACTGGCTCTGAGACGGACGATTAAGAACGCAGAATTAGCTCAGCTGGAGGGATCAGGCAACTTAAACCGACGATCCTATCCGATAAGTATACACCGGGAACTAGAGGCTGTGGTTGTGAGATGGGACATGAGTGGCTTAGGAGCTTTTCTTTAAAGATATGTAAAATGGTGGTTGCTGTTCAATGAAATAGTTTTGGTTATTTGTTCTTTTCCCTGAAGGATTCTTGTGATTCTATATTAAGATATATTATAATATAGGGAGATGTTGTTACTGATGGTTGGAAGTTTCTTGTTAATTCCCTTTAAGATAGAGATCTATTAAAGATAATATTCTTGTTGTTGAAAGTTGAAGGTTTTCTGTTAATTCTTTTTTTAAAGAGATAAAGGGAGGTATTGTAATTTTTGGAATTTCTTTTTCTTTTTCTGAATTCATTCTGGTTTTCCAAGTTCCTTATTTAAATATTGATGTAGCTGACGAACCGTCACATCCTCTACAGGATTATTTCTAGGCTACTATCAATCAATCCCCATCTCCAGTCTCGCTACCAAGTTGGATGCATTACATGGTACACCTAGAAACTATTACACAGTTTGTTTTTTTATTTCACGTAGTAGTTAGGTGATATAAAACTATGATCAATGAAAAATATGAGAAAATGTAAATTGTTTCATTACTATTTAGAATAATAGTTGTAAGCTCTATATGTAAAGCATCAGTTCGGGATTCAATAAATAGGAGAAGGTCCACTGAATTAATACACTTTAAGAAATTAATAACGACATCCATGCTGGAAATGGAAGAGTAACATACAAGATTGAAACTGAACCAATTTGCACTAGAATTTGTAAAACTAATATGTAACATACTTTATTATCAGCTCTCTTATAATATATTGTTGATCAAAGTGGCAATCCACAGTCATATCTTGTAAACAACGACTCAAAACCAAACAATTCATTACAAAAATACTGTTCACATTATGCCACTGTTTTCTTTATAGTATACAGTTCGTGTGGTAAGTAATCAATGTTTAATTTAATGACAATAAATTTAACATACAAAATGTGGTACATAACAAGTAACGGTCTTAGTCCAGTCATGGTTGAGAGCAGACATGTTTTTCATTGTTGGGAGCGCACTGACATAATCTGAAATGGTGAAAAATTGAACGGGTAAAAACGGTCATTGTAATAACAACAATTGCGTAGTAGTTAGTTGGAAACCTGAAATTCATAATGATAGTCATCAAAACATAAATTCTACAATGAATGACCTACTACAAAAATTTTAGTCAACTATACACACAGAAGTAAATGAAATCAAGAAACTTATCGAATTCTTGTCTAGTAAAGTTGATAGTTTCAGAGGAGAAATAGAGAAAATGCAAGAAGAAATAAAGATAACAAAGAAAGAATTAGAAATAACAAAGAAGTGAATATTTGCCAACAATATAGGTGTCGTGAAAACATATTGATTGATGGCACTCCAGCAACAGGAAATGAAAATATCAATGGAATAATCAATCACATTTCCAAAGTAACTGAAATTAATGACTTCTCAATGAATGAAATCAGTGTTTCACACCGACTTCCATGGAGACGTCAGGATAAGCCGTCTTCCATTGTTGTTCGTTTCGTGAGAAGAACTACCAGAGACGATTGGCTGCTATGCTTCAAAGAGCGTTCGAAAAAAGAAGGGAATGGAGCTGGCCTACAACTGCAACTACTCAACGAGAATCTGTGGCCTGGAAAATTTTTCGCCAGTGACCATCTTACTGCATATTACAAACTCCCATTTGAAACTAAAAGGTATGCCCGTTATATAAATTACAAATGTGAATGGGTCAGGGATTCTAGGGCTTTTGTAAGAAAAGATGACACTAGTTATATTGTAAGAATTTCATCTTTTGATGACTTAACATAATCTGTAAATTGTCACCTTGTTAACGTATCATATTTGAATCTTGCATTCTTAATTCAACAATGGATGTAAGAGATTATATATCCCACCTTGATGAAACTAACAATAATAATACTAGAATATTCAAAGATATAACTGCATGTAATAATTATACATCTTGATTACACAACTTTTAACACTGTATCAGTTCGGATTATGTATGATAAAATTTTCATGTGTTAAATTCTAACGTACCTTGTTTACATGTATCGATCTTTTATGGGTCATGCTCAGAACTGGTCGTTGTTGGTCTTGGTGCCTCTTGATTTGTTTCCTGTGAGGGTGTGTTCGTGTTCGTTTCAAACGTCATCACAGCCATAACAAAATTACAAAACACCTCCACATACGCAGAACACATCACAAATGCTAACCACACCCACAGAAACATCAAACAGACATGGAAATACTACACATCCAACCAAAAAGCCAGAAACTAAACACACTAGAACAATATGAAATATACAGACATACGAAAACACACTCCAACGAAATTCTTAACACACAACAAAATTTTAGAATACACACGCTCTTTGACTCTACATTACACCGCAAGAACACACCCTCACAGGAAACAAAATAAGAGGCGCCAAGACCAACAACGACCAGTTCTGAGGATGACCCATAAAAGGTCGAAACATCTAAACAAGGTACGTTAGAATTTAACACAAGAAAGTCTTATCATACATATTCCGAAGTAATAATTATATTTCTAATTTTATCCATGATCTGAAAATAGTACATATGAACATCCGAAGTTTAAATAGGAACTTCTCAGAAATCTGTGTTCTACTACAATGTTATGAATTTGAATTTGACATTATACTTTTAACTGAAACTTGGAATAACTGTGAAGCAGGTAATGATTTAACAGGATATAATAAATATATAATAGTACATTATGCAACGAGTTATAATGGTAGTAATTAAGACGCGAGTATGTTTGTTTATGAAACGAGCGCAAGCGAGTTTAATAATTTTCATACGGGCATCTTAATTACCATTATATGCAAGTTTCATACGACTTTTTATGCTCGACCATATTTCTAACTTGAAATTATTCCTAAGTATTCATGTTAAGGTTATCTAAGTGAAGAGCGGAACTGACCTTCTAAATTGTGATATGTGCGCAGACGCGAAAGTATTGATTTTTTTCGAGGGACGAATGTCATTTACCTTGATATAATCTAGAGAATAACATGAATATTAATATTGATATAACCTGGAAATTGATTTAGAATTGAAAAACGAGAAGACAAATTGAATTTATTTTAATATTATTTACAATTAACGCTAATTATTATAGTAACAGAACATAACCTTCTGCGACAGTATTAGATTTCCAGCCTCCGTGACGTTTCGCTAATAGTCTTTCGAATGCACATCCGAGAATAATCTATACTTGCTGTTTTATAATGATACAATGGTGATTTCTCATTGGCTAAATAACTGAACTATAATGAATAGGTGTACTTTAATGAGGTGCATTAAAGGGCTACTACCAGGTGTATAATTACTACATTTCGACATGGTCGAACATAAAAGTAAATAAGCATAACAAATGCGGTGGTCTCCTTGTTTACTACAAAAATGACATTCAAGTAACAGTTACTGATATAGATTTATAACAGTCAAACACTATAGATTTTAAATTCAAATACATCAATAGTGATATAGCATTAACTGCAATTAACACTTCTCCAAGCATTAAAAATAAAACAGATTTTTTTAGACAGCCTTGAACATTTTATGCATATTAATAAACACGACAATCATCTAATAATTGGAGACATAAATATACACTTTTAGATAATTTGGACAAATTTGGTAATATATATAGGCCTATAGACATTTTGCTTGAACATGCATTTTTACAATATTGAAAATCGGCCTCCCGTATATCAAAACAGTCTGACTCGTGTCTTGATCATATATTTTTAAAATCCAACAATAATTGGAAACTTAAAACTGGTGTTTATTGCAGTTCAATAACTGACCATTTTCTTGAATTCGGAATTTTAAGTACTTTTAAAATACAACATAATAATTCAGAAACTAATAGAGATACTCCTCACTTAAAATTTCATATTGACTTTGACACTTTAATGTCTGACATGAACAAACAAAATTGGGAAAATATTTACACATGTCAAGATGTTGATTTAGCTTTTATAATTTGTCATATTAATAACTGTAAATTACAGTCCTCACAAAAAGTTTCCAGTAAATAAAAAAAAAATAAAACCATGGATTATTATTGGTTTAATTCGTTTTATTCGTAAAAGAGATAAATTAGCGAATAAGGTTAGAAAGCAGCCATTTAATAGTACACTATTAATTAAAACCAAAAATTATAGAAATATGTTAACTACTCTAATCAGAACTGCAAAAACTAAGTATTATGAAAAAATGTTTATGAACAACCAACATGATCAAAAAAAAAAAAAAATGTGGAAAATAATGAATGAAGCTACAAACATTATTTCCACTAGACATTCTACACCAATAGAAATCATTAAGTCAAATGGTGTATCAGTTTTCAATAAAAACGAGATTGCTAATAATTTTAACAATCATTTCACGAAAATAGGTCATGAAATTGTAAATGACTTACAAAACTATGTTCCCGATACTAAAACTACAAACTTCAATCAATCACTATTCCCTACTCAACGTTTTACGTTTCAATAGTCTTTCACTTAACTCTCATCTCACTCACTGTAGTGGCACTATGACGCATTTCACTGACACTTTAGGACACATTTCCTATTTACATACATACATACAGCGTCTGGCCGCGAAACCAGGTGGCCCGGGTTCGAATCTCGGTCGGGGCAAGTTACCTGGTTGAGGTTTTTCCGGGTTTTCCCTCAACCCAATACGAGCAAATGCTGGGTAACTTTCGGTGCTGGACCTCGGACTCATTTCACCGGCATTATCACCTTCATATCATTCAGACGCTAAATAACCTAGATGTTGATACAGCGTCGTAAAATAACCCCCCAAAAATACATACATACATACATACATACATTCATACATACATACATACATACATACATACATACATACACACATGCATACATGCATATATGAATACATGTTTTGGGGTTAAGGAATTTAAAAACGGACTCGTCACTTTCGAGAAACCAATGCTTAAATAGTTGAGCTTACTTAAGTACACGTATTTCTAAAATAAAATCTATGTAGTCTGTCCCCGAACACGAGCTTTGCTCTTTCGGGGTATTTTAATTTAACGTTTTTATGTATATGTTATTATTAAATAAATAAATAAATAAATTTCATAACGCAGGTGAAACCTTGTAACGGAAGTGATAAATGAAGCAAATGAAGAATAAGGAGGTTTCCAAAACAAACTTTTATTTGACGTGTTTATGCCAAATTTTATAATCAAAGGAAACGTGTGAAAATATTTATTGTTTCTCCAAGGACTACAGTATGCATAGATAATGGAAGCTCGTGTTTTGTGGTGTCAGCAGATGAGCAACATATCAGGTGTTCTTTGCCAGTGAAATACGCTTCGGTCTACAATCATATTCCAAAGGAAGTGGCATATGGAGATGACCAGGTACAGCATAGAGACCAACACATGTACAGGAGGTTCACAAGTTCCAAGAGGTTCTATCATGGACTGGAGACAAATAATGGTACACATAAAATAGACTTCGATTTCCATGTTGAATAGCTGGACACCAAAATGGGCGACGGTCATTAAGGCCTCTTTCATGCAATCTGTTCCTAGCAGTCTGAATTGATACAACTACATTCCCATCGTTCTGCAACGCATTTCATAACATGCTAGCAGTTGAAGTCCTTTGTCTCAAGGATCTTAGGCACAGAAATTTAGCTAGTACTGCAGTTGTAAATCCACTAGTAAACAGTCACTAACAGATTCTTACTAATTTCGACCTCCTGAATTAAAAAATGACAAGCAAAATGTTCGATCAGTTCGGATTTTCCAGATACACAATATAATTCATTTTATATGCATTTTATTAAAAAAAAGACCGTATTTCGTGTGTAATTATGTTCTTTTACAAATGTGACGACCCATTATATGAAAAAAAAAAATATTAGTATCAGTAGGCCACCATGTTAGAAACACTTGTAGAAACGGAAATTATTTTATTGCCCTTTTACGAGCCTATTTGGACGCGGTGAAACAGGTTCGCCGTATAAAAGCACTTCAGTTTACCAGTAGATTTCCGTGGTGTTAGTATTCTGTGTAAGACTTGAGTTTTTTTAAGTGTGCTTTAATGATTTAATAGTTTATATTATACCGGATAAGTACAAAATGTCTCGTAAGTGTGTTATTAAAACGGACAGTTCCTGCTACATTTGTGGTGAGTTCGTTCCAGTTATACAAAAATGCAAATTAATCCCATTAACTTAAAAATGATACGAATTATATTTCGGGTGCAAAATAGGCGATTTTGATTAGAAATGGCCCCTAATATTTGTTCCGAAATTTGTACCTCAAATTTACAACACTGGTTAAGGGGAAATATCAAGTCATGAGGTTTGCCGTAACAATGATTTGGAGGAACGAACAAATCGTAATACAGACTGTTACTTTTGTTTGACTCCACAAGTACAGGTATGACATCGAATAGTTAACATACAATCTCCTATCCAAACATTCAATCAGAGACTCATAGTTCTGAATTGCCTGTGCTAAAACCTCCAACTGAATTTCTACATGATTCCTCTTCACCCAAAGAAGAAGCTAGCCCTTCTGAAGCCTTCGAATACGAAAGCAGTTCCTCCAGTGGCGGTTATTCAAGTGAAGTACATGAAGGCCACCTTCACCCCTTTTTTCGTGTTTTAATAAAATATATTTTATCAATAAATTAAAATAAAATGAATTCTTCGCTAAACCATATTTTGCTCTACTTTTTAATATCTTGTTCGGCTTAATCCGCTCAGTTAACGTTCACTGCAGCACTTCACATGAACCCCTCACCAGCCAGGCCATGTGGCTAGCAGACCAGCTGAAGGTCCGAATGAGACTTTCCTTTTCGCCTTCAGTACACACACCCGGTTGCCATGACAACGAGTTGCTTACTATGAATTACCGGTCCCTTTTGCGAGGGTATTAGGAAGGTCTGGCGAGCAGGCATTCATCTCCTTTCTCTATTCTTAAAAGACAGAATCTCTCTCTCGTCCAAACATTGGACCAGGATGGCAAACTGTAATATTTTGCAACTAAATAAGAAAACATAAAATATTGTGTAAAGAAGTTAAATATTGTTTAAATATAGTATATAACATATCTATTTTTGTATTTTTTAACGTTAGCACCTCTTGAATATTATGTTTTGTATAGATTTTGAAATAATTTGAATACCCTGTAATGAAGAAAGTTGGCATAACATTTGAAACTATGTTGTACATTTGACCTGCGCAGACCAACGATTTCGCTTTTAGTCTATAGGCCTACGTATTCTTTGTTGTGACAAGTGGAGCGAAATGTGAAGGTGTTACTAAGTGTATTAATGCGATGAAAACATGAATCCGTTAAACGATTTAGTGTGTAATCTTTTGGAAATACCGTTCTCTCGTTGGTGTGCAGAAGATAAGCAAGATATTTTAAAATACCGCAGAACAACAAGTCACATTAATATAACTATGAAAAAAGCGAAAAGTGGTGGTCGGTCATACAATATTCAGTTTCAAGATTCGTGGTATGCCGATTGCAACTGGTTATGTGGGAGTCACTAAAACGAGAAGTTATATTGTTGGCCTTGTCTTCTTCTGGGGAACGAGAAACCCGCTTGGAATTCAAATGGATTTTGCGATTTCAGAAATGTCAATCGCGGTCTTTACAGCCATGCAGATTCAGCTGAACACATTAAATGTATTATGAAATTAAAGGCCCTGCAGAAGAACATGAACACCACTGCGGATGCACTAAAGGAAAGTACTAGGTTATACGTAAGTCAATTTAATGAAAACGTACGTTTAAATAGACTGGTAATGCACACCGTAATCGATACGGTATTGTTTCTAAGCAAGCAGGAGTTGGCTTTTCGCGGTCATGATGAGAGTATTTCGTCACAGAAAACGGGAATTTCGAAGAATTATTGGCTCTCATTTCATTGGCCCTTTGAAAATTAGAAATCACTATGAAAAAATTAGGCCTGTTTTTTTTCTGGGAAATCTAAAAGATTCAGAATGAAATAATTGATTGTGTTTTTGAATGCATCAATGAACTTGCAAGAGATGAAATTACTAATGCCCCTTTCTTTTCCGTTCAAGTGTAAGTTTTCTGTTCAAGAGAATACTGCTTTGATTTAATAGTAGCTACTTGATTTTACTGGCTAGGTAAGCTTATATTGGAAGTTGCATGTTCCGAAGTTGATTTAAAATATGAATACAATTTACGATTGTGATTTTGAATTTTGTTATGGGTAATATTTCTTGTGTACTCTTTTAATTTGATGCGTTGCATAAAATGTGTTAGATTTTGTCTTTTTTATGTTATGTAGACTTGTGATTTTATTATGTTGTGGTATGTATTGTGTGGAAGTTTTGTTGGGACAGTGAATTCTTCGGGATTAAGGGGACGTAGCTTCCGAAAATGTTGAAAATTTGTTTATTTTATATACTGTGCTTTTCATAAAACTTAAGAAAATGGTGAATATATTACATTAATTCAATATGCCCATCGTATAGGTTACAAAAGCATTCGCGACGTCACGGCTATAACTTATAACAATTCCAGGAAATTACCTAGAATTCTATTGACCTTCACCTAATTTATCCGGCACGAGCCGCCACTGAGTTCCTCAACAGTGGATGATATAAAGATGAAAGGAGAACTAAAGGATTTAGTTAGAGATCTGAATCTTAGTACATCTAAGCAGAACTATTAGCCTCCAGACTAATGGGTTACAATTATTTAGCAGAAGACATCAGAGTGACAGCATTTCATGTTGGGCATTAATCTTATGTTTCATATTATTCGAAAACGGGCAACGTTCTCTATTGTAATGACTTTTTCTCCGAGAATTGTGGCGATTTCAGTGATGAGCATGGTGAGCGCTTTCATCAAGAAATTTTAATTATGGAAAAAATCAAAAAAAGATACCAAGGATAGTTGAGTACCAATATTCTAGCAGACTATTGAACTTTAGCTCGTTATGTAGGGGAGACCCGGGCAGAACGAATAACACGGGCAAAGAGAATAATGCCTATTTCTTAGAAACGCCAACGGTAGCGCTTTCTGCTATGTTGGGGAAGAATCCCAACCAGATTGCGCTGCTGGAACTGACTTGTCGTCAGTCTATCTAGTGAGAGAAAAAGTCAGCGTGTGTTTGAAGAAAATTAACTGTTTTCCTAAAATATTTCAAGGTAAGAGAAACATATGTACAACATACAATACTGCAGAAACTCTTAGTTATGTGATATTAATATAAAGGCGATACGATTACTTCTAAAGTGCCGTACTTACGAAGAAGATTATTGACGTTTATGTTTGTATAACCTTAAATGAAAAGCGAAATGACGTCTGCGGGCAAAGTGAATAGGGTAAAGTGGATAACTTATTGGCTTTGCCCTGTTACCTTCATTTGACTTTATATATGTTAGCTGTATGTTTGTATGTATTTGTCTATTGTAATAAAGCGTGTTATATCTTTTTACATGATGGAGGCATTAAGTCACGCTAATTAAATTATAAATCAGCAACAATGATCTTAACTCTTATTTAAAAGGGTCGTAATGTGTTTTCAGATGGTTTAATTTTTCAAGAGAAAGGCGGAACAAGCCAAATGGTCTGAAGAAGCCATGAAGAAAGCATTTGAAGAAATAAAATCTTCCAATCAGTGGTTCTGCTATCTGCCCATACAACCATAATGTGTTTGTTGAAGATTTTGCTCCAGATCAACTTACAGATCGCCCACTTGAGACAGAAATCAGCGAAACGACAGCTGGCCCAGATTTAACAAATTCTGAGGTGCCAGCTTCTTCAGCGGCTGAAGAAACAGTTAATGCTCACTCAGAATCAACCACCTCTATGATGTCGTTAACTTCAGAGATTGAAGGAATATTCAATACATCAATACACTCAGATTTTCAGTTCCGGTTACACCAAAGCTCTCAACATTGTCAGCAAGAGAAACTAAGTCCGTTCTTTTGATTTAGACCAGTGCCAACAGTGGATGCTCGATAGATATGAGGTAAACGAAGAAAATGTCAGCGCTCTGAAGCTCTTACACCTATAACGATTAAAAACGTTAAAGGAGAAGTAACTTATGGGCAGGAGCAAAAGAAGAAGGAATCCAAGTCTTCAATGCCAATGAAATGTCGACTTGTTCAAATTTGCATTTTGTACTAATCTAACGTGCTGTAAAGGGCTGTAAGAACATTTCTTATCGTCTCATATGACTCATTAATATCGTGTTTATGTATTGATTTAATTTTATGATCAGTGAATAAAAATTAAATATTAATGTGAAAATGTTAAAGGTATATTCACTTTGCCCGGGTCAATTATTCTTTCTAAAATTATATCACTGTCCGTAGGTACGAGAAACAAATTGCTGTTTTGTAAATATGTGGACAACATGTGTCACAACCAATGTCATGAATTTTTTATTTCGAGAGCACCAAAATATAGCCTGTGGCATTGTTTGTTCTTAGCTTATCCGCTTTGCCCGGGTTTCTCCTACCTGATGTCCAGTATAAAAGAAAATACAGAAAAGGAAAGCTGTAATCTTCTGAAAAATGAGTATTTAACCTTATTATCATTATATAAATCAGTAATTTGAAGAGATATAAATTCGAAAATTTCTCAACAACCGTAATCAACTATTGTTTCAATTCTCATATTCGTATTCAGGACATTCAAATTATATAGAAAACAGGTATCATGTGCCCAGAGCAAAATAAAAAAAAGTTAAACTTTGTTACATAGTGTTCTCGGTCTATCTGGTGTCGTCTTCTTAACTGCCAAATTCTCGGTATCAGCTCCACATTCTTGATATTAAGTCTTCTCCAGTATTGAAAGCCCTCGCTGCATCATGTTCAGTTCAACTAGTTTCAATTACACCAATCGCCCTAAACATGTCATTTCGGCTTTAATGACGGCGTTGAGCATCCATTTCCATTGTTTCAGCAGTTATGTAATGTTTTACACTTTCAAAGTTACCAATCTCCTTCATTACCAATAAAGTGATTATATTATCTGAGTCACTAAAATAAGAAATTCCAATGTAATAATGTCAATAAACTAAAACACTGATTACCATGGCCTATAGTGAATAGATAAATAAATAACTCCCTCATACAGACTCATAGTTTATGATTTATTTGGATAGGTATACCAAGAATTTTCTCTAAAACTTCATCAGCTGCTTAGACAATAATACTAGGTAAAATTCTTTGATTATTCCACAATGAGAAGATCAATAAAAATTAATCTTGCATTCTTAATGATTATTTAATATTGAACTCTCTCCATAGCAATATTGAACAACACACAAACAAAATTTACGATTCATAAGAGAAGATAAGCAGTTAATTCGCTGATTGAAAATCCATTTCTTGAGTAGAAATATAGGCCTAGTTCTTACAGAACGAGTTGGCTCAGACGGTATCGCTTGAGACTCGCATTCGGGAGGCCCTGCGTTCAAACACCGACTGGATTTTTCCATAGTTTTCTTCAGTCAGAAAGGCGAATGCCGGATTGAAAATATTACATTCCACGATTCATCACCGTCTCACTCACTAATATCATAAACATTAACCAATCTATAATCAGTTACATCAAACCAAGCCATCTACAACACAAAATAGAAAGAAGAACTCAAAATAGTAAAGCCCTCCTACTGGTATACTCACACATCCCAAACACGCAATATAATCACAGATGTTAAAGTGTGTATAAATAAACTTAACAAAATAAAACACATTTCTTGGCTCGCGGAAAGGGTTATCCTTTAGACAAATAAATTGTCGGAGTATAAGAATGACATCGATGTTAAATGTGATAAATTATTTTATTCTTGAATTACAAAATGTAACTTTTAATCTTGTGCAATTATAAGCAAGATAAAGGACTCGTTAGAAGTAAAGTCTCGTGTGCAAATTACTATAGACTCACGGACTTTGATCATGACGTGTGATAGGTGGTGGGTAATGCTCGAACTGCAAGAAGCGCTAGCTTTCCTGCTCAATTATCTTCGTAACTGCTTAAGTTTAGAGAAAGTGGAGATAAATTTGATCGATTTCTTAGTAGAGGAACACACCCTTCGGTTCCTAAATATTAAACCACTGGTATACTAAAATATTTGCGTGATGCAGAATACCAAACGAAACCCGTACTCCAATGCCCCATTCGAACATGGGTTCAAAACCCGTTTGGACTGATTTTCTAGATATATTTTTATTAAAGTTTTCATCACTTTAAGGCTAATTGCCAAGTAATGACATGATAACTCCTTGGAATTAGCTTGCCAGAACACCATTTACGATCATCATTTTCATCAATGCAAGACAACCGCGCAGTTGTTACGGCTCCATTGAAATATACACTGATAACGCTGCTGCTATCATCACTATTAAATCGCGAATACAGTCGTTAAAGATTATCGATCTACTTTAATGCCCGAAGTTTTATTTTTATAGACAGACATATGCTGACAATTTCATGGACAGAATACCAGGCCTTCACCTAAGAGAACACAGACAATCACTTTGATATCGGATAAATAAGAGGTGCAATTGAAAAGTTCGTGGCCTGACACATAGATATCAATGTCGCCATTTCAGAGGCCATTTTACATTATTTCAAGCACGAAAAATCTTATTTCCGTTGACAAAAATGTTTGTAGTTTAATCTTGAAGTTAGTGCGCCGAAAAGATTGACAAAAATGGAAAATATCAAGCTTCGTGCTGTCATTAAATATATGTTAAAAAAGGGAATAAGTTCAACAGAAATTAAATCAAACATGATTGCTGAACTGGGGGAATCTGCTCTAGAGTTTTTCACTGCGAAAAA
This sequence comes from Periplaneta americana, assembly GCF_040183065.1. Taxonomy (NCBI): domain Eukaryota; kingdom Metazoa; phylum Arthropoda; class Insecta; order Blattodea; family Blattidae; genus Periplaneta; species Periplaneta americana. The sequence continues at coordinate 78,288,864 of NC_091122.1, read as the reverse complement.
TGGATGGCACTATTTAAACATAGTCGATAGAATGTAAAAGCGTACCCCGCAATGGAAGTCCAGTAATAGTAACGAGTGAAGAAACCGTAGAAAAAATCCACGATATAGTGTGGAATGACCCTCGATTTAAAGTGCGGCAATTTAGCGAGGTTATGGATACCTCAACTGAACGGGTGCGCCACATCTTACTCAACGTCTTATGCATGTCCAAGATCTTCGCAAGGTGGGTTCCGCGTTTGTTAACACCGGAACAAAAGCATGTCCGGTTCAAATTTCGACGGATTGTATGGCTCGATTAAAAAAAATACTCCCGATTTTTTTAGGAGGTTTGCGACTACTGATAAAACCTGGATCCACTACATACCAGAGACAAAACAGTTGTCTAAACAATAGAAGTACAGCGATTCTCCACCTCCAAAAGAAGCAAAAGCTGTTCAATCCTCTGGAAAAGTCATGGCGTCCGTGTTCTGGGATTCTAAGGGGATTGACTATCTAGCAAATGGGAGAACAATAGCCAGAGGAAATTATTTAAACCTCCTACAACAACTGAAAGGGAAATTCGCGAGAAGAGGCCGGGTATGTCCAAGAAGAAAGTGTTGTTTCATTACGACAATGCACCTGCTTAGAAGTCTGCAGTCGTGGTCGACCCTGTGTTACTCTAATTAATTAATGTGTTACGAGTTTTAATGCACTGCCTAATTATGTTAAAGCTTTGAAGGGCATGATAAAATGTTCAGAAGAGAATTAACCAAATTTCTACGTACGGTACTCATAACTTCTTCACAACTGATGAATTGTTCATGATTGTAAAATGAATTAATACACTTGTCATATATAGTTTGTAATTTTCTATAGCTCAACTGATGTATTGTTTGTGCTCGTAAATTGAATTAATCTACTTTCAGTATATTGTACAATTTCGTATAGTTACTGATGTATTGTTTCTCCTTGTAAATTGAATTAATTTACTTGCTATGCAGTATATAATGTAGTGTAGTTCAACTAATGAATTGTATATGCTTTATATCGAATTAATCTGCTAGCGATATATTGAATATTTTTGTACAGTTCAATTGACAAATTGTTTAAGCTTGTAAATTGAGTTAATTTCATTACTATGTATATTTTTGTATAGCTCGACTTAGGAATTGTATATGCTCGTAGATTGAATTAATTATGTGTTAAATATTTTTTGTATAACTCAGCTGATTGAATTGTTTATGCTTGTAAACTGAATGAATCTGCTTTGCTATATGTTACATATTTTGGTGTAGCTCAATTGATGAATTATTATTTAGGCTTATAAATTGAATTAAGCTACTAGCCTATATTGTGCAAATTTTTTATAACTCAACTCATGTATTGTTTGTGGCCATAAATTGAATTAATTTACTTGCTATGTATTGTATATTGTTGTATAGCTCAATTACTGATCAATTGTATATGTTTGTACATTTAATTAATTATACTGTATTTCATATTCTTTACAGCTCAACTGATTGATTATTTTATGATTGTAAATTTAATTAATTATGTATTGTATTCTTTATAGCTTAACTGATTGATTTTTTATGCTTGTAAATTGAATTAACCTGCTTGTTATTGTTGTTGTTGTTATTGTTGTTGCTGTTGCTGTTGTTGTCGATGTTGTTGTTGCTGTTTAGTCAACTGTCCGAAGACAGGTCTGACCCTCACAAGTGATACCAAAAAGCACCACATATGAGGCAACTAGGGCAGGAGATAATGAGATAGGGAGCAGTTCCTTTCCTTTTCCATTGCATACATCGCCGTTTAGATACATATTACACTAATCAGACTTCAGTTGCATACAAACACATATCGTCGAGAGATGTAATGCCTGATAATAGAGATAGGCCCTACATATCAGCCAGAACCTCATGTTGTATATTATGTATAACTCAACTGTTGAAATGTTTGCTATGTATTGTATATTTTTTAACAGCCATCTGCGCAGCTCGGTCGACAGACAGGCTTGGAATGGATTTCCTCTTGGACTGATTACCTGGTTGGTTATTTTTTGAGATTTTCCCCAACAATAAGTCAAATGTCATGTAATTCATGGGGAATCCTCGGCTTCACATTATCATGCAAAAAATATGTATCTTTTGACTTTTTCCATATCTTAATGCTTCAATGCTAATGTAAGATCTATGGAATACCATAAATGAAATGAAATGAAAATGAAACCAACTATTATAATATAAATTTTTCACTTCTGATTAGGAGTTTTGGCATGTCTGTTATATTACTGATCTTTGCTTTTTAAAAAGTATGACATTTTAATGCAGAATTCGTTGAGGTTGTGTGAACTTGTGAAAGTCCTTCCTATCACAGGTTACTCTACGCTTGATCTTGATTCCGTATTCCTGATTTTGGTAACATTCTAATGAGATTATGTCTTCTTTATCATAATCTAGCATCTTGCTAGTGATAATCTATTGTGACGCTCTTATCTACTAAAACTATGTTATTGTCTGCTTTACTCTAATCTATCTTTGTACTTTTATCAACTGAGGCTATGTCTGGTCGCTTCTAATCAATTATTTTAGCATTTTCATCAACTGATATTATTCCAGGTTTATTGTGGTCATCTTATGAGTGATAATCTATTTTAGCACTTTTATCAACTTGTAATATGTGTGGTACATTGTAATCTATTTTCATTGATAGTAATCTATTCTGACACTTTTATCAATCGAACTATCTGATTTCTTGTAATTTATCATATCATTACTAGTGGTAATCCGTTTTGACACATTTATCACTGGAATATGTCTGGTTTCTTGTAATTTATTTTACTAGTAATAATCTGTTTCGACTCTTTTATCAATTCAAACTATCACTAGTAGTCATCTATTTTGGAAATTTTGTCGACAGAGACTATGCCCGATTTATTTCGATCTATTACCTTACAAGTGCAATCTATTACTTTACAAGTTGCAATCTATTACCTTGCAAGTGCAATCCATTTTGAAATGTTTTAAAACTGACATTATGTTTGGTTTCTTGCAATCTGTGTTTTGTAAGTGATAATCTATGTCTGTTTGAATATAAAAAATTGTGTCTACTTTCGAAAAAAGGAGATAGATCAGTTACTTAGTATGGAGGAAGTGACTGAAGACATTTTAATCCTTTCATCATTTGAAGACCTCCCCGGAAGAAGGATGTAACATCAAATTCTTGAAACATGTGAGAGACGTGACAAAAATAATATTAAAGCTTTTATAATAATAATAATAATAATAATAATAATAATAATAATAATAATAACTTATTACGTTCAAAGACTGAATAGACTTCTATTAAATATGTATGTATTTATTTACACTGCAAGTGGGCAAGCACCCGGTGGCAGTGGTATATGCAATATAAACAATACTCAGTAAAATGATAAGCAATACACAATAAAATTTACAATACACAATACAATTTTACAATACATATACAATTTTATACACAATACAATAAGAATACACAATACAATTTAACACAATAATAATAAAACATAAATAAAATACCTAATTTTACAATACAACCTACATAATTATGTATAGGCCCTGCATAAGTTTCAATAGTCTTTCACGTTACTCTCATCTCATTCCCTGTAGTGGCACTATGACGCATTTCACTGACACTTTAGCACACATTTCACTGACACTCTGTAACACATTTCACTGACACTATAGAACACATTTCATTGACGCTATAAATTATCACTGATCGGAACTGTTCACTGCTCTGTAAAACCACAACTTCACTGACTCACCTCGCTTCACTGATACAACAGTTCAAATAAGTCAAATAATTACATCCTTATGCATACTTATAAACAGAACGACAGTTAAACTAAACATTTCTAGTCTAAGGCCCTCTTACACGCTATTTTTAAATAATTTACAATTCAAACCAAGGAAGTAACTCGTCAGGCTAGATAAATACATGTCACCTTAAAAAATTAAATATTAAATGTCACCTTAATTTTAATTTGCACTTTATACACAACTTTTTAAGTTATTCTTGGATCTCCTTAAGGAAGGACAGCCCTCAAAAGCCGCTGCAGGTAGGTCATTCCCATCATTTATAGTTCTATTTAAAAATGAGAATTTACCTACATCCGTTTTCTGTTTCCTACATTTGATTTTAAAATCATGATCGTTCCTACCATAGTACGTTGGCTTTCCTAACCGAGCTGTTATGTCTACCCATGATTTCTGACCTAGATGTGCTCTATACGATGATGTTATTCTAGTTTTGCTACGTCTGTTTTTCAAAGTTTCCGATTTAAGTTCTTTTATCGTATCGTTTCCGTCTTCTCTTTTACCTTTAACAAATTTAGCTGCCCTATACTGGATTCTTTCTAAGGAATTTACCTGACATATTCTATAGGGATCCAAACATGTAGTTCCGTATTCCATTAACGGTCGCACTAACGTTAGATATGCTATTTTCCTCGATTTGCCCTCCATGCTTAAACCGTAACATTATCAACATGCTCTCCCCAAGAAAGTTTGGAGTTTAAATACACTCCGAGGTATTTACAATATTGTTTTTGCGTAATTACAACACCACTGAATTCGTAATTAAGACTAGTTTCCCCTCGGGTTTTACAAAATGTTATACATTTACTTTTAGAACCATTTATTTTCATCCTATGCATTAACGCCCAGTTATAAATTTTATTCCAGTCTGTTTGAATAGCATCCATATCTGAATTATTTCTAATCTTTCTATTGATAATGCAGTCGTTTGCAAATAGCCTCCAATTTGATGTAATATTCTGACATAAGTCATACGTATATTGTAAAGAGTAATGGCCTCATAACGCTGCCCTGTGGCACCCCTGAACTTACATTTGCAATTTCCGATATTTCATGACCTGCTCTAACTCTCTGGGTTCTGCATTTTAAGAATTCTTGGATCCATAGAACCATTCTTTTATCTATTCCTACCCTACTTAAATTATCTATTAATATTTCATGTGGCACCAAATCAAATGCTTTCGAAAAATCAATCACAACTACATCGATTCTACCGCCTCTATCTACCTCTTCAGCTAGTTCCTGAACCAGCGACGTACTTTGACTATCACATGAGACGTCTTCACTAAAACCATGCTGGGGGTTGTAAAACCAGTCTTTCGCATTTAGAACATGACGAATATAATCCGATATCAAATGCTCCATGCCTTTACATACGACAGATGCAAGGCTAATCGGTCTGTAGTTTCCGACATCTAATTTATTTCCACCTTTATGCATGGGTACCACAGTAGCTGATTTCCAGTCACATGGAATAGCTGCATAGTTTATGGAAACAAGAAATATACGCATTAAGTACCGTAATTTCACACAACTATGGTCCAACATCACACCACTTTTTAGATTTCCCATTGTCATTTCCAAAATATAGCTATTCGAAATATTTTTGTACTGCTATCAACTGCAGAAAGTTCAGGATTTAATATCAAAGACATTTGTTATTCCAGATGTAGTTTATATATGGAATTTTTTTATGAAGTATGGACTTGTATTATGAAGTCACAACTATAGTCCATCGAATATTTCCTAATATAAATCGCTCATGTTCCGTAGTTGAGAGGATGTTTTGCAACAACTGTATGTCATACAGCAGTCAATAATTTTAATATAAAATAAAGATTGTCGGAATACAGTAAGAAAAGTTCTTTATTTCTTGGTTTTAACACAACCGCTTATTCTTTAAGAAAAATGCAATTTGTATCAAATAATAAAATCAATGTAAAACCAAAACAAATTCATGATAACCATTCTTAATCAAATATTCTCAAACAGGTACATAATCAATTGGTAATTTTTTGTTCAACTCCATAGACCCTCAAGTTCGCACATGGAAAAAGCTTTCTTTTCGTACTTTGCTGCTTTCGCTTACTCATAGATCGTTTAATATCCTTTTTAGGATAAAAAAGGCAGTCTGCCTTGTTTGGCCACTTCCATAGATTTCCAGATCTGGTCATGCATTTTATATATATGCTCCATTGGTCTCCACTTTCATAACTTTCCCAAGCCAGTATTCTCTTTCATAATCAGAACTACAAAGTCCTCTCTTGCAGGGAGATAATCATCATTCTGGACCTCATGGCTTGATGTATCTTCGAAGGTTTCTTCAATATCTGACAAGTTCAATGAAGCATCTGATGCCAAGGAATATCCACCTTCATCTTCTTCGATAGAACTCTCTACCGCCTTCGCCTTGCGAGAATCTTTCTTTCTACTCGAGCAAATTGCAATTTTTGAGGTAGATGGTAATGAAAATTGTTCAGTCTTCTGCCGAAATACTTTTACCTGGCTCAACATCAAGCTTTTCTTTCTCTCTTTATTGATGTTTCTTCTTATACTGCTTGATTCCTTGTCATTGCTATATATTTTATGAATGAGTCCGAAACAGCACTTCCTTCTGGGTTCCTGACGTTTGGATCAGAATATGACGGCAGGCATTCTAAAACTTTCGCTGCACAAAGAGGAAAGATTGCAGTCTTCCTGAATTCAGCTTGCAAACAGGCTTGCGACATCGGAAAAGCTTTATTCAAGAGCTTATTTAACAATGAAGGGAATACATTGCTGGGGACTGTTGGCATGCTTCTTCCATCTGGTGTCGCTTTTCACTCATCAAGTATTTGTCACCAGGGATATTTTAATGGCCCAAAACAAGCTATGTGTGGTGGTTGCATCAGATAGGTCGCATTTGGAGGCTGCAAAACCTGTGATAATTCATTCTTGTGACATTCTAAAAAGCATTCCGCCCAACGTCTTCCAGATAGGTTCTTAGTGAATTCTGGTACTTTGCGGTCTTAGCTACCCAGGTAAATTTTCACAATACACCTAAGGTCGAATAAAGTTATCGGAAATCCAAAACTGGACGTGGTTATAGCATGCTCGACGAATGCGTCACCATATGGCTTATAGGACCTTCCTGTCACCTTTCTACTGAGAATTTTATTAGACAACGCCATCAGAAACTATAAAAACATTCTGTAATGTAAGAACCGAAACCAGAAGTCGGAACACAACTATGGTTGAACTCCAAGTACCATTTTCTATTATTCTTCCAATAAATATGAAAATACATATGCATCTGTAAAAATATTCCTTATTTGTATGTAAGCACTAAATTACCTGTCATGTAGACAATCTAGATTACAGAACTGCTTGTTGTGGTAACCGGTGGCCGAGAAAGTTTGTAGCTGACGACCTAACGTGCAAAACATAACTCCAATTGACAGTTGACTTGCGAAAAAAACATGGCAGTCAGGGTGCGTTCCATAATCCTCACAATATTACTCTATCTATGCTCTCTACTTCAATATTTAAGTAATCACTAAATGTCACTAGGAATTCAGATATCGATGTTTTCGTCATCGCGGGTGTTTGGACCATAGTTGTGGCTTAGGACCATAGTTGTGTGAAATTACGGTATGGAATTATGGCCTCTGAACCAAATTTAAGAATCTCTGTAGCAATACTGTCTGGTCCTCGAGACTTCCGATTTTTTAATTTCGTTATTCTCTCTCTAACCCCTTTGGAATTTATTTTGAAATTCGAATTGGTTCACATTCACGGTCTGTGACGCAACCACTCCTATCAGTGGGATTATTATTATCATTATTATTAATATTATTATTATTATTATTATTATTATTATTATTATTATTATTATTATTATTATTATTATTGAAAACCGAATTGAAATAGGAATTTAATAAGTCGGCCTTTTCTTTGTCATCAGTTATACTTCTCCGTTTTGATTTCGTAAAAGCACTACTCCTTCATTTGTCCCTTTTCTCCTGCGTACATAATTATAAAACTTTCTCCAATTGTTAATTTTATTTGCTTTTAAAATGGTTTTTAGAAAATTTTCCCGAGCTAACCTTTTTTCACACTCAAGTCTCTTAATTAATTTAACATATTTTTCCCAATGCTAATGGCTTCGTTTACGTTTACTAAATGCGCGCCTTATCTTTTTCTTTAAGTAGCGAATATAATTAGTGTAATATTCTGGGTCCGGATTTTTCTTAATTATTTTAGAAGGTACACATTTTACTAATGCCTCGAATATTATACTCTTAAATGTATGCCACACATTTTCCATATTTCCCTCAGTCCTTTGAAAGTCATCATGCTTTTGTCGTAGACACGTTTGTAATTCATGGACATCGGGTTTGTTGAAGTTCCAGACAGACACTGGACTTGACCTCGGATTTACGTGTTTTCCCAGAAGATTTCTAATAAGACGCTATTGTGATCACTTATTTTATGAAGACTTTCAGAGTTGACAAAGAGAGAGACAGGTCTTAATAGGTAAACATCTAAGAGGGCATTGTCACGCGTCGGGCCATTTACTACCTGCGTGAAATCTTTACGCCAGATCAATTCATTAACAAGGCTTTGTGCATCTGAATTTGTACCTGAAATCCCGTTCGAGTTAATTTCCTGAGGTTTAGATCCCCAGCAATCACTAAGTTTCGTTCTTCTGATACTGTATTAAGATATTCATATAGTTTGTGCAAAGTTAAATTGTTTAATTCACTGGGTGGTCTGTAACATGCTATTACATCTAAGGTTTCCCGCCTATTTCTTATCTGAACATTCAATATTTCAACTTCCTCATGTGTCCACAGAAGATTGCTACTTATTTCTATCTTACTACAAACGAAAACTTCCCCTCCCTTCTCACTTCTATCCTTTCTGAAGACTCTATAATCCACCCTAAAAATTTCCGAGTCATATATGTCTTCCCTAAGCCATGATTCCGTCCCAATTATTACATCTGGATTATAAACATCGACCAAGTTCCAAAACGGAATAAGTTTATTTCTAATACTTCGGCAATTAACCTGCAGTAGTCTTAGTAGGCCTGTCCTTACTTGAACATTCTCAATCCCCGTGGCACTTCGTCGTCACTGCTGGTCTCCGCCGCCCGCTGATAGGTCTTCGACCGCTCCGACCGCTGGTAGACAGTCACCTCCGCCGACCGCCGGCAGTCCCTCGCCCCCGCCGACCGCTGATGGTCCATCGGCCCCGCTGCCCGCTGGTGGATCCTCGATCCCGCCGCACCATGTTGTAGTAACTACCCGCGCGAAGAGGGATCCATTGTCTGCAGCCCCCCCTCCGATTTAGGTGGATTCCGTCTCTTCCGAAACATCTGTTGTCTATCCAGGAATTTGGATCGACGAAACGCGCACCAAGACACTCCGCTACCCACTCGAAAGCTATATTCACACGACCCACTTTTCTCCAGTTCACGTCCCTCCGTCTGGCGATTCCACTGATGACGATCCCAGCTGCCGGATATTTGTTCTTTGTTTCCATCACCAAGTCATATACATCTGCCATGATATACTCAACACCTCTTCGCAAATCGTTTGTTCCTACGTGAAGGACGATGTTTTTCGGGTCCCCTCATTCCTGATTCTCGATTACGCTTTTCATCTCTTTCACTCTAATCCCAGGTAACATTCTGTCGCCAGCTCCGTTTGCAGATTAGCTACGTGTCGAATGATGGAGTCTCCGATGATAACACTTGCCGCACCATGCTTCTTCTTCTCCCTCTCTTCGCCATTTTCCTTTTCCCGTCGCAACAACTTATTTTCTTCCTCTTGATTCGTTGCTCCGCCGTCTCTAGCTTCTCCCGTAACTTCTTCACCTCGTTCCGAAGACCGATGAGCTCCCTATTGCCTGCCTCGTTCCCGCAGTCCTTACACAGCCACGTTTCTTCTACTATCTGTTCCCGCTTGATCTTCTGACTAGTCAGATGGAACCACTTCTCGCACTGGCTGCACAGCACGCCTACTCTTAGGTTCTTTCTGCAGTTCCCACACTTGACATTGGTCGCCTCATTGTCGCTTGCAGGTCCTGGATTCAGTTCGATACCACCAATAATTAGTAGTATCGCGATTACTATGTGAAAGAAGAGACACTCAGCCAGACCTGCCAAAGCTGCCCCTTTCACGCTCCGCTGCATCCTTGACCAGGCCGCCCAGCCGCCTATCCTTGCCCGGTACAACTCCAACTCACAGCCCCTTGTTCTAACCTATTCTCCACTGCGTAAAAATGCATCTTTCCTCTCCACCGGCCTGAAGGAGACTGACCACCGGCCTAACGAAATATGCCCCTGAAATTATTTTCGTTTCTCCTGAAACATGAATTACAGTTTTGTTGGTTACATCCATATTCCGGGTAGGTCTTCAATTATTCAACAAATTTCTTAATATCTACAGAGGTAATATTTCGTCATTGAGGTACAATGTGTTGAATGTTTTCCATTCCATTGTTACAGAATAGACTTTTATAATATGTGCATAATTTATTTGTTAATAGTTTTATTATACTTTTCACTCACACCAAACGACGTATAATTTCTAAGTTGTTGACTTTCTCTATCTGTGTCCTATGTGTCCAGTGGCAGGGTCCTTAACTTGCCGTTATTCGCCCCGAATCCAACAGTTAGTAAAACAAAAACTTAAAGGCTAAACCCTCCTCGAGCTCAAAAACTTCACAAGTTCATAGTTGCGGAGCATTTCGAAAAATTACAGAAGTTCCTCAATGAGAATAATTTACTCAACTTCCCTGAAAAGATATGCAATATAGATAAGAAGGGTTGCAGGCCGTGAGAACCTTTATGATTCGCCACGTTCCGGGCGGCCGGTAATACATGCAACTTGGCGGAATGTCACAGACATTGAGGTGGCAATTTTGAACGACCGGCGGATCTAACAGCGAACCTTATCTCAGCAGTTCAACATTTAATTCGGTGTGGTGTACGATATCATGTATGACAAATTGAAATTTCATAAATTTAGTGCTCGCTAGGTACCTAGGAACTTGATAGACGATTTCAAGGGACAACGAATGGTGATATACTTGGACCACCTAAGGCATTACGCCGCAGAAGAGTATGACTTTCTGAAAGGAATTGTCACTGCTGATGAGTCCTGGGCATACCACTACACGCCCGAAATAAAGCAGGCCTTTATGGAGTGGAAAGAGTGGAAACATGCTGCTTCCCCAGTAAAGAAAAAATTGAAAGTGACGTAATCCGCTAAAAAAAACAGTGCTTGTAACAGTATTCTCGGATATGCATGGTGTTTTGTTGGTGGATTTTGCTAAACACTGGATCACTGTGAATGCTAGAGTCTACATTCAACGTTAGTATAGTTGCGTCGTGCCCTTCGTGACAAACGCCGTAACATTAATGCTGAAGGTGTCAGACTTATTCATGACAATACTCGCCACCCATGTTGCGGCTTCTGTTCGTGAGAAAATCAACACATTTGGTTGGGAGGTGCTGCAGCATCCACCATACGGTGCAGTCCTAGCACCATCGGACTTTCATCTTTTCAGTCTCAGCAGGCACTAACTCTATGAAATTTCAATGTGTCATGTACCATATGAAAATGTTGAACTGCTGAGGTACGGTGCGCAGTTGGATAAGCCGTTCGTTCAAAATTGCCACCTCAACAGCTGTGACATTCCGCTGGGTTGCAGCAGTTACCGGCTGTCCGGGACGTGGCGAATCACGAAGTTTCTCACCGCCGTCTGCGAAGAATGCGCATCACTTGGAGATGATTCTACGGTCCATACAGTCTTCACCGTACACACCACACATGCCCCTCTGAATTTCAGTCGGGTTATGTCCTTTAGCCCACAAAAATCGCACAACATTTTGCTGCTCTTCACAAGTTGACGACAGTAACATGCGTTTTGTTTTGCATTACTTTCCGATCCACCCTCGTATATTCGTTGTAACAATTGGACTGACATTAGCAATACGATATTTGGTCGTGACTTACAGATTTATCTGCACAAGTTCAACGAAGAAGTTCCTGCACGTAACACTTGGTCTCACCTGTTGCGTATCACCTACTATTTACTGAGAAAATATGGCTGCGAAGTCAGCACGTTGCAGGTCTTCTTCCAATTGTATGCTCGACTGCGGTTACAGAGGGGAATATTAATGTCGCCCTTAATTCGGAAATAGCAGGCTTACATACGAGGCGCATCCAGAAAGTAAGTTTTCCTATTTAAAAAAAACACACACTTTCGGGAAAACATTTATTGGCAACAGTACAGCAATGTTTCAGCTATTTTTCAACATAGCCACCATCAGAATTGAGACACTTCTCGTATCCTGGGATCAACTTTTGTATCCCTCTGTCGTAGAACTCTGCCGCCTGTGAATGGAACCAGACGTCTTCAGCTCTTCGTCGTTGCCAAAACGCTCACCGGAGGACAGGAATTTCTTGAGGTGCAAGAAAACGTGAAAATCGCTGGGAGCAAGATCAGGACTGTAGGGTGGATGATCAAACAACTCCCAGCCAAATTCCGTCAAAACACCTGCTGTGCGCCGAGCCTTATGTGGACGAGCATTGTCATGGAGGAGCACAACACCTGCAGTAAGCATTCCACGCCTCTTGTTTTGAATGGCACGTCGCAATTTTCGCAGTGTTTCACAGTAACGGTCAGCGTTCACTGTTTCACCTCTTGGAAGGAAGTCAATGAGCAGAATGCCCTTCCTGTCCCAGAACACCGTGCACATCACTTTCCGTACCGACAGCGTCTCTTTGAATTTCGTCCTGACCGGAGATCCACTATGCCGCCAATGCATTGACTGGTGCTTGGTTTCCGGGGTGAAGTGCGAAATCCAAGTCTCATCGCCCGTGACGGTCTTCTCGAGGAACTCGTCGCTGTCATCGTGATACCGTTGCAGAAATGTCAGTGCTGCTCCTAAACGTTGCTTTTTGTGTTGTGCATTAAAGAACTTTATCACCGACCGAACCTCGTAGGCGGCGGGAGAAGGAATAAGAGCTTCCATTTCGGACCACTGCTGCCACTCTACTGGCACCAGGCGGGACCTGTCTCACTGGCATATGATTGATATGTCATAGATATGTTACGCATGCGCAATTGACACGGCTAATTACGTTTACTTTGAAGGGAAAAAAATCGGGAAACTTACTTTCTGGATGCGCCTCGTATAAAAGAGCGCAACTTTTTTTTCTGACTTTCGAATTTACATTATTTTTTAGATATCAAAATCACAGACAATGTGAATAAAATTGTGACTTTTCATCCATTTTATTCGATCTGGGCCTAGTTAATTGGCGTAGTTCATTCACGAGAAATATAAATTTTTGCCTCGGAATGAATTACATGGCGCTAGGTTAGCTCAGTGGCTAGAATGTTGGCGGTCTAGATGCAAATTCCGACAAGTCATACCGGAATTTATGGCGGACCTAGTCGAAGACGGTGTTTCATGGGTTCCTCTGTTATGTTTCACTATTTCTATTCATGAAAATTAACAATTAACCTAATAATCGATTAATAATAATAATAATAATAATTATTATTATTATTATTATTATTATTATTATTATTATTATTATTATTATTATTATTATTATTATTATTATAAGTTTATTGTTAGAAAAATATGAGGGGCAGTCAAATGAAAACTGGTCAGATGCCAAAAAGTAAAATAGAACATTTATTTCCTCAAAAGTAATCTCCAAAACTCTTTATCCTAGTGCGAGACAAGACGATCAACCAAATTCTTGAAAAAGCTTATGGGCTGTCTACCGAACCAGTTCTTTACCCAGTCATACACGTCTTCGTCCGATGGAAAATGATTTCCACGAATTTCTTTCTTCAACTCTCCAAAAATGTGAAAATCAATCACATGGGGAGAGATCTGAGCTATAGGGGAGTGTTCGTTTCCCAACCAAATCTCTGAATCTTACTCCTCACGGAGTTGGCAAAATGTGAACGGGCATTATCATGAAGAAGGATAATGCCGTTGGATAGCATTCCAGGGCTTTTTGACTTAATGGCGCATCTCAGTTTCTATAATGTTTCTTCATAAATCTGTACATTAACTGTAACCCCAAGCTCGAGAATTTCAACAATTAGAGGACGCATAGAGTCGAACAAGAATGTCAACATATTTTACCGTAACTTGTGTTTATTGCTTTGGACTTTTTCGGTGAGGGAGAATCCATGTGTTTCCATTGTTGGCTCTGCCGTTTACTCTCCGGTTCAGAATGGTGACACCACGATTCGTCTCCAGTGACAATACGGGACAGATATGCATACTCTTCTTCGTGATATCGTTGAAAGTGACCCAGTAAAGCGGCCATTGTTTGTTTTATGTTCCTCCATCATCTGATGTGGAACCCATTGCGAGAAAAAATTTTTCGATAATGGAGGTGCTTCGTCGCAATGTCGTGTACGGAACCGTGACTTATTCCCACCAAACGACAAAGTTCTTCCACATTGATCCGCTGATTTCCCCGTATAAGACCATCAACCTCATGGCACGATCAGCCTTTTCTGGGCGAACATTGACTTGCAGTGACACGCGTCCCTCTCGGAAACTCGTGACACGCGTCCCTTTAGGAAACTCTTGTCCCATTCCAATACAAGCGAAAATGACATGCTGTGTTCGCCGAAAACAGCACACATGCGACGATGGATTTTTCTTCCTCCTACTCTGTCAGCAGTCAAAAATTGCACTACATATCGCTGATCTTCTTTACCTGCCCCCATTAGTGATGTTAGACAAACACACGTATCTCTAACCTCACTTCCAGCACAATAAAAAAACGACTCGTGTGTAAGCGAAAGAGTTAGATACTATAGAGAGGCAGAATACCTCTGAAAGTTGAAGACAATTGAACATTGGTCCGCCATGTTTTGCTTAGTCAAAACAAAGGGGCGTGGCTCGGATGTTGTAGGATGAAGTTAGTATTATTGTGAATTTAGTTACATATTAAGACTATGTTAATAAGTAAAAAGTAAAATACACACAAAACTTCACGTTGTATAACAGCTGTAGGCCTATGTTTTATTAGTTTCACTAAATATAGCCCAGATATTAAATGACAAGCTATACTCATTGTCACCAAAGCAAAGCACCTAAAGACGAATGAATTTATTTGGCAGAAGAAAAATAAATAATTTTTTGGCTTCGTCACAAATTTAATTACCTTACAGCTAATCTAACCTAATATGAAATCAAATAATTCAGTGCTCACCAGGTGATTTCAAGAGAGACGACGTATGTAACTAATAGGAGTAAAATATAGGAAAGATAGTGGCAAAAATTAAAAAAAAAAACAATAATTATTTATAAAAATTCATTTGAAATTGGAATTAACACAGAGAACTTTTGAAAACTGCAATTATTATTATTAAAACTACAAACAACCTCTTAGTACGCAACATAATAATTAAAGAATGACACTTATAGAAAGTTACTCGTGATCATAACTCACCACATTTATTGAAACGATAAGATACTTACGATTAACATTGTTATCAGATACAACAGGAGCCACAGGTAGCTACACTTCTTTTCGCGTGATGGAGACATCGTATAGTCTAATATAATTTGAAACAAATATTGATCTCGTACGTGTCTCGCAACTAGGCAGAGGCTTTTGCTGAATAAAACTGTTCTTACATTTGAACAATAATGACATACTGTGTGTGATGAAAGTGCTAACTTTCCTCTTTGTTAACAAAAAGAGCCCTACGCATTAATAAAAATAAAATTGGAGTAGGCCCTATAAACACAATAAATACTGAACTCTTGATGGTACAAACTTATTAATACAGATATTTCGCTTATGCTCAGTCCGTCTTATCTTATAATTCTCTGGGGCAATGGTACCTGTATTGAGAGGGTTTAATTATCCAGCAACGAATATTATGATTTACGGTACATTACATTTAAATCCGAGGGAATGAGGCATTTTCGGAAATTTTAAAGTCTTAATTATTACTTTTGCATTTATAAATCAGCTTTTTACAAAACCTATAACGAAATGTTTAAATTAAATATTGATGTATCCGAAAAATATAATAATTTATTTTATTTTACCTGGCAGAGTTAAGGCCTGCTCTTCCACTGACCCAAGTCTACAATTAATACAAATACATAATAATAATTAGACATCGGATTTTAGGCACTAAAAATTGCAGTTTTAGGCGCCTGAAAGAAGCTCAAAATTTGTAAAATTAGGCTCTATTTTAATTAAAATAGGCATTTTAGGCACATCAAGGTATCATACTTATTTCTTTCACTGAAATTTTTAGTTATACACTAAAATACGCACAAAAAAGTATGTTTAAACATTAAAAAAGAATACTATATTATATTTATAAACAGAGCTGTACAAATTTAATATATTGAAACTAATGAAATAATGATTATTGATATCAAGATTACTCATTTTAAGTTATTGAAATTCAGTTCCATGCTCAGACTTTATTATAATTATCTGCACAGTACACCACCAGAATTTTTTTCTAAATTCTCCACAGTTAACCTTTGCCTTTTGTCACTGAGAAATATTTTGAAAGCAGAAAAACTTCTTTCAACCGAAACTGATGTGAGAGGCGCAAATTTTAAATTAGGTACAATAGAAACATCAATACTTACTGGAACATTTACACTTTCCCCCGATATCACTCTTGATACTTTTTCCAACAATGAAAATCCTACATTCTTATTTAATACGTTGTCCCACTTATTTTTAACTTTTTTCCAGTTTCGCCCAAAGCAGAATGTATGTTCACTTGAGCTTCCTTTACTATTGCTATTTGGCTACAAAGAGATTGTTTTTCACGTTCTAATTGTTCAATGCTTGCAGGTATGAAAGAAAAGTTTGATGTTATGTAGGCAATATCGTTTTTCACTCGTGAGTCATTCAGACAATCTTTCACTGCTTTCACACACGCAGCACTATCAGTTTCAGGTAATTTATCAATAACTGTGACCACTTCTTTAAAATACTTAGAATAATACACCACTGACTGAATCCAGGTTCCCCATCGTGTAACAACAGGCTGAGGTGGGAGTGGGATATCTGGAAAGTTCTCCCTGAATATTGAAATCCTGGATGGGGCTTTACAAAAACATTTTTTTTTGTTAGAAATAAACGAATTGACGACAGGAAATTCATTCCGGACTGTTTCAAAAACCCTGTGAAGGCCATGTGCTAGACAGGTTACATGCGTGAGGTTAGGATAAAATGTTTTAAGAAGTGGAGCTGCAGCAACCATGTATGAGGCAGCATCAGTACAAAACAAAAGAACTATAGAATCGTCTATATTACCTGAGTATAAAAACTGTAGGCCTTTATTTACAAAATAAGCAATGGCTTAGCTATTCACTTTCGAAAGTTCCTTAACACATACGAGGTGTGGAATCGAAGGTCCATCAGGACTAAGTTTTCCTACTACCATATTTGCTATATACCTATTCATAGGATCTGAGGTTTCATCCACAGAGACCCATATGTAAGAATCACCTATATCCTCCCGAATGAAAGCTAAAGTTTCATTGTATATTCTGTCTAAGTAATTTTTTCTTAGGGTCGACTCAGATGGGATATTTTGTTTGCAGTATTTTTGTAAAAACTGTCTTAAAACCGGATTTTCAATTGCATTCCAGGGAATGTTAGCAGCAACAAACGCTCTGGTTAAATCAGCATAGAAATTGCTGCTGAGATTGGATGAAGTAGGCTGTGTTAGTAAAGTTTGTTGCAGTTGATTTTCCTGCTGAGCTTTAGCCTTATGAGCCGCTCCTTGCACATGCTGCTTTAGGTGGCACTTCTTTTCTTGCGAAATCTAAAAATGTAAAGTAAACTGAATTAAAATAAAATCCTAATTGTTGTATTGCCGTATTTCTATCACAAAGTTAGTGGGTTCGAACAATCAAAATTTTAATGACCTGCAAATACTTTAACTATCGGAATTTAAAAGGTTAAAGTGTAGTGGTCTTAAAAAGAATTATACCTCAGGATAGCTCAGTCAATGTATAAATATTATAGGCCTACTCATTAAAATTAATAGAATTTATATATTTCAACTATTGTTACATACCTGTTTGCTACAAATCTTGCAGAATATTATTTTTCCATCATAAGTGAATTCTGAATATTCTGTTAGCTATTGCCGGATCAATGTAGATTTTGCACTTATATTTTTCGGCATTATCGCGTTAAACTTCACAGGAAAACGTCCTACCGCTCAAAACTTCTCAACACAAATAAGGTGAGGGAAAGAGCAACTGTTAACGAGCATTCAAATGAACCGTTGTTATTGAGATTCAATTGGACAAAAATGCAAAGTTCCACTTATTGTTGCATTTCCTGGTAGTGTTAACACTAGGAGGGCCATTCTTTTAAATTCGCAGTTTTACGACTTTTCATAAATATTTCAAAAACACTCTTTCTCCAAAAATTGTGATTTTATGACACTCTGAAGGGCAGTACAGCTAATCGGTTTCAGACCGAAAACACTCATTTTTATAGTATAGTATATCTCTGAATCGGTAGCAGCACATGTTGTGATTGTTGCCTGCTTCAAAACTAAGGTTGGTTCTTTGTCGGCATTTATGCCTCCAAACATGTTAAATTCGGTGAATCTATTGCGAGTGTCGTGAGATTCAAAACATTTTGTTTCCTTTATCAATGGTTTCATGGCCGGTGTGAAGCAAACTTTCCACTTTTTAAATGCCTTAAATTTCGCAGTGAATGCATGTATAAATTATAAAAAGTAAGAGTAAAATGCGAAACTTTACAGTGAGTTAGGCATTTTTTGGCGAATATTAACAAATTACGCTCTAATAACCGTTTTAGGGCATTTTAGGGCACTATAAAACTCTTTGAATACCCTTCAATTTCCATGAAACACAAATATTAATAATTATTTTTACTTTTCTCCTAAAGAAACAAAATAGGCATTTGCCCTAGAATCCGATGTCTCATAGTAATATTAATAATAATAATAATATTATTAATATTATTAATAACAATATTAATAATAATAGTAATAGTAATAATAGTAGATATGTTGTGAAATATTGTTATTGAAATTGTATCATACAAGAATATGAAATAAAGTATTCATTGGAAACTACGGGGCACCTTAATATTCAAAGTCTCCCGTTGTTTCCGTTTGCCACATTATAACCAAATTACTACTTGACATAATTTCAAATTTTTAATAAGTTTAAGGTGGTGTTAAAGGATTATTTGTTTTCATAATATTTATTCGCATCAAGAATTTTATTGTAAATAAATATACTGACATGTCCATCTGTACATTGTATGGCAGCTGACAAAAATAAATGCTATGATATAACGGTACCAGTACACAAACACAAATGAAAAAAAAATCGTTACATTTATCAAAATAATTGAATGGCAGTATACCTTTAATAAGCACTCCTTGCGGAGGCTGGCGTACTATAGACGGCCATGTTTTGTAGGGAACGATCCATAGTACTGTCAGACTCCGCAGGGAGCGCTTATCAGAGGTATACTCAAATATTGGTATACTGCCTCTCTATAGTATCTAACTCGTTGGTATAAGCATAGGTTGTAACTTTCGCGAGTTGCCACCAGATGTCAGTTCAGCAATCTAATTCTAATGGTACCAACTTGCCCAACGTGAGATATACGCATGGTGAACCGTTTTCATTTCACTGTCCCTCATATAATAAAATGAAATTGTGAATATACAAAAATTCTAGCACAACCCTCAAAGAGAGTAAAACTAGAAACTGTTACATTACATCGTACTCCCGTATTTTATTCCTTACGTAACAAAGGCTAATAGCCTCTTATTATTCACTCATTCTAGTTTATGAAGGGGAAAGCAATTTTCTTTTTTTCCTTAAAAATAGCCTTTCTCTTGGTGTTCTTGAATGCAATTCATCTTTTGCCACCTCGACGAGTCGGTTTTCAACCGCTCACTCACTCACTCATTGTAATAATATTATTGTTCCACTTTCATCGACAAAATTTTTTATTTATTTGGAGTTTTCTTGGAACTTGGCATTAATTTCTTAACTCTTAATGTCACATTCACTGCATTCTAAAACATTAATAGAAACAGACTTGACCGCAACTGCAACTACAATGTTGCAGGAATGGCAAAATCTTGCGAGAATTCAAAATGTCCAACTTCATGAATCCGTCCGACTTCACCCGCTTGTACCGGTACTCCACTTGTCTTAATATACGCTTGCATTAATTGTAAATCTGGTTGAGTGGAAGAGAAGACCTTAAGGCCCTAACTCTGTCAGGTAAAGTAATATAAATTATTATTATTATTATTATTATTATTATTATTATTATTATTATTATTATTATTATCATTATTAAAATATTAATTTATATTACTGCAAGTATAATAAATATGAATTTCTTACATGGATTCATTTTTTTGGGCTCCTTTAAAGAGTATTAAATAATGTTATTTAATAATTCATATCATTAAACTTTTTCCTTTTTTCAAAATGAGTGGGTCAAAACGTATTATGTCCCGGGTTATACAGTTATTTTAAAAAATTTAACTTATAAATTATTTTGTCCATAATAGTTTCCTTAGACTCGTATTTTGAAATAAAATTATATGATTATTTTCATGACATCTACTGCAAAGTTCAGGCTACATTCTGTTTTATGTAGGCCTATTTAAAGTTTTTCTTTTAATTTTTTATATAATAATGTTTCTAGAGATGCTCTCTATCACATTATGTCCATAGGCATATCAAAATTATATGTAAATACACGTTTTGTTGAGTGCCGCATATTTGAGAGAAGAAAAAGGGAATACAATACATATTTTTATGCAGATAATTGTAAAATGAGGATATGAATATATGGGTTTGCATATCTAAGTCATTACAAATTAGTATAAAATTCCATATTCAATTTAATTAATTGATTAACATGATTTTATTTTACTTTGACGACAATTCGTTTAAAACTAGGGTGTTTATGAAATAAAAATTTCAAAGTAATTACTATAGACCACTTTTATTAACTTTTGACGTGACGCTCCATGTATTTCAGCAACTTACGCAATATTTCCGTGTCGATTGTGTTGAATTGCAATTGGTATTGACAAAAGAGTCGTGAGATATCAACTTAAAATTACAAAAGAAAAGATCTGCAGCAGTATTTTCTTGAAACAATAGACACGGAATAATAAAGTGTTCCCTGCCAACTCTGCTGTACTGTAAATAAATTTTGTATACATGAAGCACTCCAGTATTCAACTACAATTTGTAAGCTTGTATGAAATCATAAGTAGTTCATTCCTCTAAGCAAATTTTAGTCACGCAAAATAAACAAGTTTTTATATTTTACGTGCACACTGTAATCGTCGGCGTAAGTAGGTACAGCTGTCAAAATAAAAAGTGGCTGCTCTCTAGATACTAAGTTCCCTTAGGGTGGGTCTAGTAATTCTCGTCACCGGAGATGTCGTCATTGTACTACGTCGTCAACGATTAAAATTTCGTCACCGGACTTGTGGTCACCGAGTAAATTTTCACCACACGACACTTGGTCACCGATTACATTTCTAAGCAAATTTTAGTCACACAAAACTAACAACTTTTTATATTTTACTGCACACTTTAATCGTCGGTGTAGGTTAAGGTTGCTATCATTGGGCCACTTAAAAGAAATCTTCTATAATATTCTCGGATAAAGTAATATTTATTTCCTTTTTCAAGCAAACTTAAATATTATCTTATGTATTTCACTGCGCTACAGATAGAAGATATAAGTATTCGATGTTAATGAAATATTTAGAAAACAAAAATAAGAATCGTCGGCTCAATGAAGGAATCTCGTTTCCTTCATTGGGCCATGTAGTTTCCATGAATGGACTGCAGAATAATATTGTTAAATAACAACCTACATCTAAATAAATACCTATACACAATATATTCGGCATTAATAGGAATATTGTGTTGGCATGTGGAACAACAGAACGTGTATTCGAATTTCGGGATGTTTTCTCATAAATGCATAATACCATTTCTTTCTGCGATTCTCTTTTCTTGACTGAATCTATGAGGGATTTCGTTTCTTCATGCTATATCAAAAGCTAGCAAGCGTAGTTCCCTTGGTGTAATACTAACATAAATTCCTCAAGTCTGAGAATATGAGCATAAAGTTCATTTTCCACTTCTGCGGGAAGATTAGCTTTGCTATCTATAATTTTGTTGTGTTCAACAGCAAAACAATTCTTGCCCGCTAAATGTCTTTGTAATGGTACCCTGGGCTCACTATATGTTCTGGCGGCCTCATTGACACCCATGTCACCATTTCGTACTGCAGGTAAAGCACGACTCATATCATCTTCCTGCCACTAACCATATTTCATTTTTGACGACATTTAGGAAAGAAAACATACATATTTATAATATGTGCATTTATAACTAATCATTAGTTTACATTATACACGTATTAAATCAGCTAGCACGGTTCTTTATTAACTAATTAGAAACAGTAATTACGAAAGTGCGCGCGGGTATGGTTTCCATCATTGGGCCACTAGCCCATTCATAGCAACTCGGAGTGGCTTATTGAAGGCAACTAGCACTGCATCGTTTAACTTGACCCTGTCTCCGTCCACAGTACCTAAATTTATAATGTAAATAAGACTAAATAATGAGAATTCATCGTACTTTCAGACACTGTCTGTAGAAATTTATAAAGGATTAATATTTGACAGAAATGCTTCCTTCATTCCACTAGTAAATTAGAGTAAAAACGTGAAAATCGTACTTTCTTTCACTGCTGCTTTGTGTCTGCGTCGAGCAACTCACAACTAATATGGCGACACTTTGACAACCCGAAGTACACTAAACAGATACCAGAGTGTGGCTATTGTCAATACCTATGTATAAATCGAGCTGGCCCATCGAAGGAACCGGCCCATTGATAGCAACCTTACCCTAAGTAGGTACAGCTGTCAAAAGAAAAAGTGGCCGCTCTCTAGATACTAAGTCACTTCGGGTGGGCCTAGGAAGTCTCGTCACCGGAGATGTCGTCATTGTACTACTTCGTCAACGATTAAATTTTCGTACCGGACTTGTGGTCACCGATTAAATTTTTGCCACCGGCCTTATGGTCATCGATTGCATTTTCATAACTGGCCACAATAATAGTTCTTTTAATTATATTTAACGTAACAGAATTGTTAGGTTGTTTTTCAATCTTAGCAAAATGCTTTTCCAGGAGCTTACTTAGCGGGTTCTCTATTCCATCGAGGCCAAGCTTTTTGGAGGTGTTTATAGGCCGAAGGACTGTCAGGACAATACTCGGAAGAAGATAATACTGAGCCGAGGGCGCAAATTCTTTCGTTTATAGCCCTGGCGGTTGTGTCCAAGTAAGTTGTCGTTGCTTTTGAAGATATGGAAATCACTGCTATCTACGAATTAATTCTGATTTTTAACTACCCGTATGTTGAAGACAACTATGTGAAGGGCCGTAGATGCGGTAGAGACAGACAGATGCCAATGTTTCCCCCGCCGCGCAGTATGGAACTGTTATTATAAGGACTAGAGAGAATCTTCCTCGAACCATACATGTGAGACACGGCATAGGTTCATGAACACTTTCATGGGAAAGCCTCATCCTTTCTTATATTCTGTCCTGCAGTTACTGCAGAGTGAAACAGAAAGGCCACAGTGTGGCAATTTTGAAACATTAATCACATAACATTTTATACAGTGTACCTACGGATATTTTCCTTGTCAAAATAAATTATTATTTTTAAGAAAATGTGTACCTATTTAAGAATAGACTAAGGAAATATTTTTCAAACAATTCTCGTTGACAAGTATAGGTGTTTCAAATTTCTCAGTGTTTAATTTATCAATCAATATTCTCATCATTCCTGCGTAGAACACAGGGCTCTCAGAAAACTTCTCCATCTGACTATTCCTGGCCAACTCCTTGATCTCACTCCATGTCTTCCCCATCGTTTTTGCTTCTGTGAGAACAGTTCGTTTCCATGTTATCTTGGGTCTGCCAATTCTTCTGCTGCCCTGCGGACTCAGTGTTTAATAGTTTTATATAATATACAATCACAGAAGAAATATTTAATTATCTCATAATAACTATTATTATGATTACTATTATTATTACTGTTATTATTATTATTATTATTATTATTATTATTATTATTATTATTATTATTATTATTATTATTGCTGGCCAAAATATCGAGTGACTAAAAACTCAAAGTGACCAAAATACCGGGTGACAAAATTGCAGTGACTAGATGGTACAATGACGAGAGATCCGGTGACGAGAATTCCGCTTCCCCCTTCGAATATCTCCGCTATAATTCGGAGACAAGCAATGTTACATGTAGTTGGACCACCATGCCTGCTATATAGTTATAACTAAAGTCTTCTACGTGTTACACTTGTAGCGTAATGATAGCATTTCGAGTTGGTATTCGTGAGATTGTGCGTTCGAACACCACCAAGTGCTTTGTATGACTGTCCCTGTTTCAGTAGGCCTAATTAACATTAGGTTCATGAATGCATTATGCCATGACTTTATCATTATTTATTATGACATTATGGCTGCAAATAGAAAGAAAAAAAGAAAGATTTTATATTCAAAAACATATATTTCGTAACATAAACAAAACAAGCATACTGGCGTCTGCCTTAGCAAATACAAACAATTAAAAGTTAAAAAAAAAAAAAGCCACGATTCAATATTTAGTCCATGTTCCTCCAATCTCGATCACATTTTGCAGTCCGGTGGACATGTCCTGGACGAGCTTCCACAAATCATCAGGACGTCTTGGACAGGTATTGCGCCAATTGTTCCGCATATTGTTATGCTTATTTACTTGTGCTTCCGTGCCTCAATTGGAAGAACGTCTGAATTCACATGTCAATGTTCTCAGGATCAAATCCTCGTCGTTCCTGTTAATTTTGTGTTACAGGATAGTGTAATGTAATAATACAAGAAGAAAAATATAATACTAGTGTTATGCAACTGTATTTTTCAAATCTAACATTAAATTCATACTTAGCCTATATAATGGTAAATTGAATAGAACTTATATGGTTAAAGAACGACAACAGAATATAAATGATAACTTGAATAACATTTATAACGTTAAAGAACTATAACAGAACATAAATGAAAATTTGAATATTATTTATATCGCTAAAGAACGATAACAGAATACAAATGATAATTTTAATATTATTTATATCGCTAAAGAACTATAACAGAATATAAATGATTACTTGAATATTAATTATATCGCTAAAGAACCATAGCAGAATACAAATGATATCTTGAATATTATTTATATCGCTAAAGAACGATAACACAATACAAATGATAACTTGAATAAGTCAATATTTACATCGCTAAAGAACTACATACAACAGAATGAAAAACCTGATAACTTGTATATTACTTATAACGCTAAAGAACGGTAACAGAATATAAATAATAACTTGAGTATTATTTATAACGCTAAAGAACGATAACAATATAAATGATAACTTGAGTATTATTTATAACGCTAAAGGATGGTAACAATATAAATGATAACTTCGTTATTATTTATATCGCTAAAGAACGATAACAGTATAAAATATAATTTGAGTATTATTTATAACGCTAAAGAACGATAACAATATAAAATATAATTTGAGTGTTATTTATAACGCTAAAGAACGATAACAATATGAATGATAATTTGAGTATTATTTACAACGCTAAAGAACGATAACAATATAAATGATAACTTGAGTATTAATTCGAAATTTTCTCGGGCTTCCAGCCAGGTCATAAGTTGGTGATCCACCGACGTTTCGAGGATGTTCATCTTCCTCATCTTCAGGGTTAAGTGATATCTGAGGGGGAAAAAAAAAATCGAAAAATCGAAAGAGAATTGGGGGGACAAATTTAAAAAGTACGCAATACGCGTCCTTGCAAGGGGTTGGGGGATTTACAAAACTAAATATGTGAGCTCCAAGCCTGTTGGCCACTAGTCTCACTCCGGGTTACGCTGCTCCACTGAAGGAACTCTAGAAAATTTTGAAGGGGAAGCCGAAATTGGACGTAACCTCTTAGGTACCACATACGCGAGGGGGACTGAGATTTGATCAAGTGATCACGGAACGGGAAGAGGAAGAGCTGGCTGGTGTTTGCCGTTAGGATGGCAAGACGCTGTCATCTGTTGTTCGATGACAAAGCATGTGAAGGCCGTCGGAAGAAGCGCCGTGAAATCTAAATCTGCAATTTGAGAGGTCCCTGTCCTTTCAAATTGCGACTAATTGAGTGACCTCGTATATTTAATAGACAATTTATAGGTTCTGAACTAGGGCATAATAAAGGGGAATATATATGGGGAAGGGCATATAGGTCCGTGGCCCATTTCTTATAGGGTTCATCCCGACATTTGTCTTACGCCTGAGGAAAACCACGTAATACTTTGGGCAGGATGAGTTGTCTCATATAAGAGACTAGCCAATTTGGCTATTATGTAGGAGGTGATTGTTGTCATGAGCCTTGTTGAATCGTCTCAATTTCGAGACCAGCCATTTGGCTATATGATGGCTCAATTACGAAGAGGGGGAGAGATGTAATTGTTAATTAATTTAGAGTAATTAGGGAGATTCATGGGAATATGAGTGCAGATCCGTGGCCCATTTCTTTTAGGGCTCATCCCGACATTTGACTTAGCGCCTTAGGAAAACCACGGAAAAAACTTAGGCAGGATGAGTTGTCTCAATATCAGAGACTAGCCAGTTGGCTCTTAGGTTGACTGACTCTATGAATCGATGGAGCTATACTAGCCAATTGCCTCTATGATAGTTCCATCGATCAACAAAAGTAGATATTGTTAGGGAGGGATTTTGTTTAGCCCAGTTAAGACAAGGTCATTTTAAAGCGGTTGCACTATCCAAAGAGTCTCATGGAGTTGAGTCGTGGCTACCAAAACCTGGGAGTAACGCCAGCCTCCCTGTCCTCCTGTCTCAATAGTATAGCTAATGGACCTGTCTGGTGTCTACGCCGTAACCTAGGATCATACTGGCCGAGGTCAGATATGAGTGGGTTGGGGTTAGCACGAGCTTCCGCATACAGGTTCCTAGCCAGTCGAGCAATGAACTCGTCTACGGTTGGCAACTCTAGTTCATCATGGAACTTTCTTCTCGAGGCGACTCGGGGGAGATGGGTAATGAGTCGAATCACCTGGTTTTGGATAACTTGGAGTTCGGAGATGGGACACTGCCGCAAACCCCCATGTGGGTGCGGCATAGCTAATGACAGAGCGAATAAGGGCCTTATACATGGTAAGTCCTACCCTCAGGTTGTCAGGAGTTAAGGCCGCCAGAATGGGATAGTGTCTAACTATCAGCCCGTTGGCCTTACGAAGAAGGGATTGGATGTGATCTCGGAAGGTGAGATGAGAGTCCATAATGATCCCTAAATATTTAATTTGGTTCATCCACGGCATTTCTCGTCCGAAAAGTGTGGGTGGTGGTGGTATGTCTTCGAGCCTCGCTCTTAGTGAAAAGAGTATGGCCTGACATTTGTCTACATTGACCTTGATTCTCCAGTCGTGGAACCACGGCTGGAGGTGATCTAAGATCGACTGCAATCTACGGGACGCTAATCTATAGGTTTTGCCCATCGCCAAGAGGGCAGTGTCGTCTGCATAGATATACAGATGACTACTTCTGCCGTGGATATAGCGAAACGGGAGGTCAGTAATGAATATATTGAAAAGTATTGGCCCGATAATGGAACCCTGTGGGACTCCTGCGTGAATTTCACGGGGGGTGGAGAAACTAGTGCCTAGACGGGTTTTGAATGTACGGCCTCGGAGGTAGTTAGAAATGAGGCGTATCATTCCATCTGGGACTCCCATACCACGTAACTTAACGAGGAGTCCCTCATGCCAAACGTTGTCGAATGCTCGCTCGATGTCCAGGTAAGCTGCAGCTACTACACGCTTCGTGCTCATAGCCCAGGTAATGTCCTCCGTCATGCGGAGTGCCTGGAGTGTAGTGGAACGACCAGGGTGGAAACCGAACTGCTCGTTCCTGATTTGGGGCAACACTACTTCAGTGAGGAGTCTATGTATGACCCGCTCCGCCAGTTTGCTGAGACAACTGAGGAGACTAATAGGCCTATAGTTGCTTGGATTCGTCTTATCCTTTCCGGGCTTTGGAAAGAGAACTACGTGAGCCTCTTTCCAGGGAATGGGATAGTGACCGGAAGCCAAGATGTTATTAATTATCTCTGTTATGCGCTTCATAGCTGACCTTGGGAGATGCTGCAATATAATTCCTTGGATACCGTCGGCTCCTGCGGCCTTATGAGGGCCTAGGCGACGAATGAAATGGGCGACCTCGTGGGTGTTCGTAGGTCGTATCCCATTTTCCAGCTCCCTGCTGAGGAGGTCTCGAACCGATTCCTCAACAGCTCTGATATGGGGCAAGTTTAAATTTTGTGGGGTACCTAGCTCCTTAATTTATAGTGCCAGAGGGAGTCAGCCGAGGAGCTGTGCGCCGATTGGCTGTTATTAGTGCGGACCGCGGCGAGAACGTTGCCGACGTGTCTTCTTGCTTTGTGCTTTCCGGCTGAATGACCTTGGGTCTCACGGTGGGCTCGGCGGACGAGTTCTCCGCTGATGACGGCCCGTCGTCCGGGCGGTGAGAAATTTAATAGCCGGTGACCATGCCGCGCTTAGTTGGAGACCCGAGACACGTCGGCAACGTTCTCGCCGCGGTCCGCACTAATAACAGCCAATCGGCGCACAGCTCCTCGGCTGACTCCCTCTGGCACTATAAATTAAGGAGCTAGGTACCCCAATGGATTGATAGTTAGACACTATCCCATTCTGGCGGCCTTCACTCCTGACAACCTGGGGGTAGGACTTACCATGTATAAAGCCCTCATTCGGTCTGTAATAACCTATGCCGCACCCGCATGGGGGTTCGCGGCAGTGACCCATCTCCGGAAACTCCAAGTTATCCAGAACCAGGTGATTCGCATCATAACACATCTCCCGCGAGTCGCTTCGAGAGAGAAGTTCCACGATGAGCTAAACTTGCCAACCGTAGACGAGTTCATTGCTCGATTGGCTAGAAACCTGTATGAGGCCGCTCGTGCCAGCCCCAACCCGCTCATATCAGGCCTCGGCCGGTATGATCCTAGGTTACGGCGAAGACACCAGACAGGTCCACTAGCTATTCTCTTAAGACAGGAAAACAGGGAGGCAGGTGTCACTCCCAGATTTAGGTAGTAGATTATTAATTCATGACTTAATCTAATAAGCAACCGCTGTGAAATGGCCTGCTCTAACTCGGGCTATAAATCCATTCTATCCCTCTTACAGGTCTACGGAGTGAAGAGTCAATTGACTAGTCTCCGGATCTGACAGAAACCATCAAAAAGCCAATTGGCTAATGCCGTTATGATGGTTAAATAACTTGAGCTAACATATCGTCCCCAATAAATCCGTTTTGCTGATCGATGGAGTTGTAATAGAGCCAATTGGCTAGTCTACATCCATCGAATCAAGTCATTTTACCTAAGGGCCAACTGGCTAGTCTCTAAAATTGAGACATCTCATCCTGCCTAAGGTTTTTCCGTGGTTGTCCTAAGGCGTTAAGACAAATGTCGGGATGAGCCCTAAAAGAAATGGGCCACGGACCTGGATTCACTTCCCCAGACATTGGTGACGGCTCAAGATTAATGATTGATCACATCGAACTCTGGCCCTGGCAGGGTTCAATCGTCCCCTTGTACAGATCACTGGAGTCATCAAGGAGCCAATTGGCTATTGTAAGATTAATCCCTACGCGTTGGAATCTTCAAACAGCCAAACTGGCTATCACCGTTTCGTGCCTAGACTTCTCCTCCATCGCGTCTCTCCTCCGGATCAGGTCGCTGTACTTCTGCCCCTCCTCCCCCCCGTATGTTGTAGCTAATCAGTTACGTCCATTTTCGGCTTATCCACTGGAAATTTCTAGCGCTCCTTCACTGGGGCGGCGAAACCCGAAGTGACACAAGTGGCCAAGAGGCTTGGAGCTCACATATTCAGTTTTTCACAGCCCCAACTCCCCCCTTGCAAAAAGGACGTGTTTTCACGCACATTTAAAGTTTCTCCTCCCACTTCCCCCCACTCATTCATTCATTCCCTCAGGTATCACTTAACCCTGAAGATGAGGAAGATGAACATCCTCGAAACGTCGGTGGATCACCAACTTATGACCTGGCTGGAAGCCCGAGAAAATTTCGAATTATCACGTCGCCAGGAAAGCTTCAGTAGTTATTTCAACTTGAGTATTATTTATAACCCTAAAGAACGGTAACAATATAAATGATAACTTTAGTATTATTTATATCGCTAAAGAACGATAACAGAATACAAATATTAAATTCAATATTATTTATACCGCTAAAGAATGATAACAAAATAAAATGAGAATTTGAACAAGTCTCGAACTCACAACCTTTGAATCTTTGAATCATTAAGCGACATTAAGCGAGCACTCTACCGCTACTCCACGAGTCGCAATATCGAAAGTTTCTATAGTTTCGAAACTGCTCCTACAAGCACGAGAATCGTGTAACATCACCGTGACCCGAATTTGACTTAGAAAATATTCGTTGTTTACGAATGCGGCCACTTTTTCTTAACAGCTGTACGTGTAAAATAAATTGACAAGATATTTTTTTCAGCTAATGTGCATTTCATGTTCCATGCTACTTAAATTAATATGCAATGACACAACAGAAATTAAAATGTTGAAACCTCTTGTAATACGTTCACTATAATATCATAAACCCTAACTAGAAATAAGTCAGGAGTTTAATTAAATCTTGAGAAATTTATAATTAAAATAATTACTTAGAATAATTAAATAACTCGTTAGGGGCCAGGATGATAATTAAGTGTAATAGTATGATAGAAAATTTACAATTTTAAACCCTAAGACGGAATATAAGAGGAAAGACAGGCTATAATGTAAAATTATTTGGAATCTCTATGGCAGGCCGTGAAACTAAAGTCTACAAACCAGCTTAATTATGATGATGATGATGATTGTTATTATTATTATTATTACTACTATTATTATTATTATTATTATTATTATTATTATTGCGATGATGGTGATAATGATGTTATGTAAGTTACCAGACTTTTAGGGCTCGTATAAGTTGGCGTTTGTATTTCCCTCCTATAGCTAACTATAATAAACTATTTGAATTTTTTAATGTTTGGTTTCATATAAGTTGAATTAAATATTACATTATTTATTTGTTATGTAATTTTCATTATACCATACTTTATATAAAATAAAGAATTAGTATTCTGTCATCTCACGTTACAATAGTTATACCACGAATGTTTTCGATTTATAGTCAGTCATCTCCAGGTGTGTTTATCACATATAACATAACAATTAAACACAGACGACAAACAATGCGGAAATGTAAATACACTTGAATGGGTTATTTATGAAAGGGCCTAAGTCTTGAATACTAAATTGTTAGCAATTAAATAAAAACTGCTTATAAGCCGAAATTTTGAAAAATAAGGCTGAAATAAAAATTGATTCATAAATTCTACAAAGCATTTAGAGTGTGAAACTTAGTCCTCTGTATATCTAAATCGATGTATCTCCATCCAAAGAGCAGTTATTACATTACAAACTCATTTTCACAAAATAATGGCTTAGGCCCTTTCATAAATAATCCATTCACTTGTACATATTATTATTAACAAATGTGTGATACAATTTTTATATTAAGTTGTTTTAATTAGCATTATTTCATTTTAAAAGAGACATATGAAGGGTACACGGGAATAATGATGAAGGTCCATTTTAGAAAGTTTCGAGAAAACCGAATTTTTAAGTTTAAGCACTTAATACTTTGTTATGTGCGTATTTAATAGAAACTGACGTAGTGGAATGTCAAGAACGATGATTTCTTATTACTAGCTAGACCACATGATAGTACTTCCTTTCCACTATAAGATGGCATTATTAACTCAATTTCGATTTTTGATGGACCTTGATCGTTTTTTCCGTGTACCCTTGATATGATAAAATAACACACAGGGCTTCCATTTCAAAACTTCCTAGTCTAAATAACTAATTATTTAAATTGAATTCAATTTAAACAAAAAACACGTCAATTTAGATATTTAGGGGGAAGTCTGAAAATAAGCTTAATTGCATTTTAAATTTCACTCCCATCCTCAGGCACCCTAACTTTGAAATTTCAAATGACACTCCTATATTTTTATACTTAAATGCGAATGAGCATTCAAGTGTTTATACACCTCATTCATTTATTTCACATATTTTTGTTGACAACCTGACAAGAAACAGTTTATTCTGAACTAAATCAAGTATTCAAAATGTGCCCCATTGTAATACATTCTATTTAGGAACTCCTCGCGAACGTTTTGCTGTATTTCCTTACTAATACTATTACATTCTTGGGTTATCTATTTTTCAGTTCTTGAATATTTTCAGGCGGAGGAGTAGCCTATAAACAACTTATATCAAATGACCCCATAGGAAGAAGTTAAGCGGAGTTAGGTCTGGAGATCTCGCCGTCCATTCTACAGCACTTCTCCTACTAATCCATTTTCCAGGAAATCTTCTATCCAGCTGTTGTCGCACAGGTACTGCATAGTGTGGGAGAGCTTCGTCCTGTTGAAAATGCAAATTTTGTTCTTTCAACTCCAGATTTCCTTCATTGACTTGGTTCTCTAACGACAGTGTCATAAGTGAATCAATTACATTTTCTAATATGTTCAGATACAATTCTCCAGTCAGGTTTTCTTCAATGGAAATCGGTACAACAATATCAGCGCCAAAAATTCCATCTTACACATTGATCTTCTGATAAAACTGGGTATTATCTTCACGAAACACATGAGAATGTTCAATGTCCTAGTATCTACGTTTGTTGACAAACCCACTTAAGAGAAAAGTGGCTTCCTCACTAAACCAAAATATGATGTGTCAAATTTGGATCATCTTCAATTCCCTGAGACCTCTGTTCACAAAATTCTACTCTTCTATCAAAATCATCTTCGCTGAGCTGTTGGAGACATTGTATTTTGTAGGGGAAAAATTTGTTCATTTTCAGCACTTTAGGCCTATGTATGGAAGCAACCGAAATGTTAGTTACAGCAGCTACTTTTGGAATGGAGGTGTTGGGTTCATTAATGAAATAACCTAGTATTTTAATCTGCAAAGTTTCATCGAGTTTTCTAGGTTGGCCATTTGCTTTATTGCACACAGAACCAGTTTCTTCAAATTTCCATATAGATATATGACATATCGGTGACTTAAGTTTTTCTCAGGATGTCTCTCGTTGAAACCTTTAGCTGTTGTACGAGCACAACGGTTTTCAACTCCATAAATAAATATTCTTTCTGTTCTCTCTTGAAGCATATACACCATTTTACAATAATTTAATACACGAACACAACTATTACAAGAAATTAACTGTAGCTTCAGCTCTAATCAACAGTAACAACAATCGAGGTTGCTAGACGAGGATATAAAACAAAATATGTGAAATAAATTATTGAGGTGTATGAACAATTGAATACTCTTCATATTTAAGTACAAAAATATAGGGGTGCCATTTGAAATTTTAAAGTGAGGGTGGCTGGGAGTGGGGAGTAAATCTAAAATGCAATTAAGCTTGGTTTCAAACTTTCTCCCCAATATCTAAATTGCCGTGTTTTTTTTTTTTTTGTTTGAACTGTATTCAATTTCAATAATTAGTTATTTAGAATGGGAAATTTTGAAATGAAACCACTGTATAATAAAAACCCTGTTCACTCGCATCAATGCAACGCAATGATGAAGTTGTTCCGACATCTGGCTCTACTATTACCATCATAAATATTATGTTCAACATATCTCATCGCTGCGAGTGATTGAAAAATTGTACAGCCATAGGTAGTTAACGCATATACCTCTTCAAATCATCTCAACAATTAATTGAACTCCAAATAACTAGTGGAAACCATAGCCATATTTTGAATTTTAAATAGTTAATATTTATAAATTTGAAAAACCATGTGCACAATTTGACTAATTCTTGGCTTGATATCATCCAACGACAAAACTCACAGAATTTTTATTAATTTATATGCTATTCTATTATATTTCTTCTTTATATGAAATAACATTAGTTAATAGGCCTACAGCTTAATATAAACATTGGTATCACACATTTTTCAA
This sequence comes from Periplaneta americana, assembly GCF_040183065.1. Taxonomy (NCBI): domain Eukaryota; kingdom Metazoa; phylum Arthropoda; class Insecta; order Blattodea; family Blattidae; genus Periplaneta; species Periplaneta americana. The sequence continues at coordinate 78,254,730 of NC_091122.1, read as the reverse complement.
TAACAATATGTATAATTGTATTTACATTTCCGCATTTTTGTCACCTGTGTTTAATTCTTACGTTCATAAATATATATATACATATATATATATATATATTACATAACAAATAATTATTTAAATATAATGAACTAGTTATTTATCCATCGGCATAGAGTCGCATGTGCTATTAATTTTTCTTTACAATGAACACGTCCTGGACAATTATAAACTGTTTTCCATAATGCAATGATTCATACACTCTGCGTTTCCTACGATGAACGTTTCACAGAGCAAGTAACGAGAAGAAATCCAGACGTTGAGGCTAACACCTGACCCTTAAGGAATAGAAAAATTGTGGTTTCTAATAATGAATGTTGACGTTCAAATTTTACAGTATTAGAAGATGCACTCGTTGTGATTGTGTTAAAAACGAACGAAACCCTAAAGAGTTCAACTATTAAGCCGGAATGCTTTGGTTTTACATGTTTGAAATATCTTGTGATTATGCTTTTAATCCGAAGCAAGAAAAGGATGTTATTTATATACCACATATGTTATAATCAAAGGGCTCATGTTTCGTTCTCCCTTGCCCTCACTCTTCAGTATCCGCAATGTGTAAAACAGATATTCCCATCCAGTTCTCCAAACATGAACATTTGTGACCGGTTGCAACACCGATGGTTTTCAGCCTAGGAGAATATAAATTTCACATTGAAATATCTGAATGATGAATTGTTGAATATGCTACAGAAGTCTTTAAATTATGGTAATGGACATAAGTTCATTAGCTTCTTCAACGAACTGAAACGAAGAAATTGATAATGAAATGGTGGTTTGTTATAATTTCGAATGAAAGTCTTCACCACCACCATCCTTATCTTATATTTTATAATAAAAATGTTAATCCGTTGCTAGCCTCACATGCCTCAACAGAGATGAAGGATAATCCAACTGGTACTAGAGCATTGTGTGATCAGCACGATGACTTTTTTATTTTAGTAGGTTATTATACGACGCTTTATCAACATCTCAGGTTATTTAGCGTCTGAATAAAATGAAGGTGATAATGCCGATGAAATGAGTCCGGGGTCCAGCACCCAAAGTTACCCAGCACTTGCTCATATTGGGTTGAAGGAAAACCCCGGAAAAAATCTCAACCAGGTAACTTGCACCGACCGGGAATCGAACCCGAGCCACCCGGTTTCGCGCTAACCGTTACTCCACAGGTGTGGACTCAGCACGATGATGCTCCAACCCTTAGAGCTGGCTTACCAAACTAGATATCGCTATCGGCTATAGCTTTGAAGTTTCCTCACGATTTTGAGAGGGAACAAGCTACACACACTGATCAAAATTACATGGGAAAATTTATTTCTCCTTGAGGACTCTATCCAGCTGTCATTCATTGTCGCCAATCCAAGATACCACTCTTTTGACCTCCAAGCTACGGCGTGGGACTTTTTTGTATTGTCGTTAAAACACTCATGTACCTAATTAAAATCATTTGCCATGCTCTGAAAGCATACGATACAATTTCTTCTACATTGCACATAAAAAGGCATTCATTACAAACCATATCTTATTTAATTTTTACGAGTATATTATACCGTATAGATAATTGCATATACAGTGCTAAAAATGAAAGTTGTATATTGTTTATTGAAAACTTATAAAATATGGTATATTTGGGTATATATATATATATATATATATATATATATATATATATATATATATATATTTTTTTTTTTTTTTTGCTAAAAATTGTTGCATAATAGTTTATTACAGACTTCCGATGAATTATGCAATATTCATTTTGACTACAACAACAAATGTGTATTTTTATTCATAAGTTTCCAATGACAACTTCTTTGAATACTGTATGTAATTTATTTTTTCACAAATTGTCATAAAGACATTCGTTTATAGTAATTATGTCTAATGGTGCTTTCTATTTACGAAAATCGTAATTTGAAATGTTAAAAATGTTAGACATTACTTCAATGATAGTCACGTTTAAGAAATTAATTTACTGTTATAAAGATATTTGGGACAGTAGTATACAAAAGGCACTTTTTGCCCGACACACGTAATACTTCTACAAATTCGCAAAGAAGAGTAAACATGATTCTTCAAATCATATTACACTTAATTTAATCTACTAAAATGTTTTCCCTCGATACTAACTTCACCATTTCACTTTTCAGTTTATTCTACCTAGTGCGGTAATAAACATAATAGATCGATTATTTATCAGATGTTTTGTATTCGACAGATATTGGAGAAAAAATGGGAGTGTACCTATAAGTGTACAAAACATCAGTTATTCATAGATTTCAAAAATACACACACTCGGTTAAAAGAGAAATGTTATATAATATTCTTAGTGAATTTGATACTCCCAAGAAAATAATTCGATTAATTAAAATGTGTCTCATTGAAACGTACAGCAGAGTCTGAATAGACCAGTTCTGGCGGATGCTTTTCCAATTCACTGCGGGCTAAACCAAGGAGATGCATTATCACCTTTGCTTTTTAACTTTGCTCTATAATAAGCCATTAGGAAAGTCCAGGATAACAGAATTTGGAATTTAACGGATTACATCAGCTCCTTGTCTATGCGGATGACGTGAATATGATAGGAGAAAATCCACAAACTATTAGGGAAAACACGGAAATTTTACTTGAAGCAAGTAAAGAGATAGGTTTGAAAGTAAATTCCGAAAAGACAAAGTATATGATTATGTCTCATGATGAGAACATAGTATGAAATTTATCCTTTGAAGAGGAGGAAAATTTCTAATAACTTGGAGCAACAATAACAAATATAAATGACACTCGGGAGAAAACTAAACTTAGAATAAATATTAGAAATGCCTGTTATTATTCGTTGAGAAGCTTCTGTCAGTCATCCAGTCTACTCTAAAAAAACCTCAAAGTTAGAATTTATATATTACTGGTTGTTCTGTATAATTATGAAACTATGGCTCTCACTTTGAGAGAGGAACAGAGGCTAAGTGTGTTTGAGAATAACGTACTTAGGAAAATATGTGGAACTAAGAGGAATGAAGTTACAGAAGAATGAAGGAAGTTACACAACGCAGAACTGCACGCATTGTTTTTTTTTTCAGATGTTTGAGATAGGCAGGGTAGGGGTGAATCCACAAATGCATATAGAGTGATAGTTGAGAGGCAGCAAGGAAAAAGACCTTTGGGTAGGCCGAGAAGTAGACGGGAGGATAATATTAAAATGGATTTGAGGAGATGGTTTATAATGGTAGAGACTGAATTAATCTTGCTCAAGATAGGGACCGATGGCGGGCTTATGTGATGGCGGTCAATAAACCTCCGGGTTCCTTAAAAGCCTTCAAAGCTTAGTTTGACAAGATTCTAACTGCAAAAACCATTATTGTGAGAGAATTGAGTTTAAGGTTTCATTATACTATAAGTTTTTTATTTATGAATACTTTTCACAATAATTTTGTAAGCCTTCTTAGATATCAAGTAAAATAGTTTTTCCTACTTCTCTTTTAAAAATCGCTTTTTAAATTGTAGAATCTGAGATAGCGAAAATGCAGTTAGAACCCTGTAACTTTAAATTAGACACTTCAGGAAACTTACAAAGGTGTATATAGAAACCTGTCAAACTAACTTTTTAATCACTATTCAAAAAATGTGTTAGTTACAAGTTCATATTATAGGGATAACAGATCATAAAATAATAAAACACTGTAAGTCTATGTTGAAAAAACAAGATTATGGTATCAACTATTAAATAACATTAGATTGTGACACTGTTTCAAACAAAAATGTATTTAGTCTATATTAAGTGGGTTACTGAGTAGTAACTTGTTTTGTAGAGGCTTGAAAGAGAGAGCTGCTTTGATGGCCTTCTTCAAATCTGATAGTTCAATCTTCTTATTTAGGATTTTTGGTTTGATATTGAAAATACGTATTGAACCTGTGAGACAGGCTTCAACACTCCTTCTCTGTGTCTCATTAAATTTGATATTAGCAACTCTTTTTGTTAATCTGTCTCATGAGTTAATTTGTATTTGATTTCATATGTTTTTGTGAACTTCACAGTAACTACTTAGGAAGATGGAACAGTCTTGTAATTTAACAGCTTTACAGTTGCTGAAAAATCCTTGATATCTTCTGCTCTGATTTGTATTACCCGATAAGAGTTACGACGGTTTCATCTACTTTAACAATCTTATCAGACATATTGGGGAGTAACAGACTGCAGAAAGTAATAGGTTCTATGAAGCTCTAGTTGTTCTTTGTGAGTATTTTATGGCTACATATTTTATATTTACATATTGTCTGATATTTTTGGTACATATAAAGTTTCTTATGAAACAGATTTTCCTCTCCTCTACAATTCACATAGTCTACACCTTACCTTCCTGATGTGCATTCTTCCGCATATTACATTTACACGATACTGATTTGGCCATAACCTTCCGTACATTCTTCTTCTTTGGTGTATTTTGAGGTGGTTCACGATTTGTATTAGTTTCAATTCCAAACGTACTCCTTCTTTCTACTTCATTTTCGTCAACATCCGTGTTGAAATTGTTTGTTGTAATGTTACTTTTATATTCTGCTGTTGTTGTCACACAATAAATATTCATGTTCGATGATTGAGGAATTGATCTTTACATAATGTAGAAAATTTTAGTTTTTTTACGCCATGAAGTTGTTTTACTTTCTTCCTCTTACATTTAAAAGAACATTATAAGTTACTTACTTCATAGGTCCACAGACTTTCTGAGTTTCATGTTCCTGTTAGTCAATAAGTAGCACAGTTATTTATAGCAGTAACAAACAATAGTAATAAAAATAATTTATTGAGCTCTCTGTGTGTACAAAATTTTAAATAACACCATTATAATATTATGTGATATGATAAAAGTGGCTTATAATTAAGGTTACTCTAAAACGAAAACTAATTCCAGAATGTGGTGTGTGACAGCAATGTCTAATGGATAACTATGGCACTAATACAGATTTAAATCTTGCGAATATTATTAACTGGTTCGATATTTTTTGGGCACACTGTAGTTAAAGAAATAATTAAATTTAATACTTGGCAGTAAAATTATTTACTGACCTTTTCATCGACAGTATTTTCATCACTACTTCTTGGTCTCGGTAGAATTAGGTGGGACGAAATCATCTGAATCACTGTTCGAGAAAATATCTTGCTCGGATGTATTTTCACTCATGACTATATTATCACATCCAATCTAACAGGACATAAATAAAATCACTTCAGTATATTATTTATACGTGTATCCAACAATGAGTAGAGAACCAAGAATGTTTCACTAACATGAATGCTCTTTTAAACCGCAACACTACACAACTAAAGAATGAGTTATGGTTATGTAGTTACAACCTTGTCAAATTAGAAAAATAACCAATTTCATCGCAGGCAGCACTATGGTACAGTACTAATTATTTTCTTTGTTTGTCAACAGATAGCAACAAAATTATATTTTGTATAAAGATCTGTTTGAATAAAAGGTTATGAGTACACAACCTCAATTTTACCGATTTTGTCAGTTAGAACCTTATCAAACCAAGCTCGCGATTTGTAAGTAAGTGTTAGGGAAAATGAAAATGTATATTTTTACAACAATCTTGAATTCGATATTTTGGGTATCGCAGTATTTCCTATAAATTGGAAGCATATATATATATATATATATATATATATATATATATAATTATATTTTATAAAGTTCAGATTTCGGCCACATATTAATCTCAAATTATTCATTCGTAAAAGCATGAGTAATATATTTTATTTATTTTCCTTACAATTTTCTTCTGATATATACTTGTTTAATTATTTTGAATCTGGCGTTTTTAATTACGGTACAAAAAACAATATTATTTTTAAATAAAACTACATAAAAGAGTAGGAAAGACTTTGCAGATCACGAGTTCACAAACGCCTTGTCGTTTTCTCATACATGTTGAGAGAGGGACGGAAAGTGCCAGAAGTGACATGGACCGGAAGTGACGCCATAGCAAGCGGAGGAAAGTCAAGGCGGATGTGAGCGCTAGAACAAAGAGATAAGGGTGCAACTTGCAAGTGTGACCAGTGAAGATTGTTGTATGGAGTGCACAGCAGTCTAATCATTATTGATTCACAATCTAGGAGGCAGTCTACTAAAATAGCGAGTAACGACCAATCACGCTTCGCAAGGCTCGTTATTCACTTGTTTATTTACGTGTTACTTCTTTATTTACTTTCATTATTTTCACCATAAAATACAGCAATTCTTGTAGCTTTACTTCTACGCACAGAGGTAATAATTTATATCTTCATTTCTCTGCCGCTGTATTTCCAGTCCAAATTGTTGGCCGTTCAGATAAGATTTGAGATGTTGTTCTTTATCATATTTGATTGAAAATAAATAGAAAAACAGGTATTCCAAAGGTTTATTAACAAGAAATATTCTGGAGTATCTAATCAAAATCATCATCATCATCATCATCATCATCATCATCATCATCATCTTTTGCTTCTAAATGTACAGTTGTCAAAAGAAAAAGTGGCCGCTCTCTAGAAGCAAAACTTCCCTTCGAGTCTCTTCGCTACAATTCGGAGACAGGCAATGTTACATGTTGTTGGACCACGTTTCCTGATAACTACAGTTATAATTAAAGTATTCTGTGTGTTCATTATAGCGTAATGGTAGCGTTCCGGTCTGGTATTCGTGAGATCCTGCGTTCCAACACAACTTAGTGCTTTTTATGTTCTTTTTTGTTTTGTTTTTAAGAGAGAAAGAGAGAGAAAGAGAAAATATACTCTACATAATTGCTCCTTTCTCTTGTATAATTATTTTAGTAATTAACATCAGGTTCATGAATATATTGTGCCACGACTTTATCATTATGACATTATGGCTGCAAATGGAAAGAAAAAAAATTATTCTCAACAAAAATATTTTTCGTGGCATAAACAAAACAAACTTAGCCTATGTATGTTTGTATGCATGTATGTATGTATGTATGTATATATGTACACACAATAATCATCATGAACCTCTTCGTTTTAGACAATTGTGATCTATAACGATAATCTAAGAAAAATGGCCTTGATTCATCCATCGATGTCCTGGTCTTCCTGGTGTCTATGTCCTCTTAGTCTTATATACTGAGGATAACCTTAGAAGTTTCTCCCTTTCCATTTTTTGTAATGGTTCTTCAATTGTTGCTGATATTGTTGAATTTATTCCGTTATACAAGGAACTTGTCATGTTTTTCAGATACCTATGTTTCGCGAGCTTGGTTTGACAAGGTTCTAACTGACAAAATCGGTGAAATTGAGGTTGTGTAGTCATAACCTCTCATTCAATCAGTTCTTTATAGGAAAATTAATTTTGCTGCTACATGTTGACGAACAAAGAAATTGGTACTGTACCATAGTTCTATCTGCAATGCATTTGGTTACTTTTTTAATTTAACAAGGTTGCAACTACAAAATCACAGCTCTCTCTTATGTTCTGCAGTGTTGGCGGTTTAAAAGCGCATGCCTGTTAGCGAAACATTCTTGATTGTCTACTCATTGTTTATTACTCGTATAGATAACTTACTAAAGTGAGTTTGTGTTCTGTTGGATTGAATATAACAATACGGTCGTGAATGAAAATACATCCGAGCAAGATATTTTCTCGAAGAGTTATTCTGATGATTTCGTCCCACCCACTTCTTTCTAGACTAACCAGTAGTAATGAAAATATTTAGGATGAAAGGTCAGTAAGTAATTTTACTGCTCAATAATAAATTTAATTATTTCTGTAACAAGACGATCCTGATGATACTAAAGATGAAGGTATTGACACATGAAGATGTACTTCCAGAAGAAAAATTTTCATTCCGATATTTCTTTCTGAAGCCACCGACATAGCTCAGTCGGCTAAGGCGCTAGCCTGCCGATCCGGAGTTGCGTTCGGACACGGGTTCGATCCCCGCTTCGGCTGATTACCGAGGTTTTCCCCAACCCTAAGGCAAATGTCAGGTAATCTATGGCGAATCCTCGGCCTCATCTCGCGAAATATAATCTCGCTATCACCAATCCCATCGACGCTAAATAACCTCAAGTAAAACAAAAAAAAAAAATCTTTCATATGAATGGTGAAACTGAGTGTGCAAAAACTTATATTTGGGTACATTGGATATATTATAAAATCCAATATACCCAGCACATAAAATAAAAATACTGAAACAAATACTCCTACCCCACACCAAAGTAGAAAGTCAGAAGGAAGCAGAAGAACACTCGAAGGTGATTCAGATTTTGTAAGGATACACATAAAATCTTTCCCTACGATAGAGTCACATTACTGCAGAGCAAATACTAAGAAGAGCTATTTAGCATTTCATTTGAACATTTCCAAGCTAAATGATTTGTGTAAGAAAAAGTGTGGTGAAGAAAACAAACCAGTAAAGAAGTCTTTCTACTATAACATAATTGTCACCATAGACAAGTAAAAGATTTGTCACTGAGTACAATTTCGACTTTCACGTTTCAAAAAGTGACAGATGTAACTTCATATGAAAAATATATAGGCCTATATAATAGCTGAAAAGACAAACACAGTAACTGAAGAATTGAAATTGAAATATGATAGACATCAAACACCGAAGAGCACGGACTCGATTCCTGCTTGGGCTAATGACCTGGTTGAGTTTTTCCGAGATTTTCCTCAACCGTAAGGTGAATGTTAGATAATGGATGGCGAATTCTCAACGTCATCTCATCTCGCCAAATCCCATCTCGCTATCACCAATCCCATCGATATTAATAACCGAATAGTTGATACAGCGTTGTTAACTAACCAACTAAAAAACGCCGAAGAATGCAATGGGAGCAGAAAGGAAGAAAAATGAGGAAAGTGACAAGCCTGTTCTACTGTTCAATTTGCAAAACATAATTATGTGCCCCCATGTAAACATCAGTTCCTTTTTTACTTAAGGAAATTAAATGTATATAATTTAACCGCGTACTATGCAATTACCAAACAAGTGTAGGCCTACTGCGCAATATGGCCAGACAAGATGCCAGATTGTTCTGGAAATGATAATTCAAGTGCCATGTTTAAGATTTTTAATGTAGTAATGTAAGAAAATGAAATCCCAGAGTTGATTCCTTGGTCCGATTCATGTGTGCCGTCGGCTTGGGTAGCGTAGTCGGTATAGCGCTGGACTTCTGTGCTCGAGGTTGCGGGTCGATGACATTTAAGTGTGTTTAAATGCGACAGGCACAAGTAATAGATTTACTGGCATGTAAATGAACTCCTGCAGGACAAAATTCCGGCACACTGGCGACGCTGATATAACCTCTACAGTTGCGTGGGTCGTTAAATAAACCAATATATATATATATATATATATATATATATATATATATATATATATATATCTGTGTGTGTGCATTCATGTGTGCCACATAATCGAAACTTAATTATGTCAAATGCAATCGGGGGGACCGAGGTGAAAATAGTGATTTTCCAAATTATACATGCTAGAAATCTAATTTTTTGCACAGACAGTTTATTTGACACTAAAAGTAGCTGTGACAAGTTTGAACTCAATATCTGAAATAGTTATTGAGATATAATTTTTTTATTTTAAATTTTCCAGAAAAATGTAACAAAATTGAAATGTATCTTCTCACACAAAAATTAATTTTATGCTCTAATTTTTTTATTTTCCATTCTTTAATATATCATGAATAAAATGTCCGATGGAATTCTGAATATATTTTCTAGTACTCGAGAAAAAATTTTTAAATGTAACAAAATGGGAAAATTAAAAAAAAAACTGGTAAGCATTTCATTTGTATTATTATTTTTTTTCTTTTGTAAATGAAGTTCAGTCCTGACAAGCAATTCCATCGGTCATTTTGAGAAACACACTTTAGAGAATATTGTATAAAACTTTCAGAGTCTTAGCTCTCATATTGTGGGAGGAGATACACTTTGAATATAACAAAATTATCAAAATATTGCTACCGAGAAAAAACATGTTTAAAATTTTGCATTATATATTTATAAGAAAAGACACATGTTCACTGTACCTGTACTTTTAGAAGTGCCCAGCTTTATACGATAGTCCATCCCTCTTCTTGGAATCATTTTCAGCCCTTATCTTCGCTATTTTTACTGCCTGTGGTGCCAGCTTTGCATTTTCATTTTGTCACTGAATGGCTCTGATAACTTGTTTCTTGTTACGTTGAAAACTTAACTTAATTGAATTGTTTCCATGTGAAATTCCCAATACTTTCTGGCTCTCTAACAGAGTTTTTGTATATCCTGCATTGAATTCACATACAGCCTGGCCAACAACTTGCATAACACGGCGATTTATTACAAACATTTCCTTTGGGAATTTATTCCAAATCATGGAATGCAGGCTCTCGTTAGCATTTTGTGTTCTGCCCATAAGACATCTCCCTAGCAGACTGTCAAATGCAAGTTTCTGATAGATGTGCATAACATGTGCTAGATAATTTTCCCAACATTTGCTTCATGTGGTGGCGGTTTCTCAAATTGTGCTCCAGCTCTCTGATAAAAACACCACGAGTCACTCCCTGGAGGGCATTTTGTATGCTGAGGCTTCTTATAAGTTGATATGCTATGAAACAGAATAGGCAGTACTTTTTTCTTCATAGCATGCAGGTCTCCAGTGCTACTTCTAATAGCCTTCACACAAAAATTTTGTAGTTTATTAATTGTAGAGTCTTTCAGGGTTCCAAAGCCTTTACCACCGACTCGTATGCCTTGTGCCTGAAGTTTTATTCTTGCACCTCTAAGAGCTGTGCCTAACCGCTTGCCACCTTGGTTAACACATTCTTCTTTCTCAATGGACATATTGGGGCGTAAGGCCTCTCTTCATTGAGGCTAGTCCAAATCTTCGCATCACCATCTGACAGAACGGTGGTGTTATGGAAACCAAACTCTCCTCAGCTCTTCCAGAGTGTAATGGCTGCTTCCATTTCCATTGCTCCTGATGTGGATTTGTGATTTACATCACACAGAGTTGCATGATCTTCATGCCAGAAATGAAATTGAGGCGTATCACTTCCTAAACTGCTTGTTGCTATTTTGCACTTGTACTTAGATTTCAGATCAAAGTCAATAACCTAACCAGTTTGAAGATCTATCACGCAACCAAACACCATCAGAAGATGTATGGCCACGTGTTAGCCAGGTCCCATCATAAGACACATATATTTATTGGTGAAGGTGCCTCCGCCTCGCCTGACAATTCTGTGTAAGCTTCTCTTACTTCAGCCCTCGCTTCCTCTAGAACAGAATTTGCTACTTCAGAGGTAGCACCTTGAATATTTTTTGCATGGTCATAAAATAAACGATCTGACAGACCTGACATGTTCATGACCATACAAAATTGTTCTTCATTGCTGTACCCCTTCCAAATCTGCAGAAAAGCTTGTGTTGTTCGTCTGTTTATATCGAACGATCCACGTTTTGTATCACTTTCTACTGTTTTTGAAGTGCATATTGACTTTTTGAATTCACATAATTTACATAGAATGGTCAACTTATGTGAGAATCCATTAGGTTCAGACACTTCAATGTTCACATTATTGCCTAAACAATCTGGACACAAAACACCTTTCATCAACTCTGACAGTTGGTTTACAGCTACAAGTATATACTGAGTTTCATTTTCTGAATTCACAATAGGCACAGCACTCAAACTCTATAGATTTTATTGTCTAAGATTTGTCTTTATGGCAAACACAGTGTCACTAGAATTATCACGAATAATCTCTGCACTTTCTGAACATTCTTGTGGGCTATTAGGCCTACTCACTGCTTTAGGAGGATCCCCATTTTCTGTCATTGAGAGCAGAACAAAGTACAGATCTAGGCCTAATACTTTTCTTCTTAGGCATAATTAACATCGTATCTAATTAAATATAACCCACAAATAAACTGAACACTACAACTATACTTAATTCACTATATTTAGGTCTACGTAAATGTTTCTGTGTAAAGAAAACACTCAGCAAAAGATTATAAACGCACAACGCAAAACTAAACACTTAATTAACGATTATAAAAGCAGAAAACAAACCAAATTTAATTTGTAAACAAAACACCATATGGATTCTCACGTGTAATGAATGCCTATGTATTGTGGGTCCTTGTCACCACGGCATGGCGCTTCCTCAGGTTGCGGATCGAGGAGACGGCCTCCAGATGTGGAGGATAGCTGTGAATAATTGAATAAGCAGTCGCGGACAGCCGATGAGGGGTGGTCCTCCAGTTTGGGGGTTGGGCGAAGGGCTAATAACCCATCACCGTAAAAAACAGCTTGTTACGAAACCTCAAAATAAGCCACGGAATGGGACTGATTCTCTGGCGTTTGAGAGGGCAGGGCATGTAGCACGTGTGGGCGAATCCAGAAATGCATATAGAATGTTAGTTGGGAGGCCGGAAAAAAACTTTTTGGGAGGCCGAGACGTAGGTGGGAAGATAATATTAAAACGGATTTGAGGGAGGTGGGATATGATGATAGAGACTGGATTAATCTTGCTCAGGCTAGGGACCAATGGCGGGCTTATGTGAGGGCGACAATGAACCTCCGGGTTCCTTAAAAGACAGTAAGTAAGTAAGTAGGCCTAAGTAAGTAATGAATGCATTCAATAACAAAGTAATACCCAATGTGATTATGTAAAAAAATATGAAAATAACGCCAGGGAAAATAAATTTTTAAAAGCAACCAACAATTAACTGACTATCGAAAATGAGTGATATCTATTGGAAAATATGACGAACTATTACAAATTGATGACGGTAGGCCTAACTTGACAGTAAAGGTAACACCAACATTGTGTATTTGAAACGGAGGCGATTGACAATTACACTTTTGTAACTTTCCTGAAGTGTCAATTTTAAAGTTACAAGTTACTAACTGTATTTTCGCTATCTCAGGTTCTGCAATTCAAAAAAGGGATTTTTCAAAGAGAACTATTACAAACTACTTTTACTTGATAAGGTAATTCGGGGGAAGACGTCAGTTGAGGGAAGATGCAACTTTGTTTGCAGTTCTTTTATGTATCAGCAGTTGGCAGCGCGGACCCTCTAGTTTGAAGAGTGTTGACGGGGTGGACACTTAGCGTGTGCATTTGTTCTACTTTATCGCCTTTCATGGCCGTTACTTTGGATCTTGTGAGCATATAGCCCGGTGAGTACATACTTGATAATAGTCGGTTGCTTATATTTAAGGATCATAGACTGATGTTTTATTTTAAATCGGATATCTGCTATATACGTGAGTTGTGCTTTCTGTTACGCATACGAGACAACAACCTTGCGACAAAAGACAAGTAAATGTGAGTGGCGTCTTCCCCCTGTAACTGGGGAAAGACGCAACGTGGTTAAGAAATACATTATGTTGTGGAAAGGTTATTATTTGATACTCCTAATATGTTACATTATATTATTTTACATATTCTCTGATACTTTACAAAAGATATTAATGGTCAAAAATGTAATTCATATTTCATTTCTATACAGACGATAACTCAAGAGTACAAAAAAAAAAAAAAAAAAAAAAAAACGGATCTTGGTCAGAATCAAATTTAATTCTAGCTGCTGAAGATATAAAGTATGGACGATAAACATTATGGACTGCAGCGAGTATGTATTGCATTCCATACAGAACTCTGAAGTGACGGATGGAATCTTCAAACCTTACTGAAGGTTCACCAGGTCCCTCCACTAACAGAGCATGTGGCAGTAAATCGACATCAACAGTTGCTTCTATCAGCACGGATAACGGGATTTCAAGTCTGGAAACAGTCACCCCTATTCCTCAAGTAAGAAAACCTAAACCCTCTGGGCGTAAAAACAAACAGCGGAGGTTTTAATCACACCATAGAGAAGATAAACTATGCAGCAAAAGGTCATACATAAAAAACCTTCCCAACCAAGGTAGAAAAAATGATGTGGAAGTTCATCTTCTTCATCTAGTGACGAAATAAGTCACGATGACATGACAATAGTTTTGATGAGAATGATGATTTTTGTATTGTTTTAATAGACACTTTTACACTGAGAAAAATTCCAAGTGTGACTGGATTCAGTGCATCGCATGCAAGAAATGGTTGCACGAAGATTGCAGTGGTGAGAGTTTGCACTGTATGAAATGTGGTGCAGATTCGTACTACCATTCGCAATAAGTGTCCTAATTAATTAATTTTGCAAAATAATCATGAAACAAATATATAATTAATCACACAGATGTTTCTCCATAGTTCTAATAAAATACACATATAATATTGCTGTGTTTATTTTATGTATGTCATTTACTGTGTTATTACATCTTACCCCATACCAAATGGCATCTTCCCCTATATATATATATATATATATATATATATATATATATATATATATATATATACGGGGAAGATGTCACCCTGACACGAGTTCTTTTAATATGAAAATTGTTAATAATATACGTACTTGGAAAGGAACGAATCATTATACAGAGCCAATTATAATTAAAAAAATACGATAAATTTATTTGTATTGTCTTATCACTAAGGCTAGGATTTGTATATAATTACATGTTTTTTCCCTTTGCATATACATAACTAAAAATGATAAATGTTCACGAATTAGAACTTTACCCACCATATATGAAAATTTATCATTACATTTTTTACATAATTTATAATAATTACATATTTTTTACTTTCTTTTATGTAAAACTACATATTCTGTCTCTTAATTAAAATAAAAATGTCGTAAGATCAATATGATTTAAAACAGTCTGTATGACAATATTTGTTCACATTAGAAACTCCGGTACCTGACAATGAAACGGATTTTTCAAGCTATTCAAAAGCTTCTGAGAAACGGTCAGGGAATAATTCTATTCATCAATACCATAAATAAGGATAGCTACACTGCTGGTTTTCCAGCATTCCAAGAAATTGTAAAGGGACTGGCGGAGAAAAGGGTTAGGGAGTTTACCTCACACCCTGCTTTCCTTCTTCACAGTTTGAATTACTTTAGAAAGTTCATCCACTCTATTTTATTTTAGTTATCCAGTGAGTACCTGAGGCACTCCTTTTCTGCCTGTTGTTTGGAAAGGGCGTTGCTATCTTTCCTCCCACCCCGGAAAGAAAAAGTGCACCTCACAAAATGTATTCTTTAATTTGTACATTAGTATTGGTTTGGCAACCACAGTGTTTCATTGCATTTCACAAGTGATGGCTCCTGTAGCGTCAAAATTATCATCGAAGTTAAAATCATGGGTTAAAATACGTGATTCGTTCACTACTGATTGCGATG
Organism: Periplaneta americana; assembly: GCF_040183065.1. Lineage (NCBI taxonomy): Eukaryota > Metazoa > Arthropoda > Insecta > Blattodea > Blattidae > Periplaneta > Periplaneta americana. Next base: position 78,239,395 of record NC_091122.1, on the reverse strand, counting down.
TGCTTCTGTGCCAGGCTTGCAATAAGAAGATAGGATGTTCAATGAAATCCCAACTTGAGCAACATGTCCTCAGTGCCCTGCATACTAAGAATAAAGTACTGCAAACATCTAAATAGCAAGTGCTTCTGTCTCAAATGCAACAGTCTTCAACTGGAAGTAATGAATTCTTCCATGATATGTGTAGTGCTATGGTTGCCGCAGATATCCCATAGTACAAACTCCAGGTACCTAAATATCGCGCATTTTTAGAGAAGTATTGCGGTAGGCAGATACCTAACGATTCCACGCTCCGAAAAAACTACCTGCATTTGTGTTACGAGGAAGAGCTTGCATATGTGCGACGTTATATAGGCAGTAACTATATATGGATCGCCGTCGATGAAACTACCGATATAAAAGGGCGCTATGTTGCCAACATTGTGATTGGTAAGCTGGATGGAGAAATATCCCCCACAACTTTTCTGATTTCTTCGAAAGTGTTGGAACACACAAATCATGCAACAGTGGCTCTTTTTGTGAAAGATGGACTTAAAGTGTTGTGGCGTGAAGGCGTTCAAGAAGATAAAGTTCTTGTTCTTTATTCTGATGCTGCTGCGTACATGCTAAAAGCGGGAATTGCTTTACATGTGTCCTATCAAAATATGATCCATTTCACTTGTCTCGCCCATGGACTACAACGTGTCGCCGAAGAAGTGCGAAGTAACTATCCACAAGTGAACAGCATTATTTCAAACACCAAGAAAGTGTTCGTTAAAGCCCCCCAACGTGTGTTGTACTATAGAGAACAATTGCCAAATATGAAATTGCCCCCTGAACCTGTTCTGACTAGGTGGGGTACGTGGATCGAGGCTGCCTGCTTTTATAGTGAACATTTTAAAGAAGTGAAATCTATGATAGATTCGTTTCCACGTTTCCAGGGAAATCGGCAGTTTCAGTGAGAGAGGCCCAAAGTGCCTTCAGTGATTCTAAAGTACAGTGCCAATTAACATATATTCAAAGCAATTTTGGATTCATTGCTGTCAGCATTATAAAATTAGAAACTCGAGGGATGCCTTTGAAGACAACACTGGACATTGTGGAAGATGTTAAGTCGAAGTTAAGTGCTGTTGAAGGGATTGTTGGAATAGGAGTAATGAAGAAATTTGTGTCTGTTGTGTCTGGCTTCTCGACATTGACTGCAGTGTGCAAGATCCTCAGTGGGGAAGAAGAGAATTCACCAGACGACATCTCTCCTGAAAAATTTCATGTACTTAAATTTGCACCAGCAACGTCCTGTGATGTGGAAAGATCATTTTCTGCATACAAGAACATCCTCTCTGACCGACGGCATTCCATGACAATGGAAAGCTTGGAGATGTATCTGATAGTTCATTGCACTTCGAAATGAAGTAAGTAGATTGAGTTCTGTCAAATAATGTTTATTGGACATATAGCTTAAACAGTGACTATGAAAATAATTGTGTAACGTCTATTATATATTCGCATTTTTCATACAGAATAATGTGATTTATTACATTTTACATATAATATCGACATGTTTAATTAATTAATTAATTATTGTATCACACGTTATTTTGCAAAAATATAATTAATGAAATGAAGGGCGCTTGAAGTAACTTAATGTTTAATGTAAAATTTATATAAAATTGCATTTTAATGTACTTTAATATTACATATTTTAAGAAACTGTTGTGTAAAATTACATATTTCACCTAACATTTTTACATAAATATGTACATATTTTGCATGTTGATATGACATAAAAATCCTAGCCTTTTTATCACTTCATGTCTGAGTTGTATAGCCAAGAAATACCTTAGTGTTGCGTCTTCCCCCAATTTACCTTATCTAAGAGGCTTAAAAAATTATTTTGAAAAAATATTCATAAATAAAATCTTACAGTATAATGAAACTTCAAACTCAATTTTCTCAGAATAATGGTTTTTGCAGTTCGAACCTTGTCAAACCAAGCTAGCCGTTTCTTTTATGATCCAATCTCGTTATACCCAATAACGATCTTAAAAAACTCATCCGAACTGCTTCAATATTCTGTGAATTTCGTTTATTTAATATACAAATTTCACTTCCATAACTGAAAGCTGCTTTTGACGTTATGTTGTGTAATCTTAACTTGGTATCCACTGTCATCTGTTTGCCAAAATATCTTCTAATAACTCCATTCATTTTATTATATTTTTGTAATTTAACTATTAGATCAACTTTATGTTCTGCAAATAAATTTCCTTAATATGTAAATTAGAAACTTGTTCTATTATTTTCCGATTTATTTCAATTTTCAAGCTTTTGATGTTTTTTTTTCCACACATTGTCATTGCCTTTGTCTTTGAGGTGGAAAATATCATGTCCGTTAGATTCTTTCGAGTAATGAAGAGTCCCCTGGGTTGGTTATCTGCTATCCGCAGAGCAAAATTAGTAGTAGGGTTGCTACCTTGTAACCTCTAGTCAGACATATATACATAGGCCTACAGTATATTTATTCATTCATAGTGTTCTGCCCAAGGGCAGGTGTTCACTGCAAACCCAGCATTCTCCCGTCTTTCCTATTTTCTGCCTTCCTCTTTGTCTCCGCATATCTTAATGTCACCTATTATCTGATATCTTCTTCTGCCCCGCTCTTTTCCCTTATTCCTTATATATATTATATATAATGGGTAAATATTTGAAATTCTTGCATTATTCGGCTGAGAAGCTTTTGTCATCCAGTCTGCTTCCGAAATAACTAAAAGTTAGAATTTATGAAACAGTTATACTCGTAGAACTTGCCAGTTGTTCAGGACGGGGACCGATGGAGGACTTGTGTGTGAACCTCCGTTTTCCTTAAAAGTCAATTGCAAGTAAGTAAGGAATGCATAGTTTCTACGTATTCTATTAACCGAAGTTCATGTCATATCAGTGAATTTTTTTTCGAAAGATCGAAACCGCTCAATCAGTTTCCAAATATGTCATTCTCTTCAGATCGGTGGGTTATTGCTATCAGCTAGTAAGAGGTACTAGAATGTCCGTCCTATTCATTTCACTCACCAATTTGCTATATGAATTAATGAATATTATTTTAGACTTACTCTTTGGTTTAAAATGTACATTATGTTGAAATACAACAGTATTAAAACACTTAACAAACAATTAAAATTGATTTAGCTAGATATGTTTCAGGACTTGCTGTCTTATGTTCAGTAGCTTTTTGAAATACGAAAGAAATAAAAGAAACTATTGTAATATAAATGTTATGAACTATTACTGAGATCTTATAATATAGAATTAACAAGCTGTAGGTATATATGTAAAAAGTGAAAATGGACATAGTAAATACTGAGTTCTTACTAGGTCAGATCAGCTGTTGTTCATGCTGACGTTTCATATATATATATATATATATATATATATATATATATATCGACTGTTTGAAGTACATACGTTTGGAACTGCATACATATGTTTTAACTACGTTAGTCAAATTATGAATCAATGTGTAATTCTATGAGAATATTCTTGTCAACTGGGACTTTATCATTTAGGTTATTGTGACTTTAATTTATCTTTATATATTTCTATGGATTCTAAAATGTTAAATGCTTGGCCTTTATTTTGTAAGTGGTAATATATTCATATCAGATTCAATATTTGTGAAAAAAATGTTGTTATAAATATGTTCATTGAAAGCTGATTGGAAATTATTGTTATGGCACATCTGTTTGTGTCCTTTATATCTCGTGTTGAAAGCCCTCCCAGTCTGACCTATATAATATGTGGAATTGCAGTTGGGAAGTTGACATTCTAATTTGTAAACTCCTGAAGGATTAAATGTATTGTAATTTTGGTGTATGTTATTGAATAAATAATTTGTAATGCATTGTTAGTTCTATAATGCTATTTCGTATTTAAAGTTTCTGAAAATAGTGATAATTAGACACCTGAAGTTACTCCAAAATGTAAAAGTCAAATTAGTTTTAATTTATTTCATCTGAGAAAGCTTAGTAGTTTCTATTAAATGTCTTTGATTTCTACGTTTTATTATATTGTCAACTGTTGGTCTTTTATATCCATTTGCAGTTGCAATTGTATACATAATTTATAATTCATTTTTGTAGTCTTTTTTCATTCATAGGAATATTTATAAGTCTAGTTATTAATCTATTACAACCAGCTGTTTTGTGTTCGGCTGCATAGTGGAAACATGAGGGGATCAAATATATGGTCTCGGTTGGTTTTCTGTAAATTTTAAACTGAAATGTATTTTTACTTTTCTCTATTGCAATATCAAGAAAATTTAACTTATTATTTGTTTCGTCTTCTTTCGTGAATGAGACTTTAGTATTAATTTTATTTATGTTATCTAAGAGAACTTCCGATGTGGTGTCATGTTATATGATCAATGCATCATCTACGTATCTTAGGGGAAACCCGGACAAAGCGGATAAGCTAAGAATAAACAATGCCACAGCCTATATTTTGGTGCTCCCATAATAAAAATTTCATGACATTGGTTGTGACACATATTGTCTACATATTTAAACAACAGAAATTCGTTTCTCGTACCTACGAACAGTGATATGATTTGAGAAAGAAGATATACTTAATTATTCGCTTTGCCCGGGCACATGGGCAAAGCGAATAATTAACCCGGGCAAAGTGAATATACCTATAGGATTTTCACATTTCTGTTTCATTTTTATTCACTGACAATAAAATTAAATAAACACATAAACACGATGTTAATGAGTCATATTACACGATAAGAAATGTTATTACAGCCCTTTACAGCACGTTAGATTAGAACAAAATACAAATTTGAACAAGTCGACGTTTCACTGGCACTGAAGGCTTGGATTTCTTCTGCTTTTCCTCTTGCCCATATGTTACTTCTCTTTCAAGGTTTTCAATCGGTATATATGTAAGAGCTTCAGAGCGCTGACATTTTCTTCGTTTATCTCGTATCTTTCGAGCATCCACTTTTGGTACTGGTCTAAATCAAAAGAAATGACTTGGGTTCTCCTGCTGACGGTGTTGAGGGTTTTGGTGTAACCGGAACTGAAAATCTGAGTGTAATTGATGTATTGAATATTCCTTCAATCTCTGAAGATAACGACATCACAGAGGTGGTTGATTCTGAGTGAGCATTATCTGTTTCTTCAGCCGCTGAAAAAGCTGGCACCGCAGAATTTGTTAAATCTGAGCCAGCTGTCGTTTCGCTGATTTTTATCTCAAGTGGGTGATCGGTAAGTTGATCTGGAGCAAAATCTTCATCAACAAATACAATATAGTATGATTGTATGGCCATATAGCAGAACCACTGATTGGAAGATTTTATTTCTTCAAGTACTATGGCTTCTTCAGACCATTTGGCTTGTTCCGCCTTCCTCTTGAAAAATTAAACCATCTGAAAACACATTACGACCTTTTAAAGTAAAAATTAAGATCAGTGTCACTGCTTTATAGTTTTATTAGTGTGACTTAATGTCCCCACTATGTAAAATGATCTAACACGCTTAATTACAATAGACAAATACATATAAAAATACGGCTAACACTATTTTATTTAATGAAATAAAGGTGGCAGGGCAAAGCGGATAAGTTATCGACTTTGCCCTATTCACTTTGCCCGCACGCGCCATTTCGCTTTTCATTTAAGGTTATACAATCATAAGCATGAATAATCTTCTTCGTAAGTACGGCACTTTAGAAGTAATCGTATCGCCTGTATATTACTGTCACATAACAAAATGTTTCTACAGTATTGTGTGTTGTACGTATGTTTCTCTTACCCTGAAATATTTTAAGAAACAGTCAATTTTCTTCAAACACACGCTGACTTTTTCTCTCACTAGCTAGAATGACGAAAAATCAGTTCCAACAGCAAAACCTGGTAGGGATTCTTCCCCAACATAGCAGAAAGCGCTACCTGTTGGCGTGTCTAAGAACTAGGCATTATTCTCTTTGCCCGGGTTATTCGTTTCGCCCGGGTCTCCCCTACCCATTTTGTAATAGGTTGTTTATTTTATTCAATGAACATATTTTCTAATTTATTGTTAAATATATGAGTCATAATCCCAGAAAGGGGAGAGCCCATAGCTAATCCACCAATTTCTTTGTAAAATTCACCATTAAATGTAAAATAATTTTTATTGTTGCAAATTTGTAAGAGTTTGGTAATCTTTTCAATTTCTACATCACCTTTGAGGGTGATGTGGTTATTGTGGCCCCACGTTGGGCGCCATTTGAGGGTGGGTGCGTCTCGGTGTTGCGTGAGATTCACTCAGGGTAGACGAGGTACTGTTGTGGTATAGGATGATATCGGGAATAATACCAAGCCGGCTACTTATATAAAAGGCAGTGTAAACTCCAAAACTATAAGTTTATTGTCGTATTCACTTGGAAAACCCTAGAGTATGTATTTTCGGCTGACTTATAATTCAATCGTTGGTCGCACTTCGGCATCGACTCTATGGCAGCTCTGAATAAGCTCTATCCGATACTATAAATTCAATACTCTGCCCAGTACACTATGATCGGAGCTCCTAAACGTTGACGAGTGGTCTCGCCAATGACAAAGTTCTAACTATCGAGTCTTCGCCGGAAGAACGGCTATTAAGTAGAGCCGCCGACACGATGAGATGTTGTGTTCGTGCCCTGTATGTAGGGCCGCCGACACGATGAGATGTTGTGATTGTGCCCTGTATGTAGGGCCGCCGACACGATGTAAAGTTGTGTTTTTGGTCATCTCCGCTCCCCGTCACCCTTATTTATAAAAATCTATCCTACGCTAAAACTAACTATCCTATTGGTTAAAAACTACGTCACTTAACCGGCCTAAAATCTATTCTCTATTGGTCCAAAGTGACCTCATAAGCTAAACCAAGATCTCTCCTTATTGGGCGCGAAATACGTCATCTCTAAATTTAGACTTTGGATTTCCCATAACATCTAATTAGTTTGTATATCTCACAAGAATACCCGTTCTTTGGAAAACCCAAGCTTGGCAGTATCTTTCCCACGGGTCTAGTCCGACTTTAGGATTTTACGCTTGAAAGGGTGTCTATGCAAAACCCTGCCCAAGGTGGCCCTAAATCTGTCCGATGCTGACAGGTGACGAAAAGATACGAAACATTTGTGTGGGAAGCTAATTCTAACGAAGTCGCCAGAACATCCCCGCGAATACATGTAATAGAAATATGGAGATATCACTTCACTAATAAATCGGTCTCTCCCTCTCCTAATTACTGCTTCAAATGCCCATCTACATAACCATTGGAAATTCCCGAAAGAGTTTCCAATGTTATGAGATGTCCCCGCTTTCTGCCTATAACTAGCCTCATAGTTCCCCTACGCGATCAGCCGGTAATACATTATTTACAATACAATGAGATTACAATGTCACTACAAACAATTACAATAAATAATACATATATCTTCACAAGCCTTTCTATGTACACAACTTTCACACAATAAGCACAACAATGTACAGTTTATATTCACATTTACATATGTACAATCCCATTCATTCAGATATTTACAATTGTTTATTCATTGATCAGTTACACACTCTGCGTGCTTGGTTGTACCAGCCGCCCTTTACATGTTCACCTAGCTGTACGCGTGAGACTAACTATCCTTACTCTTTCTCATTCCTGCCTCCTTGCCTTTCCTGTTTGAAAGGCCTCAAGAGTTGCTTGTGGTACCTTCCAACAGGTTTACTTTTTCCCCTTTCTACCAATTCGAAAGTATGGTCTCCATATTTACTTTTAATTTCGTAGGGCCCCTTGTACAGTAGCTCCATGCGTGAGTAACGTCCTCTAAGGGCGGAAGATAACTTCACGTCCCTTAGAAATACCAAATCGCCGGGTGTGGGCTCCCATTTGTGGCGATATCCTTTAACTTTACCGAGTCTATACTCAGCCTTTTTCCTGATTCGGTCGAAAGCTAGTTTACACAGTAGTTCCGCACTAGGAGGCTCACCCTCCTGTATTGCCTGCGGCAAACTCTTTATCATAGGATCGGGATCGATCCCTAACATAAGTTTGATCGGAGCTATTCCGGTCGTCGGATTGATAGAGTGGTTCATGACTCTCTCAATCACCTCACATTGCCTAAACCAGTCCTTATGGTTTCGGTGACACAGAATACGGAGGTACAATGATATATCCCTAAGCGCTCTTTCGCAGGGATTACCGCTGGGAAAGTATGCGGAGCAATTGTACAGCTTCACGCCCGCATCTTCCAGCCTTTTGCAAAACATTTTCGATTTATGTACCGACACATTGTCACTGAGCACCGCTGTTACCGGACCGTAAGTCGGTATGTAATCTCTAACCAGCTTGTAAGCACACAACTTACTAGAGATCTTTCTTAAAGGGTAAATCTTTACAAATTTTGTGAAGACATCGTACGTAACAAATATGTACCTGTGTCCGAAGGACGATGTGGGCATTGGACCGTGTTCGTCCACTGCTACAAGTTCATTCTTTTTACCCCTAATAACGACCTGTGGTACATTGTCATACCTTACATTTAGAGGTTTCGCCCTCTGGCAGACCTCGCAACGAGATATTACCCTTCTAACCTTCTTTGACAGTTGCTTAATATAAAATGATTCTGACATAGTTAAAATGATCCTATCACTCCCAGAGTGACACATAGATAGGTGAAAGTTATTTATAAGTTCATTCTCCATACTCGCAGGTATGTATATCTTCCACTTCTGGATATCCCTACCATGCAATTTATACAAGATACCAGAGCGCAATCCATACACTTCGTCTTTCACCTGTGAGATTTCTCTAGCTTTGTCCATTAAGGCCCTTATCGTGGAATCCTCCTGCTGCAAATCTGCAATTCTCCGAAATTTTCCCGTCAGAGCTCCATTCCTCGTGGAATCAATTTTCATCACGACAATTTCGTACGCGGGGGCGGTGATAGTTTCCGGTAGCCCCGATTTGGAATTCAAACGAGAGAGACAATCACCAAAAATATTGTCTGCCCCCGGAATATGTCTAATCATCACATCATGAGCCAAAATCTCGTGCACATATCTAGATATTCTAGAGTTCGTCAATTTGCATCTACTCAGAAACGCTAGGCTTACATGGTCAGTAAATATGATGATCTGCCTATTAAAGATATACTGACGGAACTTCTGTAGTGCGAAGTACACAGCAGAAATCTCAAGTTCCGTGATTGATGCGTTGCTTTCGGTACGCGACAGTCCCCTAGAAGCTGTGGCAATCACATGTCGCTTATTATCTTCATCTGTCTGACATAGAATTGCTCCAGATCCATATGAAGACACATCAGTATCAATCTGAAAAGGTAGGCTGTCGTTGGGCCTTTCCAACAGAATTGAGTCGGCGAAAAGCAGTTTCGTTCGATCGAATGCTTCCTGCTCTGCCGACCCCCACCTAAAGGGTGTATCCTTCTTCAACAATGCTCTGAGTGGGGCTACATGCTTAGCATAATTGACGAGAAACCGATTCTGGTATTGTAGGGTACCTAGATATCTACGAACCTGTTTCCGGTTCCGCGGCGGCGGGATCCTCGAAATGCTCTGAATTCTCTCTTGGTCCGGTCTAATTCCGTCAGACGAAATTACGTAACCCAGGAAAACTGTTTCAACTTTAAAAAATGCTGTTTTCCCCAGCTTGACTGTCATACCAGCCTCTCTCAACTTAGTGAGTACAAAATCAATATCTCTAATATGCCTATCAACATTATTGCCATATATAAGAAAATCGCCAATGTACTGTGCCAGAAAACCTTTCGTCGAATCACCAAAAATTATGTCAAGTGCCCTTAGTAGCGCAGATCCAGAACTCGCGATGCCGAATGGGCATCGGGTATACTGATAAACTTTCCCGTTATGTAGGAACGCTGTGAATTTTCTCGAGTCCTCGTCCAGCGGAATCTGCCAATACGAACTGGTCAAGTCCAAACTAGTGAATATAGAACAGTCACTGATACGGCCTAACAAAGTGTCCACTGACTCCGTCCTGAAATTATCTTTAACTGAAAACGAGTTAACGTGTCGGGCATCTATCGTTACTCTTAAGCTTCCATTGGGATTCCTAACCCAGCACAATGCATTTACGTAAGGCGAGTCTGATACTTCTATAACTCCAGCTTTTAACATATCATTTATGACTTCGTCTGCCTGATCCCTTAGAGATAGGGGGATGGGTCTACATTTATGCCGAAATTCCTCCATTCCTACCACCTTAATTTTGTGTGTATACACTCTACACAGACCCGGCGCGTCTGAAAAGACATTTAAATGGCTACCTACAACATCCATTAAGCGTTTTCTTTCACTCTCACTCAGGCCGTGTGCCTGGCTAACTTTATCTCTCACTATTTCGAAAGTATCTGTCCTCCTATTGTTAGACGCGACTACCTGCCTAAGATCGCCAAGCGAACTCTCATTACAATGGCTGGCCCTACTGCTAATGATATTACGTCCTATTTGTCTCGCCTGGACTAATTCGCCGATACACAACTCGCATTCTCCGCAGTCTACTTGACACACTCCCCTAGTTACCTCGTTACCTTCCCACGGATTAACCTCTATAATTACATTCTTACAAATTTTGAGGTGCTCTACAAAAAATAACTCTTCCTGTAATTCAATCTCTCCCGCGGTTCTTTCGTCTACCTCAGCTCGAGCGTTATTCCTACTGAATGGGACATGGCCTACACTGCCGTTACCTGCCGTAACTCCTAGTCTGTTTTCCCTGAAATCTAATAGCGCGTGCCATTCATAAAAGCTTTCTACTCCAATAATGATGTCGGTAGTCAACCTTTGTATCACAAGAAAAATAGCATTTAATTTCACGTCTCCGCACTCTAACTCGAACCACACTTGATATTTTACCTTTTCCTTCTTCTTGCTTAGGGCGCCCGCACAGTACAGTGACTATATGGGTAACGTTTGCAGTTTTATTCCTGAATCCCTAACCTTTTGAAAAAATTCCAAGCTGCATACATTATTTGTGGAGCCCGAGTCCAACAACACACAACACTTTATCCCAAATATTTTAGCATCTATATAAGGCAATACATAAGTCCCATTATTTTCTAACTCTGGGTTAGTAATCTCACTCTGTCTCTTCACGCTTACCGCGTTGGTGGATTCTTTTGATAGTGGCTTGCTGCACTTAGCTACAGAAATCTCCGAACCCTTGAGACTTCTGTCTAACAGTTTCCCGAGTGTGATGCAGTCGGTTCCACTGCTATCTCGTCTCTATTTCTACTATTTATAGGCTCCCGGCCCATATTCATTCTGACCGGACTTTGCTGACGTTCGTTCATGTCTCTATTCCTACTTTGTCCACGTTACACGGTGTAGGGGGCCTATTGCACCCTTGTGAGGCCATTTCTTGTAGAACGTCTCGTCTGCCTCTTTCTTGCTCTTGTCTCCTCCAATCACCTCGATTTTGCGGTCCCCTGCTAAAATTAGGCTGCCAGAATCCCTGTCGGTAATTTCTGTTTCGAAGCCAATGTGGTTGGGTTCTAAGCCTACTATTTCCATTTTCTTGTCTTCCCGTGTACCATCGTATGTGGTTAACCCTACGCACGGGACCAACACCTCCTCTATCGTTTCTCATCCTGTTATGACTACTCTGGTTGTTCCTAATATTATTGTAAGGGCCCCCAAAGGGCGGGTCAATCCTTCTCTCCCTGTTGGGACTATTCCCTCCGTTCTGACCATTATGGTATCGACTATATGCATTGTTTGGGCTCCTATCACAACCCCAGCTACTCTGATTTTGGGATCCTGTCCTTGGGGATGAAAAGGTTGTACTTGCCCCCTTCCCCGCTTTCTGGTCGGTGGGGCTTGAACCCTTTCCTTTACCATGTTCGTAATCTGCCTGTCCACTACATTCATAGTGCGTGGCGTCCGAACCGTCCAGCGCAGTCAATAGATCTATTGTTTCCCCGAAGTCTCGGGGCCCTGCTGCGATCAGATTATATCTGATGTTCTCTGGATACTGCGAAATCACAGTTTGGATCAGCTCTGAATCCGGTATAGGCGGATTGAGGCTTTTCCCTTTCTTAACAAGTTCGAGAAAATAGTCTATCATAGAGACGCCTCTTCCCGCGTCAAACCTGCTCTGATTAATTTCCTTCCTAATTCTTTGTTGTTGTCTTTGTCCCCAGTATCTCTCCGAAAATTTTTCTCTGAATTCCTCATAAGTGACATTATCCCCTAGGGCCACTAGCGCCCAGTTGAGTGGTCGGCTCTTTAGGCTCTTTCGTACAACAGTCATTTTTAGGTCATCCGGCACCCCTCTTACTCTGAAGTACGTTTCTAGCTCACTTATGTAATTATGTGGGTTTGAAAATTCAACCTCATCAAAAATAGGGTAACCAATCTCATTCATAATGTGAGTGGGGTACTGAGGACGGCCTAAATATGCCTTATCGTTTACATTTATTAACTCACTACGCACGTCATCCCGTGAGGTCTGACATTCCTCACCAACACTATTGTTAACATGTCTTACATTTATGTTGCTACCTGATGCCGGGCTCTCACTTGTGCCCTCTTGTCTAGAAACTGCACGGTCCGAGCTGCTATGTCCGCTTAAATTTGCGGGACTACCCCCATTTAGTACGTCGTTTATTGAGTTTAGTTTACTTCTTAATTCTTCCAAACATTCGTTATCCGCCCTTTTTTATTCTTTATGGCTCGCTTGAGACCGTCCACTTCCTGATCCATCTCACCTATTTTCTCTTCCACCGAATTCTGAATTTCCCGAACCTTTTCCACTATCGTTTCCTCAACAGCTGATTTTAGATCGCTATTCTCTCTAGTAGCGCTATCTCTAACTCTAACTTCTAAATACTTCATACTTTCTGACATCCTATCCATAGCTATCTTGAGTTGGTTCTCCATTCCGATCCCATTCTCGGCTAATTTCCCCTCTAGCTTCTCTATTTTGTCCTCCATCTTGTTTCCTCTTTCCGCTAATTTTGCTATATGATCTCTAACCTCTCTTGAACTTTCCCCCAATCTATTTTCCATTTGTTTTATCTGATCTCTATTTTCTCTAGAGTTGTTGTCTAATTTATTTTCCATTTGCTTTATTTGTTCTCTACTTTCCCTCAGAATCTGCTCTCTACTTTCCCTTGAGTTATTTTCTAATTTAGTTTCCATTTGTTTTATTTGTTCTCTACTTTCCCTCAGAATCTGCTCTCTTCTTTCCCTTGAGTTATTCTCTAATTTAGTTTCCATTTGTTTTATTTGTTCTCTACTTTCCCTTGAATTGTTGTCTAATTTATTTTCCATGAATTGTCTCATCTGCTCCCATAACTGTTCTAGCGTCATTTCCCCTTTGCCACTGTCTCTACTCTGTTGCTTTTCCACCGTTCGCTCTCCCTCTATTTCTTGTCCTGCGTTATTCTCGACCTCCTCCCTAATTTCCATAATTTCCTCGTCCTTCCTTTGCTCCATGGTTCCCTTGTTTCTATTTCCTCGTCTTTCTCGTATTTTCCTAACTACCTTACTCCTATGGCTACGTAGTATCATCTATATGCTACTCTGTCATCTATCCGACGCTTTGCTTTCCCAATAATAATCTAACTAGGCCTGTATTTGCACTCTACTCACTTCCAACAAATTACGCAATACACTTATTTCACTCTTTCCCCCAAAATATCACACACAAAAAAAATACATATATATACCCAAAATATCCCACCAGAAATTGAAACATATACAGTTTATAATTATTCCCCCAAAATATCATATACATATATACACATTTATACATCTTCCCTTCATACTTGCCACCGCCTCTCCGAGTTGCCTTCTCTGGTGGTCTCCGTGTTGCCTTCACTGGTGGTGTCGTGATGTCGCGATGGCCTGGTTCTATTCCCGCCTTCCAGCGTCGTTCCTCGGCTATGCAGGGCTGAACTGCTCCGTCCGGTCCTCCGCGTTGATTGGTGCTGTATTCGCACCCGGGGCCGGTCACTGGAACAGCTGTCTTCCTTCGAGCCCCACATTGGGCGCCATTTGAGGGTGATGTGGTTATTGTGGCCCCACGTTGGGCGCCATTTGAGGGTGTCGGTGGTTATTGTGGCCCCACGTTGGGCGCCATTTGAGGGTGATGTGGTTATTGTGGCCCCACGTTGGGCGCCATTTGAGGGTGGGTGCGTCTCAGTGTTGCGTGAGATTCACTCAGGGTAGACGAGGTACTGTTGTGGTATAGGATGATGTCGGGAATAATACCAAGCCGGCTACTTATATAAAAGGCAGTGTAAACTCCAAAACTATAAGTTTATTGTCGTATTCACTTGGTAAACCCTAGAGTATGTATTTCCGGCTGACTTATAATTCAATCGTTGGTCGCACTTCGGCATCGACTCTATGGCAGCTCTGAATAAGCTCTATCCGATACTATAAATTCAATACTCTGCCCAGTACACTATGATCGGAGCTCCTAAACGTTGACGAGTGGCCTCGCCAATGACAAAGTTCTAACTATCGAGTCTTCGCCGGAAGAACGGCTATTAAGTAGGGCCGCCGACACGATGAGATGTTGTGTTCGTGCCCTGTATGTAGGGCCGCCGACACGATGAGATGTTGTGATTGTTCCCTGTATGTAGGGCCGCCGACACGATGTAAAGTTGTGTTTTTGGTCATCTCCGCTCCCCGTCACCCTTATTTATAAAAACCTATCCTACGCTAAAACTAACTATCCTATTGGTTAAAAACTACGTCACTTAACCGGCCTAAAATCTATTCTCTATTGGTCCAAAGTGACCTCATAAGCTAAACCAAGATCTCTCCTTATTGGGCGCGAAATACGTCATCTCTAAATTTAGACTTTGGATTTCCCATAACATCTAATTAGTTTGTATATCTCACAAGAATACCCGTTCTTTGGAAAACCCAAGCTTGGCAGTATCTTTCCCACGGGTCTAGTCCGACTTTAGGATTTTACGCTTGAAAGGGTGTCTATGCAAAACCCTGCCCAAGGTGGCCCTAAATCTGTCCGATGCTGACAGGTGACGAAAAGATGCGAAACATTTGTGTGGGAAGCTAATTCTAACGAAGTCGCCAGAACATCCCCGCGAATACATGTAATAGAAATATGGAGATATCACTTCACTAATAAATCGGTCTCTCCCTCTCCTAATTACTGCTTCACCCTTTAAATTCTGTCGAATTAATAGTATTGTTTCTTGTGTTGGGATGTTTGTATATATATATATATATATATATATATATATATATATATATTAGTCAAGTCAAAAGAAGCAAGATTACTGGTTTCATCTATTGGGATATTATTTTAACATCTCTATTAATTGATAATTTTTATTTGTGCTGTAATTTTTTATATACCTTTTGTTTTCAAATACTTTTGTAAGAATTTTGCTGTGTTATAAGTTCGTGCTTGCGAAAATTTACTGTTGGTCTCATGGGTGTTTTATATTTATGAATTTTAGGTAAAGATCTCATCTGAGGATGCTGAGAATTCATTTGTATTAAGGAATGCTTATATTTTTCATTTAAGACAAAATCTATCTTGTTTAAGGTTTCCTTTAAACTTCTTTGAAACTGAATAATGAAATCTTTTTTGTGTAATTCAATGTAATTTTTCGCAATGAAGTTTTTTGTTTTGTTTTTTTTTTTAATTGTAAGCTGACTGTTCCATAGTAACTGTAGTATTGCCCTTGTCTGCTTTAGTGATTATTAGATTATTATCTTGTACTTTCCTTATTACATTTTTGATGGTTTGTGTAACTCGTTTAATAATCAGCGAATAACACGTGGCTACTTCCGTCATTGACTTCTAGCAGAATATGGTGCCCACAAGTGGCGGGGTAACACGTTAAAATACAAAGTGTCCAACATGCCCGACTGTCCAACAAACCCGAATTTACCCTATAACAAGACGTGCAGCGAAGCGCACTGGTATGGCTAGTATTTTAATATAAATGCATAGTTCTCACATTTTTTCTTTAGAAGTACTACGTAAATATATTATTTTAATCTTAAACTCAGGGGGAGGCAGATGTCCTCGTCCGTCATAGTAGTAGTAGTAGTTGTAGTAGTAGTAGTAGTAGTAGTAGTAGCAGTAGTAGTAGTAGTTTGAGTGCGTCCATCGCTATGGATTAAAGATTAGTATCTCTGACCGTGAAACAAACAGGTCAAGGTTCAAATTCTGTTTGTACTAAGTCACTTGGCTGAGGTTTTTTAATTAAGAAAAATCATGTCAGCCTGGATGGCGTAAGCTGTAGAGGCACGGACTGTACCTACCGCTTGATCCGAAGGGTTATGGGCTCGAGTCTCGCTTTGGCCTGGTGTTGTGTTCGTATTAGTTTAAGGAAAAAAAAAAAGAGGAAAAAAGAACAAACAAAAATCTTTAGGAAAATGACATTTGGCCGTTAAAATTATATTTTAAAAAATTCCACACACATAGTATAATGTATTAGCAAGTCAATATAATAAATGACGTAACATTTCATTTTGGAAAATACCATTAAAATCAATCAGGTTTTTGACAGTAGAGCAGATTTAAAATTTATTTTAAATTATGCATAAGGCATATCTTCAATTCTGTCTAGTAGGTAATTTAAGAAGTTCATAGATACATATTCATAACTATTTTGAGTCCTACTACACTTACATTTTAGTACTATACAACTTATTTCCGCTACAAGTTTAATGATGATACTCAAGAGCGCACAGAATATTAATTTTTACACAGATAAGACTACATAAAACGAACACTGATGGCAAAGAAAGTGTCCAAAGTTTAATAAAGAGAGAATTACAGTGAGTCCTGGAAGAAGCTCGACAAATGATTCGCATTGATCTCTTTTGTAATATAAATTAAACTTAATTTTCTAGCATAAGAATGATTTTCCCATAGAGGTACTACCAATATAGGCATAATTAAATAAATAATATAAGGAACTTTTATCTGTACTAAGTATTTCTAAGGATTCTCAGCATACATATGACTTTATTTTATTAGTAATATAGTCAATATGTATATGCCACTCCAAATTACTTCATCTGAATAAAGGGGAGTAGAGCAACGGTGAATTGTTCAGTAGTTGAGCAGTTTGGACTTTTTTCATAGCTAATTGTCAAAATTATAAATAACGTTTCGAAGGGTGGATCTCTCTTCGTTTTCAGATGAAAATCTACTGTGGGATCGGTACAAAGAGCTAGCCTGTCGAAACGTTGAGTTATAATTTTGACAATTGAATAGCCGCCCAGAACAAGTTTGTTCTCTTTCCTCATAAGTTGACTTTTTCGTGAATAATGGTTGTTAATGGGCGCTATGTGTAATGCTTGTACTCGTATTAAAATCAGCACACATTGTGTGATTGCCAACCTTCTTCTATAAAATTGAAAGTATGCACAGTACAATGTGTTTTTTTTTTTTCATTTTTTAAGAATTTCATATTTGCTGGTTACAACCTTTTTCCGGGCGGCTATTCAATTAGCAATGAAAAAAAGTCCAAACTGCTCAACTATTGAACTTCAAATTAGGTTGACGATGTGAACCCTAAAATCTAAAAGAGTTTCTCGAGCAAAGTTAGATCTATTAAACTTGAACTTCATGCTAACTGTCATATTACTAATAAGGTTCAGATAGTTTGCATTACACTATTTTTTAACTTTGAGTGATAACACTTCAACACAACGCCTCTGTTTTTACATGTGTTCAATGCCTTGTTCTTTCACATTTCCGCAAAGAAATATTAACTTAACTACTGCGTTAATCCTTGCTTCTTATTTTTAAGTACTGCATTTCATTATTAGATCTTGAGGCTATACAAAGGTATAGAAGTACAGAGGCGATTATCGGACAGGTCATGAGCATCCCTAAGAACCGCAGTCAAAATTGACTTCTTCTGTTCTCGTAATGGAATGAGTTGCGCGACGGTTACGGTTGGCTAAGCCAGCTCCACCATTCATCACAGTATACATTCCTCTCCAGCTATGAAATCTGCGGTGACAGTGTGCATATGTGAAAATGAAAGTAGCAACTAATTTTACAAATACAATTATCAATATTGTAAAAAAAATTTCGATTTGAGTAAAAAAATTAATTAAAGTTCATAGTGTGGAATGCGTTTAAAATTGAAAGAGTGAGAAGGAATATTGTTACATATCATACTCGTTCAAAAGTCAAATGCATCCCCATCAGAAACTTTATCCTCGCTGGTAGTCTCTTCTTCGGCAGCACCGAGTAATGGAGGCTCGGAGAGCAACTGCAGCACTTCTCTTAAAATCAACCTTAAGCTGATAGCATAAGGGTTGAAAGAAACAAATAATCTGAGCAAAAGATAGATATGTTTCTTTTCTCGACGTTCTTCTTGTGAAGACTTCTCTGAAAAGTCTACCATCTTTGTTCCTCGTTCCCTGGGCTTCCTCATATAATTTACCAGTAGGTATAATAGTGTCCTGTGGCCTTCTGTCCATGAACCAAAATCTGTGAAAGGTTGTAGGCATATAATACTATTTTGCAAGCATAAATATAATTCCCTTGTTTCCTTTGCATACTTGCCAAATGTCCGCTTATGAATATTGTAAACTCGGAAGAAAAGGTTTTTAATATTATATGTAGACGACATATTACATTTCCATCGATTCCCGTAATACAGTGAGTATACTAACTGGCTCCGCAGTGAAGCAAGCGGCAGTATTCGACCCGGCAGCGATGTAAAGTTGGTACTGTGTAGCGCCTGATTTGAACACGTAGGAATATTACATCTCCTCCCACGCTCCCTCCCACTCTCAACCATTCAATGCGGCCAAGGTCATTGACTCTACTTATACGATACCAACACGATACCTCTAGTCTCCGCGTTCTGCTTGTCACTTCTTCTGCGGAGCCAGTTAGTATACGCAATGTATATGCCAAAGTGGAAACCTCCCTGAAAAATCTTCTTGCGATATTTGCATCGTTTTTATTGGGACTGCTTTACTTTGTAATGTCAACAAATAGTCCCCTTTCCTGCCTGAACCTAACCTATCTTTAATGTTTCGTATTAAATAATACGGTGGATATAAATTAAATGTTACAAGAATTTGCATTTCTCAAATTTATTTATATTGATTAGAGGTCAACTGTAAATCAGTAATCAGAGCGAGATCCATATTAGGTGACATTGTTGGTCGTTCCTGCAAAACCAATCTTCATGTTTTTTTTTTTCTTATTTGTCGCACATTGAAGTGATACAAATGAAAGCTCTCCTACAATATTGACCACATCTGTCTTCATAGAAACCCTGAAACTTGTCTGGGCAGCAGAAATCTTTTCTTCTGGCGACCTTCCTTCAAAAAGTGGACTATTTTTTTTCCGTTTTGATCTTTAGCTCAGTTCTCCGAAACGTTTACGTGGGCGTCCTAGAATATTGTACTGGCAGACTGAAATTGTAATTGTTTTGTAGTAGATAGCAAAGCATTATATATTTTATTGTAAGACTTTGCATTTTGTTCAAGCATAGCGATTCTATTTTAGGAAATTTTACTCATTTTTGCTGTACTTTTATCCACTGTAATCGATTTTGGATCATAGAAATATAATTCATTTCTTTATTGACTATAAAATTTCTTCAGCGCAATCTTTGAGATTAAAATATTCAATTACATATTTGAGAATTTCACTTTTCCCTCGCTCTTGCTCCACATCTCGAAAAAACCCCTCCGTGTTACGGAGCATATGGTGTCTGAAAATAATAATTAATAGTTATTCTGTATGCATCTGGTTGCAGAAAAAATCATGACGTCTTGTCCAGAAAAGCATAAGGAATATCTGCACAAACTTGAATCGAAGTGATAGAGGGCTGCACCTTTTAAAATTCAATTTACAATAATATAATAAAGTTGAACTTCTGCACATGTTTATTCAGACACTTATTCTGGACAAGATAATAATTTTTAGCAAAAGAATCAGTTTATATGTAAGTATATAGCTTCTTATAATAATATATCGACACTGTGTATTAAAGAAAAATAATATAATAAATTCCTCAGTTTGCATCATCCAAACACAAATTGCGCGCCTGCCTCTGTAGCGTAAATGATCTTATCAGAGACATGCAAACTTCGCCTTCTTTTGAGGGTTCCCTACCAGATGTAAGCATTTGTCTACACCTGGATATAATATTTTGGAGTGTTATAAACACGGCTACATAAGAATTTAGCATTAAAACAGGGGTGTGAAAAATGATTTTTGGTCGGATAGTTGCGTGAAATTACACACTGTGCAACGTCTGGAGCCATGAAGTCAGTGTCGTTGTGGAAACGTTTTCCTGCCAGAAAGCGTTCATGAAACGGACGGGATGAAAGTCACTTGGCGCGAGGTCGGGGCTGTAAAGTGGATGGTCGAAGATCACCCATCCAAACTGAAGCAACAGGTTCCGTGTGGCGTTTGCTGTGGAGTCGTGCATTGTTGTGCAAAACAGTAATGACTCTTGTGAGCATTCCACGTCTCTTGTTCTGGATCGCTTTCCTCAGATTTCGCAATGTCTGACAATACCGCTCAGCATTAATGGTCTCACCTCACGGTAAAAACTCGCACATGAGGACACCACGTCGATTCCAGAAGAGAGTGCACATGGTTTTTTGACAGAGATTGTCTGCTTAAATTTGGTCCTCACAGGTAAACCTCTATGCCGCTAATGCATTAATTGTTGCTTTGTTTCTGGTATGGCATAAGACACTCATGTTTCATCCCCAGTGACAACATTGTTGAGAAACTCGTCACCTTTCTCTGCGTACCGGTGGAAGAATGTCAATACTGCGGCCAGACGTTTCGTTTTATGTCCATCTGTCAGCTGTGTTGGGAGCCATCTTGCTTCTGCCAGTCTTCGAGGACATGCTGGAAACCATTTTTTGACAGGTCCTTCAGGGTCGCCTCAACAGCCTTAACTACTGCTTCTGAAGATGGAAAATAACTCCCATGAAGGCGTTTCTTCAAGTTAGAGAACAGAAAATAGTCACTCGGGGCTAAATCCTGACTATAGGGAGGGTGCGGGTCGCACGTGAGATGGATTTTGCATGATATTCAGCAACAACAACAGCGTGTTGCATGGAAATGTAGCCATTTACGCCTGATTCGGTCTTGCAGAATTTTTAGGACATCTCTATAGTATTGCCCAATTACTGTTGTGTCGGCAGGTCGACATGCTGCTAAACCATTTCATGAATATAAAAAATGAGATGACCATAACTTTCCCAGCAGAAGAAACCACTTTTGGTTTTTGGGGGGTTGGTGATGAAGGAGATTTCCACACAGAGCTTTGCTGTTTGCTCTCAGGATCGAATGATGTACCCAACTTTCATCAGCAGTAGTGACTTTTGAAAGAAACTCCGCATCTTCCTGTAACATCATCTTCAACTGGATGCAAACCAGCACACAAAAGCCCGTTTGTTCGGGAATCAACAGTCTTGAAACCCATCGCGCACATACATCTCTCATGTGCAATTTTTCTGTCAGCATTTAAGAAATTGTTCTTAAGGTAAGGTTAGGTTAGATTACGGTAGATAAGGGCGGGTTAGGACGACCGTTTGCACGTCAGCCATACTGAAGCCTATTGTACACCCCGAATTTGTGGGATGAATGAAGATGAGGGTATACCAGCCCACCGGCCACATGTGACCGACCCGTCACCCGCTCACCCAATGGGGGGCTCCTACTCCCTCCCCCGCCTAAGTTCACACCGCCAAGGTGACCAAGCAGCACACGATCCATTCCAACGGCCCTTCCAAGATGTCGAAGCGCCCTTGGAAATGCTTTTAATGAATTAATTTCTTAAGATTATTTGTCGTTCCTCTTTCACAATGACAGTAGACGTGTTTATGTTTTCTTCCGAAGAGCAATAACTGGAACGCCGGGTCCACCTTCCTTTGAAATTTATTGTCTCCCCTCTTTAAACAATTTAACCCATCTTCGATCTGTGCTGTAGGGAAGAACAAATTCTCCAAAGGCCTCCTATAACATTGCATAGGCCTCCGCTGAAGATTTATTGAGACGAAAGCAGAATTTCATAGCAGTATATTGTTCGCAGCGTGTCACCTCCATATTGCCGTAGGCGATACTGAACATGTCTCAACTTGCACACCTCTCAGAGACGGAAACTGCGAGGCACGACCTTGAGACTAGTATCACGTGTTCATTGTTCATTAAGCTACAAACTATCGTAATTCTAAATTTCAGAATGACAAATTTTGACCGTAAAAAATTTATGATCACTCTTTATTGAACAGCCCTCGTATTTCGTTACTTAAAGGGGCACTGAAATAACTGATTCAATTTGTCTATACCGCGCTTTTTCCAGTAAAAATTTATCTAATTCAGTAAATCTGAATTTTGTGTTGTTTTATCGTTAGATTTTAATTAAAATTATTACAGTTCATGTGAAACGTTTCCTTTGAAAATTACTTGTAAGTATTGAATAATAGTTTAGGGGAAATTAATGTGCGAGCATAGGCTGGATGCAAAATAATTACTTTTTCAGTATCAGGAATGTTGAAAACCTGTAGCAATTTTCGTGAAAATCTCGAAATCCATTTTTCAAGAATCAAGTACAGAAAAAATTTAATTCCTTTACAGAGATGTTCTTTGACAATCTTCAGGTAGTTTGCATATCTTCCCAACAAGAAAGAGGTAACAGGTACAAAAGTACGTTGATAATTATTGTTGTATCGGCATATTTTCTAAAGACGTAGGATCTAATTATATTTTCAATTACAATATAAAATATTTGTATATTATATATACTGCCGCCATGATGATAGAACATTGTACTTATAATTCTATGCACTAGGGCTCGAATCCCGGCATACCTCCGATTTATAACTGGTGTTTGGCAAGCCCGTGGTCCAGGTAAACAGGGGTTTTCTGTGGGAGTTCCGGTTCCCCTCTGACATCCCAACAAATCTCCATCATCATTGCATGTCAATGTAAGTGTAGTGTAGACCAGCGTGGACAACGACTGTTAGTAAAATTGATCTACACAACTGGCTTCGTATGAGTGAATGACGAACATTCAAGTATCCGCCATTAATAAGAAAAAAAAAATTGTAAAAAAATACTACTCTTATTCACGCCCCGCCACTGCCTATAATAAAAGCATACACAGGGCTAAGATTGTGGGGTCGCAATAGTAGCATTTCAATTAACGATAATTTTAACTACAAAGGTTGACCGCGGACGAGAAATGGTAGATAAATTTTAGGTGGATTTCTGTACAATGGACAGAGTTCTTCTTATAAACAACACGGTGCCCATAGCTTTATTTGCCTCCTGGAGGAATACAGGCTAAGGATTTTATCGCCCTCAACGGAGTTTGAACACATGATCTTCAGATCCAACAGCAAGGCACCGAGGACGGCCATGGGATCGAGAGGGCTGATTAATGTATCTTTCTGACCAATTCATTGTACTGTTCACCGAACTTTTGGTTTAAATGTTGTCGGGCAACAGGAAAATAGCGTGGTGGCCTACCATGCATGATGAACCTACATCTGAAAAGAAACACTTGCACTAGAACAGGTAAATTATTCATAAAGAAACATTGGTATTGAGTACTTGTTTGTCGTTTGAGCAACACGATAAGACCTAAGTGCTGATCTCCTAAGATTTTCTGCCCAGGAATTAATAGAAAATTCATGTTGGTGCTTTGATGCTATCATGGCTTAAGGAATTTGTTCTGACCACATAGGCCTATTTGTTTACGGAAATTCACAACACATTTCTGTGAAAATACTTTTTGTACACATTGTTCGACCGCAAGCTTCTCGCTGTATTTACAAAACAAGATAACAGATTGTTAAATTAGAAAGCATATTGTGATGATTCAGACTGTCAATGTTATAATACAATATAATACAATATATAATTGTTTGTTTATTCAGTCATATGACAAATCAATATTACTAAAACTAATGACACTCATTCATTTATGTAGTCATTATGTTCTGTACAATGCCGATTACGAACGTTTTCACCCTTCGGGCATCATCAGCATCAGACTCTGTGTATAATATCTCATTATTAGTCTCTGTAGTAAAATACAATGATAATTTAATGAAATGAACTGTTTAAAAATTAATATGTATAAAATAATGTACAGACTTATGTGCGTAAAATTAAAACTGTGATTGCATTGCAATGATACATAAAATTATGAAAACTATGAACATGTAGTGATGTTCCTCATTTTAAACTTCATAATACTGATATGTGTAGATCTTGTCTCAAAGGTTCGACTTGGGCGGTGAATTCCATCCGAAATATGTATTATAGAATAAAAAGGGGAAACCTTCAAACATGAAAATGTGGTCAAATTGAGTTAACAAATATACTCACGTTTTAAACGTGTATATTGCACAAGCACTTGTGATATTTCATTACTTATCTGTAACGAAAACTTTAATATCAAAATATGTAACTTTTGAAATGTGGAAGTATACCAATTAGGTGAACATACGAGGACATGAGACGACCTTGTTGGACTGGATTCACCGACTAATGTGACGCGAGTGTTGTATTGTGCTCGCGTAGAAAGTTTACGCGGAAGGATATTACGTTGTGGTGGGGTTTAAAAGTTATATAGGGGATTCCGGATTTAAATCAAATTTTCATTAAGAATACAGTTATCCCTTTGAATCTGTTTTGCAATATAATATTCCTCTGCAGAATTTATTAATTTTGTGTCTAATCCAGATTTTAGACGGGTCGCACGTGAGATGGATTTTGCATGATATTCAGCAACAACAACAGCGTGTTGCATGGAAATGTAGCCATTTACGCCTGATTCGGTCTTGCAGAATTTTTAGGACATCTCTATAGTATTGCCCAATTACTGTTGTGTCGGCAGGTCGACATGCTGCTAAACCATTTCATGAATATAAAAAATGAGATGACCATAACTTTCCCAGCAGAAGAAACCACTTTTGGTTTTTGGGGGGTTGGTGATGAAGGAGATTTCCACACAGAGCTTTGCTGTTTGCTCTCAGGATCGAATGATGTACCCAACTTTTATCAGCAGTAGTGACTTTTGAAAGAAACTCCGCATCTTCCTGTAACATCATCTTCAACTGGATGCAAACCAGCACACAAAAGCCCGTTTGTTCGGGAATCAACAGTCTTGAAACCCATCGCGCACATACATCTCTCATGTGCAATTTTTCTGTCAGCATTTAAGAAATTGTTCTTAAGGTAAGGTTAGGTTAGATTACGGTAGATAAGGGCGGGTTAGGACGACCGTTTGCACGTCAGCCATACTGAAGCCTATTGTACACCCCGAATTTGTGGGATGAATGAAGATGAGGGTATACCAGCCCACCGGCCACATGTGACCGACCCGTCACCCGCTCACCCAATGGGGGGCTCCTACTCCCTCCCCCGCCTAAGTTCACACCGCCAAGGTGACCAAGCAGCACACGATCCATTCCAACGGCCCTTCCAAGATGTCGAAGCGCCCTTGGAAATGCTTTTAATGAATTAATTTCTTAAGATTATTTGTCGTTCCTCTTTCACAATGACAGTAGACGTGTTTATGTTTTCTTCCGAAGAGCAATAACTGGAACGCCGGGTCCACCTTCCTTTGAAATTTATTGTCTCCCCTCTTTAAACAATTTAACCCATCTTCGATCTGTGCTGTAGGGAAGAACAAATTCTCCAAAGGCCTCCTATAACATTGCATAGGCCTCCGCTGAAGATTTATTGAGACGAAAGCAGAATTTCATAGCAGTATATTGTTCGCAGCGTGTCACCTCCATATTGCCGTAGGCGATACTGAACATGTCTCAACTTGCACACCTCTCAGAGACGGAAACTGCGAGGCACGACCTTGAGACTAGTATCACGTGTTCATTGTTCATTAAGCTACAAACTATCGTAATTCTAAATTTCAGAATGACAAATTTTGACCGTAAAAAATTTATGATCACTCTTTATTGAACAGCCCTCGTATTTCGTTACTTAAAGGGGCACTGAAATAACTGATTCAATTTGTCTATACCGCGCTTTTTCCAGTAAAAATTTATCTAATTCAGTAAATCTGAATTTTGTGTTGTTTTATCGTTAGATTTTAATTAAAATTATTACAGTTCATGTGAAACGTTTCCTTTGAAAATTACTTGTAAGTATTGAATAATAGTTTAGGGGAAATTAATGTGCGAGCATAGGCTGGATGCAAAATAATTACTTTTTCAGTATCAGGAATGTTGAAAACCTGTAGCAATTTTCGTGAAAATCTCGAAATCCATTTTTCAAGAATCAAGTACAGAAAAAATTTAATTCCTTTACAGAGATGTTCTTTGACAATCTTCAGGTAGTTTGCATATCTTCCCAACAAGAAAGAGGTAACAGGTACAAAAGTACGTTGATAATTATTGTTGTATCGGCATATTTTCTAAAGACGTAGGATCTAATTATATTTTCAATTACAATATAAAATATTTGTATATTATATATACTGCCGCCATGATGATAGAACATTGTACTTATAATTCTATGCACTAGGGCTCGAATCCCGGCATACCTCCGATTTATAACTGGTGTTTGGCAAGCCCGTGGTCCAGGTAAACAGGGGTTTTCTGTGGGAGTTCCGGTTCCCCTCTGACATCCCAACAAATCTCCATCATCATTGCATGTCAATGTAAGTGTAGTGTAGACCAGCGTGGACAACGACTGTTAGTAAAATTGATCTACACAACTGGCTTCGTATGAGTGAATGACGAACATTCAAGTATCCGCCATTAATAAGAAAAAAAAATTGTAAAAAAATACTACTCTTATTCACGCCCCGCCACTGCCTATAATAAAAGCATACACGGGGCTAAGATTGTGGGGTCGCAATAGTAGCATTTCAATTAACGATAATTTTAACTACAAAGGTTGACCGCGGACGAGAAATGGTAGATAAATTTTAGGTGGATTTCTGTACAATGGACAGAGTTCTTCTTGTAAACAACACGGTGCCCATAGCTTTATTTGCCTCCTGGAGGAATACAGGCTAAGGATTTTATCGCCCTCAACGGAGTTTGAACACATGATCTTCAGATCCAACAGCAAGGCACCGAGGACGGCCATGGGATCGAGAGGGCTGATTAATGTATCTTTCTGACCAATTCATTGTACTGTTCACCGAACTTTTGGTTTAAATGTTGTCGGGCAACAGGAAAATAGCGTGGTGGCCTACCATGCATGATGAACCTACATCTGAAAAGAAACACTTGCACTAGAACAGGTAAATTATTCATAAAGAAACATTGGTATTGAGTACTTGTTTGTCGTTTGAGCAACACGATAAGACCTAAGTGCTGATCTCCTAAGATTTTCTGCCCAGGAATTAATAGAAAATTCATGTTGGTGCTTTGATGCTATCATGGCTTAAGGAATTTGTTCTGACCACATAGGCCTATTTGTTTACGGAAATTCACAACACATTTCTGTGAAAATACTTTTTGTACACATTGTTCGACCGCAAGCTTCTCGCTGTATTTACAAAACAAGATAACAGATTGTTAAATTAGAAAGCATATTGTGATGATTCAGACTGTCAATGTTATAATACAATATAATACAATATATAATTGTTTGTTTATTCAGTCATATGACAAATCAATATTACTAAAACTAATGACACTCATTCATTTATGTAGTCATTATGTTCTGTACAATGCCGATTACGAACGTTTTCACCCTTCGGGCATCATCAGCATCAGACTCTGTGTATAATATCTCATTATTAGTCTCTGTAGTAAAATACAATGATAATTTAATGAAATGAACTGTTTAAAAATTAATATGTATAAAATAATGTACAGACTTATGTGCGTAAAATTAAAACTGTGATTGCATTGCAATGATACATAAAATTATGAAAACTATGAACATGTAGTGATGTTCCTCATTTTAAACTTCATAATACTGATATGTGTAGATCTTGTCTCAAAGGTTCGACTTGGGCGGTGAATTCCATCCGAAATATGTATTATAGAATAAAAAGGGGAAACCTTCAAACATGAAAATGTGGTCAAATTGAGTTAACAAATATACTCACGTTTTAAACATGTATATTGCACAAGCACTTGTGATATTTCATTACTTATCTGTAACGAAAACTTTAATATCAAAATATGTAACTTTTGAAATGTGGAAGTATACCAATTAGGTGAACATACGAGGACATGAGACGACCTTGTTGGACTGGATTCACCGACTAATGTGACGCGAGTGTTGTATTGTGCTCGCGTAGAAAGTTTACGCGGAAGGATATTACGTTGTGGTGGGGTTTAAAAGTTATATAGGGGATTCCGGATTTAAATCAAATTTTCATTAAGAATACAGTTATCCCTTTGAATCTGTTTTGCAATATAATATTCCTCTGCAGAATTTATTAATTTTGTGTCTAATCCAGATTTTAGACGGGTCGCACGTGAGATGGATTTTGCATGATATTCAGCAACAACAACAGCGTGTTGCATGGAAATGTAGCCATTTACGCCTGATTCGGTCTTGCAGAATTTTTAGGACATCTCTATAGTATTGCCCAGATTTTAGGATTTTTAAGGTTTTGTGGATGGGGCCTAATTCGTGTCCAGTTTCTATTAAAATGAGAGGCGTATGTGAATTTTTTACGATTGTGTTTGAAGTCCGAAATGTGTTCATTGTATCTAATTTTGAAGTTTCTTTTAGTCTGTCCTATATATATATATTTTTTTTTTTTTTGCATGTATGATATTCCAGTCTATAAATACCATTATTATGTAACTTATTAACTTTGTGAAGTCTATTACTTAGGTTGTTATTAAGTTTGTTGTCTGGTTTACGTGCTATATGAATATATATTTTTTTAAAGTTAGATAATTTATTTGATATGTATTTATTATAATATATGACCAAAATATTTTTTGTTGATGTTGTTTTGTTTATTTAAAGTAGATGTATTGTCTAGTTTTACAGTTCTTTTGTTCTTATTTATTAATTTCTTAATTAAATTTGTACTGTAGCCATTTTCATTGGTATTTGAATTATTCTATTATATTCTTTATTATAGTTGCTCTTGCTTAGAGGGAATTGTATTAGTCTATTAACCATAAAGTTGAAATTACTTAATTCATGTGCAGTTGGGTGTTCCGAATCTATGGGAATACTGAGGTTGATGGTTCCAGCTATTCTGTAAATATTGAACTCCAATTTATTTTTGTGATTTTTATTATGATATCTAAAAAATGAATCATATTATTAACTTCAATTTCTTGTGTAAACTTCAAATTATTATGTATATGATTAAAAGTGGTTAATATTTGTTCATCGATCT